>NC_061510.1:404758065-404847383 GCF_022539505.1 Lolium rigidum
CATCTATATCACCTGTGTTTTACTATCTCTTCGCCGAACTAGTGCACCTATACATCTGACAAGTGTATTAGGTGTGTTGGGGACACAAGAGACTTCTTGCATTGTGATCGCAGGGTTGCTTGAGAGGGATATCTTTTACCTCTTCCTCCCTGAGTTCGATAAACCTTGGGTGATCCACTTAAGGGAAAACTTGCTGCTGTTCTACAAACCTCTGCTCTTGGAGGCCCAACATTGTCTACAGGAAAAGAAGCGTGAGTAGACATCAGACGCCGCCGCCGCCAATCCCATCTCGGGGGATTCAGGAGATCGCCTCCGGCACCCTGCTGGAGAGGGGAATCATCACCGGAGGGGCTCTACATCATCATGCCCGCCTCCGGATTGATGCGTGAGTAGTTCATCCTTGGACTATGGGTCCATAGCAGTAGCTAGATGGTTGTCTTCTCCGCTTGTGCTATCATTGTTAAGATCTTGTGAGCTGCCTAACATGATCAAGATCATCTATTTGTAATGCTACATGTTGTGTTTGGTGGGATCCGATGAATCTAGAATATTATGTCAAGTTGATTATCAATCTATCATATATGTGTTGTTTATGTTCTTGCATGCTCTCCGTTGCTAGTAGAGGCTCGGCCAAGTTGATACTTGTGACTCCAAGAGGGAGTATTTATGCTCGATAGTGGGTTCATGCCTCCATTTAATGCTGGACAATGACGAGAAAGTTCTAAGGTTGTGGATGTGCTGTTGCTACTAGGGATAAAACATCGATGCTTTGTCTAAGGATATTTGTGTTGATTACATTACGCACCATACTTAATGCAATTATCTGTTGTTTACAGCTTAATACTGGAGGGGGTGCGGATGCTAACCCAAAGGTGGATTATTTAGGCATAGATGCATGCTGGATAGCGGTCTATGTACTTTGTCGTAATGTCTTGATTAAATCTCATAGTAATCATTGTTGATATGTATTGAATCTTTATTTGTCAATTGCCCACCTGTAATTTGTTCACCCAGCATGTTAGTTATCTTATTGGAGAGACACCACTAGTGAACTATGGACCCCGGTCCATTCGTTTACATCTGAATGCATTCTACTGCAATCATTGTTCTTCTTGTTCTTTACAAACAAACACCATCTTCCACTCGATACGCTTAATCCTTTGTTTCAGCAAGCCGGTGAGATTGACAACCTCATCGTTACGTTGGGGCAAAGTATCTTGATTGTGTTGTGCAGGTTCCACGTTAGCGCGGTTTCAGCGGTGTTGCGCACGCACTATACTCCTCCACCAACAACCTTCACGTGCTTCTTGGCTCCTATCGGTTCGATAACCTCGGTTTCTTCTCGAGGGAAAACTTGCTGTTGTACGCATCACACCTTCCTCTTGGGGTTCCCAACGGACGTGTGCTTCACGCGTTATAGCTGATAACGCGTGAAGCAAACGTCCGTTGGGAACCCCAAGAGGAAGGTGTGATGAACGCGTGAAGCACACGTCCGTTGGGAACCCCAAGAGGAAGAGGTGATGCGTACAGCAGCAAGTTTTCCCTCAGAAAGAAACCGATGTTATCGAACCAGTAGGAGCCAAGAAGCACGTGAAGGTTGTTGGTGGAGGAGTGTAGTGCGGCGCAACACCAATGAAACCGGCGCCAATGTGGAACCTGCACAACACAATCAAGATACTTTGCCCCAACGTAACAATGAGGTTGTCAATCTCACCGGCTTGCTGAAAACAAAGGATTAAGCATATCGAGTGGAAGATGGTGTTTGTTTGCAAAGAACAATAAAGAACAATGATTGCAGTAGATTGTATTCAGATGTAAAGAATTGACCGAGGTCCACAGTTCACTAGTGGTGTCTCTCCAATAAGATAACTAACATGCTGGGTGAACAAATTACATGTGGGCAATTGACAAATAAAGATTCAATACATATCAATGATGATTACTATGAGATTTAATCAGTGCATTACGACAAAGTACATAGACCGCTATCCAGCATGCATCTATGTCTAAATAATCCACCTTCGGGTTAGCATCCGCACCCCCTCCAGTATTAAGTGGTAAACTACAGATAATTGCATTAAGTATGGTGCGTAATGTAATCAACACAAATATCCTTAGACAAAGCATCGATGTTTTTTCCCTAGTAGCAACAACACATCCACAACCTTAGAACTTTATGTCACTGTCCCAGATTAAATGGAGGCATGAACCCACTATCGAGCATAAATACTCCCTCTTGGAGTTACATGTATCAACTTGGCCAGAGCCTCTACTAGCAACGGAGAGCATGCAAGAACATAAACAACACATATATGATAGATTGATAATCAACTTAACATAATATTCTAGATTCATCGGATCCCACCAAACACAACATGTAGCATTACAAATAGATGATCTTGATCATGTTAGGCAGCTCACAAGATCTAAACAATGATAGCACAAGCGGAGAAGACAACCATCTAGCTAGTGTTATGGACCCATAGTCCAAGGATGAACTACTCACGCATCAATCCGGAGGCGGGCATGATGATGTAGAGCCCCTCCGGTGATGATTCCCCTCTCCCAGGAGGTGCCGCAGGCGATCTCCTGAATCCCCCCGAGATGGGATTGGCGGCGGCGACGTCTCAGTAAGGTTTTCCGTATCGTGGCTCTCGGTACATAGGGTTTCGCGATGAAGGCTTTAAGTAGGCGGAAGGGCAGGTCAGGGGGCGACGCGAGGGACCCACAGGCTAGGGCCGCGCGGGCCCAAGCCTGGCCGCGCCGCCCTAGTGTGGCGTCGCCTCGCGGCCTCACTTCGTATCTCCTCCGGTCTTCTGGAAGCTTCGTGGAAAAATAGGACCCTGTGCGTTGATTTCGTCCAATTCCGAGAATATTTCCTTTGTAGGATTTCTGAAACAAAAAAACAGCAGAAAACAGCAACTGGCACTTCGGCATCTTGTTAATAGGTTAGTACCGGAAAATGTATAATAATGTTGTAAAGTATGTATAAAACATTCAAGTATTGTCATAAAAGTAGCTTGGAATATAAGAAATTATAGATACGTTTGACATGTATCAATAGCCACGGCTCCAAAAAAAATTCCGTCGGCGCGACCTAACTCTTCATCCGGTGCCCCTAGGCCAAACCCAATCTAAGGGTGGCAAGCGGGGGCGCTAGCATGGCGAGAAAACGCCGCGAGCCAGCCCTGTCGGAGACCAGAGCCAAAGAAAAGTACAAATATTTTCCTCCTTTTTGCCTCACGACCACTATCGCCACCGCAACCACCCCTCGCCGCCGGTAGGAACCCACTCCACAGCCGCATACAATCCGCTGCAACCCTCGCCACCTCGCCGGCCCTTCCAACCTCGTCGACATAAATTTAAATTATATATAAAATTGTATTGGGGGCACCGTATGAGGTGCACGGCTGAGCGTCAGCATGTCCCCATTTTCAATTTTTCGCCGACGTCCGCCATATGGTCCCCAAAATAGTTGCGCCGAACACCGTATTGGGGGCGAGTGGTGGCGGAGCTGATGTACAAATGTTGGGTGCAGTTGAACCCAACGAATTTCATCGAACCTTCACTAATTTGGTCTTTTACTTGGCTCGCTAGAGGAAGAACATAACAAAACTAGTAGAGCTGAACCCAATAGTATTTTACTCAATCTTCGCCCCAGTGGAGATGCTCTTAGTTCCCCGGAAATTCAATTCGGCTCCCAGGTGCGTATGCTCCCTCTACCAAAAAAATCATATTTCGAAGTGTCGAAAAAGTTTAATAAATTTTTTTGCATGTACATCTCCATAATATATGCGCGTTCGTCAATTTTCACGAAAAACCAATATTTTTCATGGTCTATGTAAAAAGGAGAAAACTTATCTTACGAAAAGTACTATTTTTAGCACCGAGTTTTTCCTTTTTTACACATGTCAAATGACAAGTCATTTTTTTATGAAACGATTTTGTGAGCGTTTAGTACCTGAAGATGTACGCACAAACTTTTTGTTTCAAATTTTTTGAAATTCAAAATATGTGCAAAATGTATTTTAAAATAGAGAGAACATATGCTCCGATGTTCCAAAACATCACTCTTAGTTCCCTTAGTTCCGTGTGTTTGCTTTTACTCTACTGCTTCATTTTACATAACAACAAATCATTCACAAAAGTGTAATAAACTATATATGCGCGCTCAGTCATTTTCTTCTGTCTTTCGTACGTTCTTTGTCTCGCCGCTTTACACATGGAAAAATGTGTTAGCATGTGATATTTATTAGTATTATTTCTTGAATTTAAGATACATACATAACTTTATGTTTAACCTTTATAAATATGTATATTAATCCAGAAATACGCATGACTTTTTTTGGCCTTGTGAACAGCTTTCAGAATTCATGAGCATATCTTATTCTGATCCACGAATATTTTATAAACCATCATGGATATTTTATTTTCAAATAGAGAAGAACATTTTATTGTAAAATAAAAAATTGAACTTGTGACTATTTTCCAAAAAAATGAAGATTTAATTTTAGAACCATGGATTTATTAAGCATGAATTTTTAAATACACGCACGTATTTTTTGAACCCATTATTAATTTTTAAACCTTGTGGACATTTTTCCAACAACAATATTTTTTAAAAATGAACATCTTATAAAAAATAAGATTGTTTTTTAAAAACATGAACATTTTTAACCCATCACGAACAATTTTTGGATTGCAGGATTATTTTGAACATTTTTTTATCCAACTTTTCGATCGGCAAATTATCCACGTGATCATTTTTTTTAACACGGCCAGCAAATTTTGGATCGACGAATTATTTTGAACCATGTAAACATATTTAAACAGATGAACAATTCTTGGATCCGCGAATTATTTTGAACCACGTAAACATTTTTTTAACCTGTTGAGTAATTTTTGGATCGGCGAATTATTTTGATCCACGTGAACATTTTTTAACCCGAGAAACAAGTTTTTTATCGTAAAATTTTTTGATCCACGTGGACATTTTTCAGCCCAATAAGCAATTTTTGGATCGACAAATTACTTTGAATCACACGAGCACTTTTGAACCCAATGAACAATTTTTCGAATAGGCAGATTATTTTGAACCAAGTAAACATTCTAACCCGACATGAAAGGCGGTGTATAGGAATCCGCCTTTATCTAGGCTTCCTTTCCCTACGCTCAATGGTAAGATTGTTTGGGCTTTGAATGAACCGATTTTGATTGAGTTTGGGCTTACATATTAATGGGCATGTCTAATGAGCACTCGCTCGACACCATCCTCCTCCTCCTATCGTGTCTCCCCTTACCCCGTACCAAAGTGCGAGGTGAAGTAGGACTACGAGATGTCGGCGCAGTGGTGGGCCAGTGGCGACATAACGATCCGCAAGCCGCCTGGCTGTGGTAGCGCCGACCTCCTCGTCCTGAAGCCGGAGGTGAAGGAGGAAGTAGATGACAAGGTGGTGGCGCTCCTCCGCTAACCTTGCGACGACCCCCACGATACGTCAGGATTCAACACCTGTTCTTATCATCGTTGAAGGACCACATCGTCTGGGTGGGGAAACGTGATCGCCATGTTCGTCAGTGAGGGTGGCAGACCTCTATGTGACGATGACGAAGTTGGACCCAACCGCGCGGTGAAGGAAGAGCACGCCAACGAGCCGCCGAACCTCACGGCAAGCACGGCGTCGTGCACGACGACGACTATAACTTTTACCAATACTATGATGGTTCCGACCGCCATAGGCACCGTTAGTCTTTTTAAATTTAAATTTGGATGAATTTCATTCAAATCCTTGTAATATGTAACAAATTTGAATGGATTTAAATGTTTCCGGTTTAAAAAAATCAAGTTTATGTTTGGAGGCCACGACACTAGACGCGCGCCAAAAATGACAACTAGCAGCGGCCTTAGAGCATCTCCAGTCGCGTCCCCCAAACCGTCCCCCAAACCGCGCCGGATCGAGCGTTTGGGGGACGTGTTTTGTTCGTGCCGCGTTTGGGGGACGTCGCTCCCCAGCCGCGTCCCCCAAACGCCGCCCCCAATCAGAAATTCAAATAGATGCATTCAAAGAGATCGTTCCCGCCGATTCGTCGCGATCGGAGTAGCGGCGATCGATCAAAGTACTCGGGCGCGCGATCATATTACGGACCGGTGGTGCATGCAAATTAGAAGAAGGGGAAGGGGTTGGGCGACGGCGTCGTATCCCGAGTCGACGCAGGCCCGTCGAGCACGACGACCTCGTCGCGATCCGCCTGTTCCTGTGCATGGTGCGTCCGCTCCGTCGCCGACGCAGAGGCCGACGCAGGTGTAGCGATAGAAGACGCGTCGGCCTCGCTCTTGCTGCGCTGCCGCTGCCGCCGATGTCGATGCCGCTGCCAGGGCCGCCGCGTCCGTCGCCGCCATTTTGGCTTCGATGTCGTCGAGGATCTGGCCTTTGAAGAAGTTGTGCGCCGCTCGCGTCCGAGAAGACATTCCCTCTGTCGACGTTCTCAGCAGGGACATGTCGTCCCTGCGTTTCTTGAGCTCCAGCTTCTCCTCTTGCCTCTTGAGCAGCTCGGCCCACATTTGGTCGGTCTTTTTGTCGCGGGAGAGAAAGGTCGAGGAGACGTCGGCGAGGCATTTCGTGATCGACGCCTGCGTCTTCTCAGACGACGCAGCGTCGGCCAAGGCGGCCTTGGCAGCCTTGTTGCCGCATGGGACGCCCTGTCGAAGCTGCCGGCGGCGCGTCCCGCATCAATGGCGTCCTTCCCCTTGGACATCGACAAGCGCGTCGGCCGCCATTTCTCATTCATTTTGAGCTTGCCATAGCAATGCATGAGCACGAAAGACTTGTGACCTTCCGAGTTCTTCGCGTACAAATCCATGGCCCGATCAAACTAACCAAAGGAGGCGGAGTCATTTCATCGAACACAATGTAGGCGCTACGGATTATGGAAGAAACAAGTCGTACCGAGCTTGGCGGCGTCGGCGCCGCTCTCGCCTCCGGTCTCTAAGTCGAGATGGTACCCACGGAAGGCGTTCACCGACGCCCGGATGATGGCCCATCGCGTCGACATTGCCTTTTGGCTCCTCTTCATTGACACCTTCCTCGTAGTCGCCGTTGATGAGCTTGCGCTCATCGAACTCGGCCTTGATCCTCGCCCAGCACTTCCCGCCTTTTTGGTTGGCGCCGATGATGGAGTCATGGCTCACCGTCGCCCACGACTCGCACGGACAACAATCTTCCGAGGCGTCCACTTCGGGCCTCGTGTGCCCGACGGCTTCTTCTTCTTCTTCTTCTTCGTCCTCACGCCGTCCGCGTCTACCTCCACGAGATCATCGTCACCGGCACCCTCGTCGTCCTCTTCCTCGCCGCCCTCTTCGTCCTCATCGTCGTCCTCCTCGTCGTCCTCCACCCTCCTCTTCCTCGACGTCCTCCTCCTCAACCCCGTCGTCCTCCTCAGCACCGGCGCCGTCGTATTCGAGCGGACCCCCGCGGCCGGTGAAAGGGTCGCCGTCCCGGACCGGGTCCCGCTCGCGCTGCTCGTACGCCGGGGAGTAGAGGTTGTTGGGGTTGAAGCCGCCGTGCGGCAGCGCATCCTGGTAGTGCGGCGACAAGTTAGGCGTCACGCACCCGGGAGTGGCGGAGGGGCCGTCGTCGTAGAAGGCGGCTTGCGACGGAGAGTTCAGTCCCGGAACGTACACCGGCATGGACGTACTCCATGGGCTCGCGTTGGTGGCGGCGATACACCCGGCCATTACGTGCCGGTGGCCGGCGCGCCGCCCGAGCCTTCTTCTCCGGCCTCCACCGCCCTCCGTCCTTTCCGCTCCGCCGTCGATAGCTTCCGGCGCAGGCAATCTTGCTGCCATTGATCGTCGGTCATTCCTTCAGGCTTCTTCTTCGGAGCCGGCGCCTTCCGCGGCTTCGCGAACGGCGCTTTCGCATTGCCCGGCGGCTTCTTGGCCGCTTTCTTCGCCATCTTTTTGGGGGCTGTCGGCGGCGCCATGGAATGGGGAGAGGGTAGCGGCGGCGGGTGGACGGCGGGAGGGAGAAAGAAATCGGCGGGATAGGAGAAAGAAATCGGCGGGATATGTTTTGGGAGGCCCGTGCGCGCCGGTATAGGCGCGATTTGGCGGGAGCGGCGGGATTTGGCGGGAGTGTGCGACGATTTTCCCCGTGCCGCCGACGCGTCGGGCCCGCGTCGGTTGGCCTCGCTCGTTGTGTCCGGCGTCCCCGGAGCGTCCCCGTGGGACGGGGACGGGCTCGGGGCGCCGGACACCGTATCGGGCCGCGCCGGACAAAAATGGGCTTTGGGGGACGCGGCTGGAACGCTTTTTTTGTCCGGCGTGCCCCAAATCGCTTTGGGGGACGCGACTGAAGATGCTCTTACTCAAACAAAGTATCCAACGTTTTTCCGGACGTTGTTTGCAGGAGGTAGTGGAGATGGCGAGTTAATAACATAAAACCACCACTTTAGAGTTGAAAATTATAAAAGACCACCACTTTACGTTTACGGGAAAAAAACCATCATAGGATTTTTCCAAAAAACATTAAACATGAATTGGCAACGAATTGACACGAAGTCCAAGTGAGACCCACCTGTAACACTCAAAACTAATGGACTAGCTGACGTGGACATAGCACCCATTTGTCAGTCCAGTTTAAGATATAAAAAATCCCAAAAATCATAAAATGGGGAGGCTCTCCCGTGACCACAGCTGTAGCTTAAAACTGCTCCGCACAGACTATGGCACCGCCACCCCCAACCTCCGACGCTGGCCAGGCCACCCCGCGTCCCGCTGCAAGCCTACCCGCCTCCCTCTCCAGCCCTCCGGCCATGCCACCATCTCTGTACATCATGTAGGCCGCACAAGCTCTGGCCGGCTACAGCAGCTCGCCGTCGTGCCTCCATAGGTGCTCCATGCGGTCCTCCATTCCGTGCTCCCTCGGTGGGTCGCCATGGCTGGGAGGGACCCGGGTCGGGACCAACAGCGTGGGGACCCCTCTTTCGACTGCAACCGCGCGCAAGAGCGCCACCGTCGCCATTGCTCCGATGAGCAATTTCCATCGGAGTAAGCCTTTTCAAGCCACGCCGACCTCCCACAGAGAACTGCAAAGACATAGGAAGCCTCCCATGCCTCTCCAACGAGCCCGGAATGAAGGTCCTCCATGAGGCAAAGCTATGCGCCGTTGTTCTTCTTCGATTCCTGCGACATCGAGGCACGAGTAGGGAGGAGCGGCGACGACGTTTGTCCACGGTCAGGGGGTACGACAGCGCTCGACCGTGAGCACGAAGGAGTGGCGGTGGCGCTCGGCAGGAGCAGGAGCGACGACGGTCAACTGCGAGCAGGAAGGTGCTCACCCGCCACGCACTACATCACGGTAGGGATTTCGAGGCACTTTTAAGTGCCCTTAAATGTGAAAAATATGCCCTAAAAACTTTTAAGGGCACATAAAAATGTGCCGAATTTACCGGCTACTCGGAAAGTATTAAGGGCACTTTAAAAATGTGCCCTCATAGGTACACCTTTTAGGGCACATTTTGAACATGCCCCAAAAAGTTTTGAGGGCATATCCAAAATGTGCCCTGAAAAGTATTGTGGGTACATCCAAAATGTGCCCCAAAAACTATTGAGGGCACATCCAAAATGTGCCCCGAAAGGTTTTGAGGGCACATCCAAAATGTGCCCTGAAAGGTTTTGAGGGCACATCCAATAATGTGCCCAGAAAGGTTTTAAGGGCACATAAAAAATGTGCCCTGAAAGGTTTTAAGGGCACATAAAAAATGTGCCCCAAAAGGTTTTACGGGCAAATCCAAAATGTGCCCCCAAAAGTTTTAAGGGCACATCCAAAATGTGCCCCGAAAAGTTATCAGGGCACTTCCCAAAAATCTTGCAAGCTCCGTTTCAGAAACTGAATCAAATACATGCACTTCATTTCAGTTTACATATTTAGAAGAAGAATCAAATACAGACATTCTTCAGTTGGTACTTGAACTGAATCCTATTTACATAATCATCAATAACCAGTTACTCCCTTCAAAAAACATTCTTCAAATTGACTTTCTCCATTAAGAGCTGCGCCACTAAAAATGTAGAGCTGAACTATTCTTCACTAAACTGTATCTTGCTAATGGCGATACCTGGAGCACATCAAAAGCCTTAACTTGCTTGTGAGCTAATATGTATAGAATTGCCTGTGTAGTACTAGCATACAATAGATAGAAAAAACATTGTAATACATAGCCTTCTATGTTAACTGCAAGTCTCATGTGTTGTTTTGTTGCTCCGTTCATAGTTTTCAGTTGATTTAATGATACAACTCCAGTCCTTGGGAGTATTAAGATGACAGTAATAAAAGCATGGAATTAAAGCAAAATTCAGGTAGTCAAGACAGTAGCTATATTGAGTCCAAGTAAATTCAGGTATAGTCATTACAGTAGCTATATTGACATTATATGCACAAGTTAACTGTCAAGAACATGTCAAGGCTGGTTGATTTACTTTAATGATCTCATTTATCAAGCATCATACATGAAATGTTTGTTTAGTACAGGGCAAAATCAATTGAGCTAAGCTTATTTCAGGCACCCTATGCAAACAACGAAGCACATGTCAAATATTTGGTTGGACAGAAGAAGAATCAGTGGGTGACACCATGTAGATAGTAATCAACCATGGCTAGAGGCCACATGCCCACAAATTTACACAGTCAAACATAAGCTTGCATCCCGGCATAGGTAAAAATGAAAGGTTTGGGAAAACGCAATGGGCGTCAATATTTGGAAACGGTCAGTCAACCAACTGTAAGCAAACTTTTTGGAAAAGAATAAAACTAAGATAGCGATTGCAGAAGTGATTTAAACACATAATATGCCTAAACTCCACACATGCACTGAACATGGTGGCTAAACACATAATAACAGGGAGGGGAGGGAGACAGATTGATCTTACAACATTTGCACTTCCAGGAAAAGAATAAGATAGATTCGGAAGCAGTCTTCTCAGCTCTTCCAGCTCTAAACCTAACATACAGAAGTATTAGCTTATGTCACAGTGCAATACAAGGGCATGCATAGGTATTTGATGCCACTAGAAACTATTAGCTCTATGACAGATTGCAGACAAACAACTTGATATAATCCACTTGCCACCTAGCAACAACTTTAGAACGAAGTAATCCACTAACTAGCTATTTGAATATGTGGAGCATCTAATTTTGGAAAATGCAGTGTTCTTTCACTTGTATCAGACATCAGTATAACATGGGCAGTCGTAACAGAATCATATGGGTACATACGGCCAGATATATAAAGATTATTAATGGACAAAGAACAGGTTTGATCATCATTATGTAATAGATTGGGAGGATATCATTGAAACAGAAAGTAACAATGTACAAAACAATAATTCAAAAGGATCATGGAAATACCATAAGTTGGTATGTTTAAGCAAGACCAGAAAATCAAGTGCTTCTTCATAATATGATAGAGCCTTTTCATATTTCCTGTTGAAACAATAAAATGATAGTTTGATAAGAGTTAACAAGAAAGTAGAATTATCTTCCTAGTTATACTAATCCATGCATAACAGGAACTAGATAAGTTGCTATAGTGTAACAAAAATACATTCTACAGGTGAGAATATGACGATATGTTAGGCACATGCAAACAAAATATAATGCAATATACATTATTAAATAAATTCTGATGTGGTTGACAGATTAATTGCTGATGTGTCAAGTAAAACACTTTATTTCATATTCCTTGCATTTTTCTGTTCGCTTGCATATAACGACATTCATAATCAAGGCATGTAAACGAGAACAGTCTTAGGGAATCTCTAGCTCAGCTAGTATAAACAAGTTAAGATCAGGTGAATTTATGAACTAAAAGATAATATGTGAAGCTAATGTTTCAATTACTTCAGTTTTCGTAGTGCGGGTCCAAGATTCACCAATGTTGGTTCCCACATTTCATTAACAGACGATGACGTATGTTCCAGTGTTAATTCAAACTACTGAACTGCATTTTGGTACCTAAACACTAAACAAACAAGAACATCAAGTCACAAAGACGAAAAACCACAAAAAATTCCGACGTTACTTTCATACTTCTGTCCAGCAAACTACCCGAGTTTCAAGGCACAGAAATTAAGTTGCATGTACAACAACGGAGTTTCAAGGCACAGAAATTAAACTAGCACAAGATTAACAAAATGTCATACATCTTATGTTCATATCAAACTCAACCACCAATTTTACTCCTATTCCTCCAATAGTTCCAAAAAAACAGCTCATTGAGTACCACGCAATGTTAAAGTTATACAATTATACGAAACAAATTACACACCAAATGGCATACATCTTGCCATAGGAAACCAAATTTGAGAATCCAATAATTACATGTCTCCTATGCCAACTTAGTAGCCAAATCCATTGAAATGACTTGTAGATATTGCTATCGTAAACATAGTATGCAAAGCATTTACAAGAACAGCAGTATACTCCCACAAAGGATCAAATATTCAACTAAATAAGCTGAATATGACTATTCAGGATTGAGTTATAGAATGGACTTGAATATGTGAGCTAGTGAATATGAATATTAAAGTGTCTTGTATATAATTTTATTTTTCTCTGAAATTTTACCACAAGCATTTACTTTTGCAAATACAAAAATAGAAAGTATCTGACAGCCCACGAAGAACGTGACATGTCACTGCTGCCAAATTGACAGGATAGAACTTAAAAGCATATGTTTCTGGCTTTGCAACGTAACTAGAAGCAGAGACATCTAAGGAATCTGATGCCATCGAAATGAAAGTATAGTACTAAGAAAATTTAGTCAGAGGACTCTTATTATTGTTCACCTTCAAATGCATGAAAATTCTTACCAATTCAAAGAGTATAATGGAAGTATAACTTGAAATGATATTATGAGAAATGTGCAATTATGATGTCAAATTTGACAACAATGGACATTGCTAATGCACTCCCACCATCACAGCTTGATTGTCTGATAATAGAGCACAAGCGAGCAACCAAAGACCACAATCTCAGCAAAAGCAGGGCACAGGCGTAAATCACAAATCCTATCAACACATCCCATCCACATCTACACAGCTAAGCAAAGATGAACTACCACATGCCATTCCAGAGCGCACGGGCATAAGAATTACCTTAATACAGATAGGGATAAGGAGGCCTGGGACAAGGTGCCTTCCTCCCTGGTGATGGTGGTGGAGGTCGCACGCCCGCACAGTTGCCGCTCCTGCAAGGGTTTGAATGGTGGCGAGCATGGTTGCGCCGGGAAGAGATGATGGAGGCCCGACGCGGTGGTAGACATGCATGTCCGTGTGCAAGGTTAGGGCGATGCGCGTCTGCTGCCGAACCCGCAAAGCAGCTCGCCAAGGAGATGGACCTCCATGAAGTAGTACAGGAAGGCGGAGGCGACGACGAGGGCGGCGGCCTCGAAGTGCGTAGGCGGCAGGGCGGCCTCACAACCATAGCCGCGGCCTCCTTGTCGCGGCGGCGGCAGCACGTCTGGAGGATCTGGCCGTCTGCCCTCTCGCGGATGGATAGCCGCCGGGGACTTCACGGCATGAGCGCTAGGGTTCCGCCCGAAGTTGGGGCTGGGGCGAATCTGCGGCGGGGTTGGCGGGGGAATCGGCCGGGGACGAGGCACCGGAGCTGCGGCGGCGAGCGGTAGGGACGGGGCCGGCCGGCGAGATGCGGGAGAGGGGTGGTTGGCGAGAGAGGCAGGGGAATCGAGACGGGAAGGAGAGATCGCGGAAGCAGGGTCATGGTGGACTGGGCTGGGTGCGGTGTATTTTTATTATTATTTCTTATTAATTTTGGACGCTTAAATTCGCTGCAAGTCAAAGTGCCCAGTCACGAGCGTGGCAGCGCAATGCAAAATCGGATGCACTCGAACGAACTTGAAAGGGTACCAGATCGCTTTATACAGGTGATCGCCGTGGTCGCCCAGCCACTACGTACGTTTTCAATGTACTAGTAGCACGTAAGCACGTACAAATCTCAAGCCCATTTGCTTCTCACGTTCTAGTAGCACAAAAAAAAAGTACGTATGTATGTGTGTTATCCCGGTGTGGCGCATGCTATCTCTGATCTAGACATTCCTGACACGCACTGTGAAAGGACGAAAAAAGAAGATGTCCAAAAATCCAAATATTTGTATTTTTCACCGTGTCTGATGGAATTTATTAGCTAAGTAATATTTATATCCTTCTTTATATGCATTCTTCTAAGTAATATTTATATTGTTGCTATATAGCTATTAGGGCATATTGGATATGTGCCTTTATAGGTATACCTATTGGGGCACTTGGACATGTGCCCTTGTAGCTATATACCTATTATGGCACTTTAGATATGTGCCCTAATAGGTATATCTTTTATGGCATTTTAGATATGTGCCTACATAGGTATGTGCTATTAGGGCACTTAGAAAAATGTGCCCCGAATTGGAGTCTTTTAGGGCACATCTAAAATGTGCCCCTAAGCATGTGCCCTGAAATGTCTACCGTGTTGGAGTGACGCTTGCGAACTGGGTGTGGCAGGGAGAAGCGGTGCTGGTCCTAGGCACGCGGGCGGCGGCCGACGACGCGGCGGTTGTCACGGGAGGAGAAGACCTCACCCCCATTTAATGATTTATGGGAGTTTTTATTTCTTAATATGGACTGACAAGTGGGCCCTCTGCACACATAAGCAATTTCATTAGTTTTGGGCCACGTCATCACTTACAGCGGGCCCAATCAGTTAGAAACGGTGTCAATTCAGGATCAATTCACTAGGCTTAGTGTTTTATGCTAACAATCTAACAAAATGTGGTGGTTTTTTGTCCTGTAAACTTTATATTTCAACTGTAAAGTGGTAATTTTATGCTATTAGCTCCGAGATGGCCGACAACCCTTGTACCACACATTGCCAAACTTTGTTATCGGCTTTAGGGGCTGTCGGTGGAATATTTTTGTACTCCGTATATAATTTGGCTCATTTCGCGGTGCATGTGAGCAGAGCCCACTACACGACTAGACGTCATTGCGACAACACACGAGTGGAATAGTACCGGCTAGTCGAGCTGCTGAACTCTCGCCATGGACGCCCGGTCATCATCCTCGCCGTCGCCGCTGCGCATCGTCATCTCCCCGTGGCTCGCGTTCGGCCACCTACTCCCGTACCTGGAGCTTGCCGAGCGGCTGGCTTTGCGGGGCCACTCCGTCTCCTACGTCTCCACGCCGCGCAACATCGCCCGCCTCCCGCCGTTGCGCCCCGCCACGGCGCCCCGCGTCGACCTCGTTGCTCTCCCGCTCCCGCGCGTCCAAGGTCTCCCTGATGGCGCCGAGTCCAGCCACGACGTCCCCGACGAGATGCGGGAGCTCCACCTTAAGGCCTTCGACGGCCTCGCCGCGCCCTTCGCGGAGTTCCTGGCCGCCGCGTGCGCCGACGAGGCCACGAGGCCTCACTGGATCGTCGCCGATGCCTTCCACCACTGGGCCGCCGCCTCCGCCCTCGACCACAAGGTTCGGTTCGGTCCACGAAAGCCGGCCAGTTTGCGCGCTCCTATTTATATCTTAGATTCTCAAAAGTAATTTGTTTCATGGATCGCCAGGTGCCATTCGCGCTGCTTCTGCCGACCGCTGCATTTCTCGCCACGGTGCCGCGCCCGCCGCCGGAGCACGCCGATTCTGCCGTCGCCTCTGTGTTTGAACAGGCTGCCGCGGCCGCGCACGCTGTTCCACGTTACGAGCGGGAGGAGACGGCGACGTTCCTCACCAGCAATCGGGCGGCGTCGTCCGGTATGTCCAACCTCCAGCGCTGCCTCTTGACGCAGGAGAGGTGCACACTCACGGCTATGCGGAGCTGCGTCGAGTGGGAGCCCGAGTCCTTCCCGCTGGTGGCCACGCTCCTCGGCAAGCCGGTGGTGCCCCTCGGCCTTCTGCCGCCGTCGCCCGACGGAGGCCGCCGCGCCAACGGATCGGAGCACGCCACCGTGCGGTGGCTGGACGCGCAGCCGCCGGGGTCGGTGGTCTACGTGGCCATGGGGAGCGAGGTGCCGCTGCGCGTGGATCAGGTGCACGAGCTGGCACTCGGGCTGGAGCTCGCCGGGACGCGCTTCCTCTGGGCACTCAGGAAGCCTCGAGGTGCCGGCGTCCTGGACGACACGGACGTGCTTCCTCCCGGTTTCCAAGAGCGAACCCGCGGCCATGGGCTAGTGAGCATGGGGTGGGTGCCCCAGATGAGCATACTGGCGCACGCCGCCGTCGGAGGGTTCCTCACGCACTGCGGCCGGAACTCGCTCGTCGAAGGCCTCCTGTTCGGTCACCCTCTCGTCATGCTGCCCATCTATGGGGACCAAGGGCCCAACGCGCGGCAAATGGAGGCGAAGAAGGTCGGGTTGCAAGTGGCCAGGGACGAGAACGACGGGTCGTTCGACCGCCATGGCGTCGCGAGCGCGGTCCGGTCAGTCATGGTCGAGGGAGAAGCAAGGAGGGGCTTCGTAGCAGGCGCAGCCAAGATGCAGGAGGTCGTGGCCGACACGGAGCTACATGATAGGTACATCGACGATTTTGTACAGCACCTCAGATCTTACTCCGCTGCAAGTGCTACCGCGGCCTCAAACTCCTGAAGTAATCGTGTGATGTCTGCTTTGCTAGCTACTGTATCTTTACTTATCAAACAGTAGATATTTACTACTCCCTCACTCCCGAATTAGATGTCATTGATTTATCTATACTAGATAATGCCCCGCGCATTGCTGCGGATCATGCCAATATAACATATGAGAAACTCTACCAAGAAAATTGAGGCTCAAATTGTGGTATTTCATATATTCCACCACCCACAAATGCTAAATACAAATGGATGGTCGTATACAAACAATTACCCCATTACAGAAATTAAGTGCTCATGAAAATTATCTACTTGTTTGATACTGCTCTCTAGTTTTTAACGAAGGATAAATAAGTTGAATCCTACTGAGCTATGTGTAATCTTCTTCTCAGTCTTCCATAAAAAAAACGCATTATGTCGGGCCACACGGCATTGCTCGTGCACGTGTGCGTCGCACAATATATCAACCCCAATTGAAATTCCTCGAAGATGGGAATCGCCTTCATATAGAAGCAAGCATCAGTGTAAATAACAAATGTGCAAACATAACATAGTGGTGAAAGTACTATACTGAGAAAATGATTCAGAATTATAGGCAATATTATGCAACACAAAATAATATGTATGCACCACCATAAAAAAATACAATCTATGAATACAAGGAGAACCTAAAGCATAGAAAAGAAAGGGGCTTTAAAAAAATGGAAAAGAAAGGGAATCAAAGACAAAAATAATGACATGGAATTGCATACCTTCTCTTTATTTTAATTTTTGCAAACCTCTAAAATAGAATTATGCAGTTTTGAGCACTTCACGTGCTTTTTGTCTTGTTGGATGGCTAGTTGCCAATTTCAGCTGCAAACAAAGCATCCGCCAGAAATGAACACGTACGTAGACAGAGGGAGAACAATTATAAATGATGACATAATCCTTGGAGAAATTATACAGGACTATAAAAAGTGCGATGAATAAAATTCTGCTCACACATCCCGCAAATCAATCACCTACATGAATAGATTTGGATTAAATAGGCAAAGATATAGGCAACGATGGGAAGGTAGATAGATGCTGGCCCTCTTGGACACTACGGCCATCTTCACTCTTCTGCACATCTAATCAAACTGCAAGCATTAGAATTTTGCAGAACAACATACAAGTACCTAAGCAAACCAACCTGCACGCATAGCCCTCTGGAACTGAATCTTGGTCTCTCTCCTCAACGATACGATCTTGAACCTGACCTCGCTCGCCACCGGTGAAAGAAGCCGTCAGAGATGAACAGGTAAGGATAACCACCTATAAGAGCTTGAGAAGCGATCAGATAAAATTTGACCCTCATCTATGTGATGCAGAGTCACCATTTGTGTTTATCGTAGATGGAGCGGCATAATTGACAGGGGAGGAGCTGCAGCCGGTGGACTTGAAGAGCGATAGGCCTAACGTAGAGTGGCATGTTAGAATAAATAGGTGGACTTGTTGCTCGATCGCTCGCCTCGTTGGTGGATCCGTTTGCCCCTAGTGCTGTGAGGAGAGGAAGGGGTGAAGCCGTGAAGGTGCAGGCCAAAGTAATGATGTCTTCAATGCTGTGACGATTTGAGAAGAGGAATGGCCAAATTGACTGATCGGCTACAATAGTGGAGAGGAGATAGGCTAAATATTTTCAGGTGACGTTCCATAGAGATAATAAGTGGTGAACAAAAAAAATACAGGCATCATAGCAGTTGTGATTCGTCTGCATGTACCAGATGACATGGACTTGAGTTGAGTAATGTGGTGGGACCGCTGATGTGGCATAGTTGCATGTTTAGAGAAATATGTTAGTGGGGATGAACTACTTAGTTATATAGGATTCGCATGTATCTATATATTAAAACCCGCCTAGATAAACAAATAATTCGGGACAGAGGGAGTGTGATGTTACAAAATACCTCAGCGATACGCCCATATTCGATAAAGTTGCGATAATTATTTTAGAGCGGAGGCAGTATTACAACAATGAAACACTGAAAACTGCAGCTACATTGGAAAGAAAATCGGTCCAGGTGTTAGTACAAATGATCTACTGTACATCTTTTCTTCACCAGACTGTAGTGTATAGCTAGTGTGGTGGTCATTCAGAGACTGAAGTACAGAGAATACCAGTCCAGGGCTGTTTTTAAGAGGATTTATCTGAAGACCGTAGTATGAATGTTTCTCTGCTGCATCAACATATCTAAAAGTAATATGGAGAAACCTAAACGACACTCCCAAGCATACTGTACATGATTTCACTGAGATGAAAACCAACACTCACACAGAAACATTCATCACCAAGACAAATCAACCCCCAGAAAATTGAACTGTATAAGATCCGGTCAGAAACATTCATCACCAAGACAGCACTCACACGGAAACATTCAGCACCAAGACAACACACACAGAGACTGAAGACTGTAGTGTCTAGCTGGTGTGGTGATCATTCAGAGACTGAAGTACAGAGAATGTCAGTCCAGGGCTGTTTTTAAGAAGAATTATCTGCAGACCGTATTATGAATGTTTCTCTGCTGCAGCAACATATCTAAAAATAATTTGGAGAAACCTAACAGACACTCTGTATGGGATTTCAATAAGATGAAAACCAACACTCACACAGAAACACTCATCACCAAGACAAGACGACCCTGAGAAAAAAAATCGAACGATATAAGATCCGGTCAGAAAGATTCATCACCAAGACAGCACTCACACAGAAACATTCAGCACCAAGACAACACACACAGAAACATTCATCACCAAGGCAACACTCCCAAGTATTTTTTTCTCAAGTTTTATCCCACAGACATAAGATACTGCCTGCAAGTAGACTAGCATCATCTCCCTCCAGTGAAAGTAGAAAACAATTTCCAGACTTTGCACTCGATCTGAACTCTTGGATAATCAAATGCCAAGGTCCCTTGATCCTGAATATAATTTCCAAAACTCAAGAGTCAGGCAGCAATGCTGTAGTCTAGACAAATTGTTCATCGTTACCAGTCATTAGCATTCTTAAATACAGTTGCTTTCAGTCCTGTCCATTCTACCGAATTTATTGGACAAAAGACTACAACAAGTTGACTGGGATCCTCTTCCCTTGCTGCAACGGAACAACGATGTTCAAATTAAGCTAGGCCTTCAAATTGGGTATGTGTACTAGTAGTGTGCCTTGTGCCATCCGAGTAGAGTGAAAAGTAGAGTGTTAAGCAGCAGTGCGCAAACATATCCATATCCAAGCACCTGCTACTGCCATCGTGTATGGCCATGTCAAACATGAATCCCATTTCCCTGTTCTTTCTAGAGCTCCTCCGCATTGGCCTTAGCGCACACAGTTTATCGCCGGCGATGACAACCAGCGGTTTGTCTACTCTGGCTTCGCTAACACTAACCTTACCCTCGATGGCACGGCCTCAGTCACGCCAAGCGGGCTGCTGGAGCTGACCAATGGCATAGCCATGAGCATGGGCCACGCCTTCTACCCAGCTCCATTGCACATGGCCGACTCGACCAACGGCACAGTGCAGTCCTCTGCTTCCTTCGTGTTCGGCATCATCTCCATCTACGACTTGAGTAGCCATGGTCTCACCATGTTGGTCGCACCAAACAAGGATTTCACCAAGGCGACCCCGGTACAGTACCTGGGACTCGTCAATGGCTCGAACAACGGCAACAGAACAAATCACATCTTCGCTGTCGAGCTGGACACATGAAAAAACTCCGAGTCGGGGACATCAACAACAACCACATCGGTGTGGACATCAACAGCCTCAGCTCCGTTCAGTCCCACCCAGCCGGCTTCTTCCACGACCAGAATGGCACATTCAAGAACTTGACTCTCAGTAGCCAAGAGGCGCTGCAGGTGTGGGTGGACTATGAAAGAGAGAAGACACAGATTGGTTCAGCAAACCTGGGAGAGATTGCTGACCAAGGTGGGTGGCCGCAACATTATCGACTGGTGGATCTTCATGTCTTCGGGTTGGCAGGGATACCAAGGCTGCAAAATCCGCTTTGCTGACCCAGATCGCCCAACCGGACGTACTGGCAGACGCTACCGGCCTCGACGAGGATGCTTGGGCCTCAAGATATCACCTGGAGGAGCAGCTACTCCATATCTACAGAATGGAGGAGGAACACTGGCGGCAGCGCGGCAGAGTCAGGTGGGCTTTGCAGGGCGATGCGAACACGGCATACTTTCACGCCGTAGCCAATGGAAGAAGAAGGAAATGCAATATCTCTAAGCTCAGCTCTGTCAATGGAACAATCACGGATCCAAAACTGATTCAACAACACGTTTACGAGTTCTATAGGAACCTGCTTGGTTCATCAGCCCCAAGGGTTTGTCGGTTGGCGCCCTCCTCCTGGGGAGAGGAGGCTCGTGCTGGCGTGCACCTTCCCTGAGTCTGAACTCGAGGCCATAGTCAAAGATATGAAGACAGACACCGCTCCGGGACCCGACGGCTTCCCTGTGGCTTTCTTCAAGCACTTCTGGCCACAGGTCAAGCACGGTATCCTGCACATCCTTAATGACTTCATGCTGGGCGCATCGACATTGCTAGGCTCAACTTCGGAATCCTGTCACTCATTCCGAAAGTCCCTGGGGCAGAACAAATCTTACAATATAGACCGATTGCCTTGATCAACGTAATTTTCAAAATCATCTCCAAAGCCTATGCTTCCAAGCTAGACCCTATAGCTCACAGGATTCTATCTCTGAATCAAACAACGTTTATTAAGGGCAGAAATATCCTCGACGGCCCGCTCGCTCTCATGGAGATCATCCATGACATCCGGGTGAGGAAGCACAGTGGGGTGCTCCTCAAGCTCGACTTCGAGGAGGCATATGACCGGGTGAACTGGGACTTCCTGGGGGAAGTCCTACGCTGCAAAGGATTTGATGAAGGCTACATTCACAGGATACTGCAACTTGTCTCTGGGGGGCAAACTGTTATATCTATAAACGGTGAGGTGGGGCCGTTCTTTCGGAATAAGAGAGGGGTTCGACAGGGAGATCCCCTCTCACCACTGCTCTTCAATTTTATTGGAGAAGCTCTTTCTGGGATCTTATCAGTCGCGGCTTCGGCCGGACACATCCATGGGCTAGTCCCACACCTTCTGCCAGGGGGCATCACTGATGAGGACATCCCATCTATTGATACAACCGCTGTACCTACAGCCACACAAATACAAGGACCAATCACTCGAGCTCGTGCCAAACAACTTAACTATCAGGTACTTTCGTTTCTTGGAACTATTCCTCATATACATGAGAATATGATGCTGCCTAAATCAGATATGTTTGTTACTCTTAGGAATGATGGACCTAGCATGGATGAGGAGGACAAGCATTGGAGCATGATCACGCATGGAGGAGATGGCAGCAAGCACTTGAGGATTGAAGATGACGCCGCAAGTGGAGATTTCAGAACTTTCAAGCCACCATAAGAAGAGATGAAGACATGGACGAAATATAGAGTTCTCCACTTCATAATTTCGTCCATAGCATAATATGGTGCTGCGTCACCTTTAGTTTTGGGCCAGGCCCATGTCATTTTCGCAGGAATTAAGTCAGCCACTTTTTAGAGTCCGTATTGAAGGGGGAAAGGCCTTCTAGGGTTTGGTTCGACCACCATACGTATGGCTGGTCGAAACCCCACCTTTTCCTCCTTTAAATACCTCCATAGCCGTCACGTTTAGACTCGGATTTTGATTAGACTAAAAGTTAGCCATTGCTGCAACTCTCGTGTACTTCTTTTGAGGCCAATGCCCAGAACAAGACCGACTATTCGGAATCCCACCTTATTCAATAAAGCTTTCATCTTTCATCCGCAATATTCTGATTGCAATATTAGTTCTTACTTGTTCTCGATTTCAGGTAGGAATTAAGACCCTCGCTGGTCAGGCTGATCGTGCATCCGCAAGATCAGTAACTCCCGGAGATTGTCCTAGCGATTGCATTGGCGCACGAGCTTTGCATGTGTAGTCGGATCGTCAAGCACGAACTCCACCAACAAATCGACGCTATCATACTCTCATCGAAAGATCGGACACCTTTGCCCTATCAAGTGGTATCAGATTTCAGGTTGCTCGGTGAGATTTTACTGTTTTCCTAGTGTAGATTGCATCTGCCATCATACCCATAAACCACGAAAAAGCCAAAAAAAAATACAGTTAGGGTTTAGATCATATCGTCCCATAAACCCCCTGCCACGCCTTTGCATTGTCTTTTCAGTTTTGCATTATTGAATTTGTGTCTGCATCTTCGTGTCGAGTTGCTGGTCTTAGCGTCTAGTTCCTTTAGAGTTTCGAGTTCTGGTCATAGTAGTTACGCCGCCGCCGCATACTCGCATCGCTCGCAGATCATCACCACCATATACTTCCGCTGCTGCCCTATACACCCACCAGATCGTTCCCACCACAATCAGATACACCTGTCATATTTTTTCCGCCATAGTCGTGTCCAGATAATCGCCGCCTTTCGTTTGTGAGCAGAAGGTTAAAAAAAAAGTTGCAAAAAAAAAAATTTGCAAAAAAAAAAAAAAAAGTCAAATCCGCATCCTAGTCGGGTTGACCACGATTTCCACTAGTCAGGACGCATACGAACTCCGTTTTCGACGTTTGACCACTCAAAACGACCGGGAGAAAAAGTTCTATCCAGCCACAACAGCTTCACCGTTGTGCGCTTTTCCGAGCTCTCAGAATTGCCAAAAAACGTCGGGAAGGTTGAGATTTTTGACCTTTAAGTTTCCTACCCGGAAATTCCTGTGTTCTTCACTTATATCTTGCTTTTGAGCTATTCCTTTGTGCTTGTGGGAGCCAACCGCCACCATATATCACTTCATCGCTGCTCGTTGCTTGTGTGCCGCGCCGTGACCTCGTTTGTGTTCTAGGCTCGCGTCTCTAGTACGGTCTAGCCTAGGACCAGCACAGTACCGTGGTTGAGCATACTTTCAATATTGCATTGCTGTTTTGACATTTGCTGTTTTCTACCATATTAGCCTTCCTACAGCTCCACATATTGTCTCCACGT
Source organism: Lolium rigidum (assembly GCF_022539505.1). Classification (NCBI taxonomy): domain Eukaryota; kingdom Viridiplantae; phylum Streptophyta; class Magnoliopsida; order Poales; family Poaceae; genus Lolium; species Lolium rigidum. The sequence continues at coordinate 404,781,712 of NC_061510.1, forward strand.
GCTTGGTGTCGACCCCAGGTAATCGCTTTGGCAATCCTTGGAGACGCTGATTCCTTGCTGGTTGTTACATCACCTTCCTCCTGTTTGGTAAGGACTTGTAAGAGCTTTGTATTTTGCTTGACGAATTGCGCGTGAACCACCATATTCCGTAGTTTGTAGGCATATACATTTGTGCTTTTTCTGTACTAACCATGACAGGCACAGAGTCGGCGAACGTTGACCCGGATAAGATGACGAATGCAGAGATGCATGCTCACTTCCTCCACCTTTTGGGCGGGCATGCAACCGACGTGGATGGGCGCCTCGGTGATGTTGACGCCAAACTCACCGACGCGCTGGACAAAATCGATGGCCTCGAGGCAGCCTTCAACTCCAAGCTCGACGCCAAGTTCCAGGAGTTGTTGACTCGATTACCGCCGCCTCGCGCCAACGTGCAACGCCGCGCACGCCGCGTTCCTCGTGCGGACGTTCCGGCGGGTACCGCTCCTGCTGAGGCAGCCGCACATGACGCGCCTTCTGATGAAGGATACGAGGACTATGGAGGGAACGAGGATGAGCAAGTAGATGAGAACGTGCTAGATGAAGAGGAGGTCCAACAACCTGCACCTGGTCGTCCACGGCAGCTGAACCGCCACGCTCGACCACCTCCCCGCCCGGTACGTAATGATGATGATCATGTTGCTAAACTAAAACTGAATATTCCGCCATTTGAGGGTAGATATAATCCTGATGCATATCTTACATGGGAATTGGAAGTAGAGCAACGCTTTGCATGTTTACGCTATCCTGATCATTTGCGTGTTAGTGCTGCTACTTGTGAGTTCACAGATTTTGCATCTATTTGGTGGTCTGAGCATTGTAGAGTACACCATGCTAATATTCCTACTACTTGGGTTGGTTTAAAACTTGCTATGCGTACTCGCTTTGTTTCTCCACATTATCAACGTGATTTGCTAAAGAAATTGTCTCGCTTAGAACAAGGAAAAAATTATGTAGAAGACTATTATCAAGAATTGCAAACTGGCATGATTCGCTGTGGTATTGTAGAGGATAATGAGGCTATGCTTGCACGTTTCTTTGGTGGTTTGAATAAAGAGATTCAGCATATTTTAGATTATAAGGAGTACAACACTATTACTCGCTTGTTTCATCTTGCTTGCAAAGCTGAACGTGAAGTGCAGGATCGTCAACCACCATGGAGAAAAGCTAATGTTTCTGCAGGTCGTACATCGTCATGGACTACGCGACAATCAGCGCCACAATCTCGTGGGGCTACACCAGCACCTTCTACCTCCAAGTACACCGCGCCTGCATCACGAGCACCACCGGCTGCTACTTCACCACCATCTGCTGGTCCTCCTCGGAGTTCATCTTCGATGGCCTCCACGGGGAAGACGCGCGACATACAATGTCGCAAATGCTTGGGTTTTGGACACATAGAGAGAGAATGCAGAACCAAGCGTGTGATGTTGGTGCGTGAAGATGGCGAATATGATTCTGCAAGTGACTTTGATGAAGATACATTGGCCCTTATTGCTGCACGTGATGGTGCCAATTCTGATTCTGAGAGAGAGATGGAGGTAATGGAAGCTGACACTGCTGATCAGTACAGGAGCTTAGTTGCACAACGTGTGTTGAGCGTGCAATTGAGCAAAGCTGAGCATGATCAACGCCACAATCTGTTCCAAACAAGAGGCGTTGTCAAAGAGCGAGCTATAAGGATCATCATTGATGGAGGGAGCTGCAATAATCTGGCTAGCGTTGACATGGTGGAGAAGCTTTCTCTTCCTACAAGACAGCGCACACATCCATATTACATTCAATGGTTTGAGAGCTCTCGGAAGCTCAAGGTAACAAGAACTACACGTGTGCATTTTACTATTGGTACATATTCTGATTTTGTGGATTGTGATGTTGTACCTATGCAAGCTTGTTCTTTGTTACTTGGTAGACCTTGGCAATTTGATAGAGAATCTGTTCATAATGGTAAAACTAATCAGTATTCTCTTATGCATGATGGAAAGAAAATTGGTCTCAAACCTATGACTCCTGAACAAATACTAAAAGATGATCTTGCTAGAGCTAGTAGAGTAAAAAACGAGGAGAAACTTAAGAGTGAGAATCAGATTGTTGCTGCAGATTTTGTGCCACATAAGACTAATACTAAATCTGATTCAAACCATGCTACTGAAATTCGTCTGAAAAATCCTTGTTTGCTTGCTAGCAAATCTGATATTGCTGAACTTGATGTGAACACTACTCAATGCTATGCTATTATTTGCAAAGAAGTTCTGTTTTCATTTGAGGATATGCCTCCTTCTTTGCCACCTGCGGTTGCTAACCTTTTGCGAGAGTTCATTGATGTGTTCCCACAAGATGTACCACCTGGACTACCACCTATCCGTGGGATAGAACACCAGATTGACTTGATTCCAGGTGCTTCGCTGCCCAACCGTGCGCCATATCGTACCAATCCTGAAGAGACCAAAGAGATTCAGCGACAAATTCAGGTTCTCCAAGATAAAGGTTACATTCGTGAGTCTCTTAGCCCATGTGCTGTTCCTATTATCTTGGTACCTAAGAAGGATGGTTCTTCACGCTTGTGTACTGATTGTAGATCTATTAATAATATTACCATTCGTTACCGTCATCCTATACCTCGTTTAGATGATATGCTTGATGAATTGAGTGGTTCTATTATGTTCTCTAAAGTTGATTTGCGTAGTGGTTACCACCAGATTCGTATGCAATTAGGAGATGAATGGAAAACAGCGTTTAAAACTAAGTTCGGTTTATATGAGTGGTTAGTAATGCCTTTTGGTTTAACTAATGCACCTAGTACTTTCATGAGACCGATGAACGAAGTTTTACGTGCTTTTATTGGACGTTTTGTGGTGGTATACTTTGATGATATTCTGATTTATAGCAAATCTTTGGAGGAACATTTGGATCATTTACGTGCTGTTTTCAATGCTTTACGTGATGCACGTTTGTATGGTAATCTTGAGAAGTGCACCTTTTGCACCAATCGAGTTGCGTTTCTTGGCTATGTTGTTACTGCGCAGGGAATTGAAGTTGATCCAGCCAAGATTGAGGCAATTGAGAATTGGCCGCAGCCAAAGACGGTCACACAAGTGAGGAGTTTTCTTGGCCTCGCTGGTTTCTATAGGCGCTTTGTGAAAGATTTTGGATCCATTGCTGCGCCGCTGAATGAGCTTACAAAGAAGGATGTGCCCTTTGTGTGGGGCGATGCACAACAAGACGCCTTCATGATACTGAAAGATAAGTGTCAACACCCGGATTTTTAAGTCCAGATGCCTATTATGCCATTCATCGCAATCCCAGGAATATTGTTTTTGCGAGACATAATAGATTGATATCACAACACATCATTCATTACAACCCATAATTGTCTTACATAGAGGGATCACATGATCCAGTCTTAATACATCATAGTGGATCTAGAGATCCTATTACAAAACACATAGCGGAAGCGAAGTAACGATTGCGGTCCATCTATTCCACAGGCAACTGTTGACGTCAGGAGTGCTCCTAGTTGTCGTAGACGTCCTGCTGTCCATCTTCCTCGTACTGCTGTTCTCCTTCAAAGTCTGGCCATTTGAATAGCCAGGGACAAAGCCATGAGTACTTTAAAGTACTCGCAAACTAATACTAATGTAAGCACTATCAACTATAGTAAGGGGGTGCTAAGCTCTAAGTTTATTTGCATAAAGCCAATTTTAGTTCACAACCATTTAGTAAAAGCCTCTTCATTTGCTAACTAACTCAAGTGGGAACATTAGTGTCATTCCCACAACTCTGTTGTGATTCAATTCAAATTCACCATTTCAAGTTCAAATCACAAGTCACCCTTCACATGTCACATTTTTGAAAATGGTCTGATGACGGAACAGTATGGCCTTTCCAACCGTCCATAACCGTGGACGCGGTTATTCGAATAGTTCTACACTCTGCAGAGGTCGTACACTTGTGCCACAACATTTGCAATAATCCGTCGTGGTTAATCGGCCCCGATTTATCACACTCCGTGTGCGGACTACCAACCATAACCTTTCACTTACATACCATAGTATAGGCACCTCTCCCCATGAGTTTGGCCTCCCAAGTGAAGACAAACTGTCGCCCGGGAACCGCACATGGCTTGGGCCGGACATTCACCTCATATTCACGTCATATCACATCATTCCATATTTCTTTGGAGGCAGCCCTTGGCATAACCCCGATGACGCTTGTTTAGAGGGAACCCATACTAAGATACATAAACTTCTAGTTAAGCCCTACCCATATCAGGTGTTGTGGGGGTACTTGTAAAATTGGAATGGTATCGCATCCGAACCCAACCATCGGTTTTTGTAAAGTTCACCATTTCATTCACCAAGTCACATTCACCTTCAAAATCTTTCAATAGAATGACTCATCATTCCAAGGTTTTCCAAGTCATTTCATTTCACATATTCCCATCTAGAGTAGTCAATTTTATTTGTTAGCACTAGCAACTAGTCATGAGGGGTGCTAACTAGCTTATAGCTTTCTAGGCTAAGTTTGATACTCTTGTAGTACTCCATCTCTAGACCAAAGTTAACTATAAAAGCAAGTTATAATAATCAAAGTATAAGTTTGGAAGAATAAAACTTGGGATGGGATCATGAAGCATAAAATAAAAGGTGGTGGTGCCTTGCTCTTGTAGAGCTTTGCACTTAGCAAGAATATTAGCTTGCAAGAGTATAGCTTGCCTTGATTGGGGTATTGATCAAAGTGGTCTTCTTCTCCTTGGAAGTAGACCTCCTCCTCCTCCTGGTACTCCTCGGTACTAGCGTCTAAAATACGAATACGAGGTACACAATCATCACACCAAACTATTTTATAAACTAAGCACCAACAGGGTTCACACACTTAAACTAGCATCACATATTACTATTAAGTTGGTGGATGTGTTTTCTTATTAATTAAGAAAAATAATTTCCTCTCATACTAACTTAGGTGGTATTTTTAATTACTTAGAGAAATAATTTCCTCTCATTATCTTCTTAAGATTTAATTTCTCTCATGAATAATATGTGACCTAGGTTGACCAAAGTCAACCTCTTCACACTTATTATTTGAGAAAATGACTTAAATGAGGTGAACACCTCATATCATTTAATCCTAACATGGTAAGGATTTAATATCATCAACAATTCATATGAGACTTAAATGACCAGAGTACCTACCTCATTTTGGATTGTTCATGACAAGATTTAAATGAGAGAAACACTCCCATATGATTTCTTAATAGTTTTGGACAATATCTTTGACTAGAAATAGCCATAAAGTCCTTTAATTAAACTAGGCCATGATCATTCAAACAACTATGTAATATTTTTATATATTCTGGTAGATAATGTGACATATGATTTTTGAGAGTTGGAATTACCTTAAAAGAATTTTTATATAATTTTTAATAATTATTTGAAGTTGAAAAAGGCCCTGCCTTGTTATTTTTGTCACATTTATTCTACAACTAGTCTAGAGATGGGGCCAAGTGTAGTTTTGTAGGTAATTTAACAAGGTTTCCAAATATATAAAATTTGTCCAATTTGGTTTGGTAGATTTTATTCTATTTAATTTTCAAAACAGCATCTCGAGAATAATTAATCAATTTCGAAAATCCTGATTTGAACTGGTGGGCTTAGGCGGGAAGCTAAGCGGGCTGCACGAGGGAGAGGGAGTGGGCCGGCCCGAGCAGCGCAGCGGGCCAGCCGACAGGTGGGAGCCACCCGTCGCGTGGCCTTAACACGCCCCGAACCGTACGCAATCGGCGCCGTCGGATTAAAAGGCAATCGGACGGCTCGGGTCGTCCCCGTCCTCGACGAAGAGGTCCGGCGAGCTAACCTCACCGGCGGCGAGGTGGTTCGCGGGAGGGGACTTACCGTGGTCCAGCGGGGTCAGCGAGGCGGGCTATCGGCGTTGGAGACGACGGCGGTGCCGACGGTGGTCGCAGCAGCTCCAATGGTGGCCGCAATCGATGGCGCCGTTGCTGGGGTACGGCGGGCGCCGGCGAGCAATTGGGGCTAGCTAGGGCACAATGTGAGGAGGGAGATGGTCGAGGAGCTTCGAGAGGAGGTAGGGAGGCGACCGGGTGTGGAGTTTGGAGGCGGGAGCGTCGGCTTTTATAGAGGCGAGGCAAGGCCGAGGCGGAGCGGGCAGGTTGATGGTGGCGTCGCCGTTCCAGGGCGTTGAAGGGGCAAGGAATGGGCGAGGTGTGTTCCTGGGGTTACGGTGATCACGACGTGCATCCAGGCGAGGTCAGTGGTGGTCAGGAGCAGGCGGCACGTCACCGTGTACCGGCGGACCGTGGCGGACGGTCGTCGTCTGTGACGACGGCGACAGGGCGTGCGCGTCCAAGCGGCATTGTCCGTGAGGTGGCTGGCGTCGAGGTGAGGCTGCAGGTGAAAGGAGAGGTCGAGGGGAGCACTGAGTCGACGGGGCACGGCGGCGTCCTGTCGCGTCCAGGGATGTCACCGTGCGTGTCCTGGCGCGCGTGGGCGTCCTCCGGGCGTGGTCCGGGCACGCTGGTCTCGGGCGATGCCGACTTCTTCTCGGTCAACGGCGTGCACGAGCAGCTTCGGGAGGGTCGAGGAAGTCGATGGACAAGGTGGTGAGGTGCTGAGATGACCGAGAGGGGAAGTGACAAGATGATGGCATGGTGAGCACGGGCAAGTGGTGTTTTGGGTCATGGTGACCAAGAGAGAGGGGTGCAGTGGCTTGGACTGATGATGGGAGGTGTGATGGAGTTCCGTGGCCTCGTGAGATGGTCGTGGTTGGACCTGGTCCAAACCAAATTTCAGTATGGGCACAAATTTAGCTTGTGCACACAAGGTGGTTGTATAAATGGCCGCAAGAAAGTTTTTGTTGAATTTTTGGCAAACTTTTTGGTGGATCTCATTCATATAATATTTGAAGTAGATTGGTGGTGGTGGTCCTCATTTTGGTGAAGGTTTGCAAGAATTCAAAATGTGGGGGAATCTTCTCTTTGTTTCAAAGTCCCTTCTTGTCAACACTATACTGGTCAACCTGGTCAACATTAGGTATGGTGGTCAACATGAAAGTTGTTCACCTTCATATGGTCTTGGATGACATGGAGAGAGTTGGCCAAGTTTGGTTGCAGAAACAAAAGATAGGTGGGTGCAAAGTGGGGAAGAAATTATAAATGTGACATATGACCATTATCATATGTGATGTTGATTTTGAGATTTGCTTTGATTTGATTTTGGTTTCTTTGATGCAATTGTGTTTGTTTATCATATATAAGAGTTTTACAAACAATAGATCAAGCAATGGTGGCCTTGGTTGAAGATTTGCAATTTTGGCTAAGTGTATGTGAGTGAATTTTGGGGATTTTCTCCCTATTTGATTTCTCCCCATTTGAGTTGACTTTTGTTGACTCTAATGTGATTCTTATTAGTTTAGAAACATTTTCAAACCATTGAATCCATTTCAAAAGGTCTTGATCAAAGATTTGCAAAATTGACCATAACACATAAGAGGTGAGGTTCAAATTTTATTATTTTTGTAAATTGTTCATCTTGCTTCACTTGGGCATGGGTTAGGGTCAATTTAGTATTATATTAGGTTGAGAGATGGTTTCACACCATTTGGTCAAGGTTTAAAGTGCATAGGTCAAGAATTGGGGAAATGGCTATGTGCCACATATGCCTCTATGCATATGTTGTATTTGATTTTTGATTTGACTTGGCTTGACCCCATTTGATGTTGTTGAGTGTTGAAAAGGCATATGGAAGTGATCCAACCATTCACAACAAGTACTAGGGTCAATATTCTTTATTTCCCAAATTGCTATTTTATTCTCATATGCCTCTATGGCATTTTTAGTTTCTTTTTATTTTCTTTGGAAACCACTTGGATTTGGTTTGATAAGTACTAGGTAAGGTGTGTGAAGGTTTTCCAAACCTCTAAGCAAGGTAGAAAAGCATAGGGTAAAGTTTTATAAAATTAGCCATAGGCACATATACCTCTTTCTTATTTAATTTCCTTTTATTTGAATTTAACTAGGGTGGTGAAAAGAGGGGTGAGGTTTAGGGTTTGGTGGGGTTCACAAAGGTTCACCACCATTTAGCATAAAGAATAAAGGTAGGGTTCAAGATTTACCTATTAGGGCTATATGCCCCCATATATCTTTTATTTTATTTTGGGTTTCTCAAAATAGATACAAATGATTTTTGGAGAAGATTAGGGTTTAAGGTTTTTCTTATTTGATTTCTTTCTCTTTTATTTTATTGGGTTGGTGACCTTCACTTGATCACTTTAGGGTTTTAGGGTTTAGCACCTAAGCATAAAAACACTCATCATGGCAAAACACAAGATTTAAACCAGATCTATATGTATCAATCTTATTTTAATAAAAGTTTTTGTTGGTTCCAAAATTTGGAACTAGGGAAATTCATTTTGTTTGTTTTGAAATTTATGGGTTGTTACAAACCCTTCCCCTAAACAAATCTCGTCCCGAGATTTTAAGAAAAGTTAGGTTCCTAAGAGAGATTGAGCATTTTATTAACAGGAGGACATACTTGGCATGGTCCGGGGTGCTTCCCGGGCTTCAAGTGGCGTCATGTGGTAGAAACGGCCGTTGTTGTTGTTCTCGGTTCCTTCTTCCGGCAAAGCGGCGTTGTTGGCGAGGTGTGCTGCGGTATTGGCGGCAATCCTGGCAAGCTTTTTGGGGCACTCATTGGAGAAGTGACCCACAACTCCACATTCGTAGCAGTTGACGGTGGACTTGTCTTTGGGGTTGATGGGAACAGTGTTGCTTCCAGTCCTTGGGGCATTATTGGGGTTGTTATTGTTACCATTGGGGTGGTTGTTGGTGTTGTTGGGGTTGCTGTTGTTGTTTTTGCTGTGGTTGTTGTGGTTGCCTCCGGGCTTCGGGGGTCCTCCGTTGTTGTTGGTGTAGTTGGGGCGATAATTCTGAGCAGGGGGCTTGTTGTGTCTTGGGGTGAATCCTCCAGAGGAGTTGTTGCGGTACTTCTGGGTATGGTGGGGTCCATTCTGGTTCATCATTCTGCGTTTGCGGTTCTCATTGGCTTGATGTAGCTTTCCTTCCATCTGTATGGCTGAGTCCACGAGGGCTTCTAAGTCAGCGAACGGAATGTTCACTAACACAGTTTGCATCTCGTCGTGTAGTCCATTCAGAAATCTTTCCTTCCTTTTCTCATTGGTGTCGGTCTCATCCGGGGCGTACCTTGACAGAGTGAGAAACCTGTCGCGGTATTCCACCACCGACATCCTTCCTTGTTTGAGTTCGCGGAACTCGTCTCTCATTTTCTTGATCAGTCCTTGGGGCACATGGTATTTGCTAAACTTGGTCTTGAAGTCCTCCCAGGTCATCATCTGTCCCACATTCATTGCACGGGCACTCGTCCACCAGGCTCTGGCAGGTCCTGCGAGGTAGTGGGTGGCGAACAGTACTTTTTCTGCGGCTTCAACTCCCGCAACTTCAAGGTTGTTCTCCATTGTCTGGAGCCAGTCATCAGCATCAAGGGGTTCTTCTGTCTTACTAAACATTGGGGGATTAGTGTTTTGGAAATTCTTCAGCTTCGATCTAGGGTGATCGTGGTTTCCATGGCCGTTGTTGTTCTGAGCGATCTGCTGCAGTGCAGCGATGTTGGCTTGGTGTTCAGCTCTCTCGGCTTCGCGGTCTTCCATCATCATCTGCAGCATTTGTATCATTGCATCTTGGTTGGCGCTGCGGGTTGGTGGGGCCATCTGAATATTGGAGGTAGATGATAAGGTAAGAGGGAAATTTCTATGGTTTGTTTGGTTCAAAGTTCAAACAGTTTCAAAACTTGAGTAGTGTTGAGGGGGTAAAAACCAACAACACTTTTTCATTCATACCAAACATCACACATTACAAATCTAACACACCGTTGGTTTGAAGAACCATTCATTCGCTCTACGATACAAGGGGAATCCTGATACAACTCACACCTACTCAAGTGCTTTAGTGATACTACTCTTCAGGGGGGAATTCTTCGTCTTCACGGTTAAGGTGCTTGGCGAAGGGCGAGGGTGTTGTCCAAATCCCTGCGGGTTTTGTACAGCCTGAAGTCCTGGTGTGCTACATAGTGGTTCATCTCCGTGTGTGGTGGCATGGTCATCGATCTTCCCATGGAGTCATGTCTTGGGTAGTAGATGAAACGAGTGTTCCGGATCTTGTTCTCATTTTGTCCACACAGACGGGCGATTGCTTCTTGCATAGCTCTGACTAGTCCTTCCTTCCAGGTGTTTCCCGTTACAGAAAACCATATGGTTTCCCATACCGGGGCTCCAGGCTTTCTTCGTAGATCAGTGGAAACTTCCCACTGAGGTGATTCTCCGGAGTGGTTTTTGAGGGGTATTCCGAAGAACTCGGGATACGGGTGGCCTAGATATTCCACTAGTTGCTTCAAATCCTTTTCGAACCTCAGGTCGCCTCTGGGACCAAGCTGATAGAACTCCCATTGGTACTCCATCTATGCACAAAGAGGATGAGTAAGTTCAAGTGTGCAAAATTTTATGTAGGCTTGCAAAGAAAAGTAGAGCCTAGATTTCTCATTGTTGAAAAAGATCTCAAGGATAAGGGTGAGAATAAGTTTTCACAAATATTCATTTCATTGGTTTTTGAAACTAAGTTTTTCAGACGTCCATTCTAACTAGGGTCTCCTAAGGTCAACAATGGCTCTGATACCAACTTGTCAACACCCGGATTTTTAAGTCCAGATGCCTATTATGCCATTCATCGCAATCCCAGGAATATTGTTTTTGCGAGACATAATAGATTGATATCACAACACATCATTCATTACAACCCATAATTGTCTTACATAGAGGGATCACATGATCCAGTCTTAATACATCATAGTGGATCTAGAGATCCTATTACAAAACACATAGCGGAAGCGAAGTAACGATTGCGGTCCATCTATTCCACGAGCAACCGTTGACGTCGGAGTGCTCCTAGTTGTCGTAGACGTCCTGCTGTCCATCTTCCTCGTACTGCTCGTTCTCCTTCAAAGTCTGGCCATTTGAATAGCCGAGGACAAAGCCATGAGTACTTTAAAGTACTCGCAAACTAATACTAATGTAAGCACTATCAACTATAGTAAGGGGGTGCTAAGCTCTAAGTTTATTTGCATAAAGCCAATTTTAGTTCACAACCATTTAGTAAAAGCCTCTTCATTTGCTAACTAACTCAAGTGGGAACATTAGTGTCATTCCCACAACTCGTTGTGATTCAATTCAAATTCACCATTTCAAGTTCAAATCACAAGTCACCCTTCACATGTCACATTTTTGAAAATGGTCCGATGACTGAACAGTATGGCCTTTCCAACCGTCCATAACCGTGGACGCGGCTATTCGAATAGTTCTACACTCGCAGAGGTCGTACACTTGTGCCACAACATTTGCAATAATCCGTCGGGGTTAATCGGCCTCGATTTATCACACTCCGTGTGCGGACTACCAACCATAACCTTTCACTTACATACCATAGTATAGGCACCTCTCCCCATGAGTTTGGCCTCCCAGGTGAAGACAAAGCTGTCAGCTGGGAACCGCACGGGGCTTGGGCCGGACATTCACCTCATATTCACGTCATATCACATCATTCCATATTTCTTTGGAGGCAGCCCTTGGCATAACCCCGATGACGCTTGTTTAGAGGGAACCCATACTAAGATACATAAACTTCTAGTTAAGCCCTACCCATATCAGGTGTTGTGGGGGTACTTGTAAAATTGGAATGGTATCGCATCCGAACCCAACCATCAGTTTTTGTAAAGTTCACCATTTCATTCACCAGTCACATTCACCTTCAAAATCTTTCAATAGAATGACTCATCATTCCAAGGTTTTCCAAGTCATTTCATTTCACATATTCCCATCTAGAGTAGTCAATTTTATTTGTTAGCACTAGCAACTAGTCATGAGGGGTGCTAACTAGCTTATAGCTTTCTAGGCTAAGTTTGATACTCTTGTAGTACTCCATCTCTAGACCAAAGTTAACTATAAAAGCAAGTTATAATAATCAAAGTATAAGTTTGGAAGAATAAAACTTGGGATGGGATCATGAAGCATAAAATAAAAGGTGGTGGTGCCTTGCTCTTGTAGAGCTTTGCACTTAGCAAGAATATTAGCTTGCAAGAGTATAGCTTGCCTTGATTGGGGTATTGATCAAAGTGGTCTTCTTCTCCTTGGAAGTAGACCTCCTCCTCCTCCTGGTACTCCTCGGTACTAGCGTCTAAAATACGAATACGAGGTACACAATCATCACACCAAACTATTTTATAAACTAAGCACCAACAGGGTTCACACACTTAAACTAGCATCACATATTACTATTAAGTTGGTGGATGTGTTTTCTTATTAATTAAGAAAAATAATTTCCTCTCATACTAACTTAGGTGGTATTTTTAATTACTTAGAGAAATAATTTCCTCTCATTATCTTCTTAAGATTTAATTTCTCTCATGAATAATATGTGACCTAGGTTGACCAAAGTCAACCTCTTCACACTTATTATTTGAGAAAATGACTTAAATGAGGTGAACACCTCATATCATTTAATCCTAACATGGTAAGGATTTAATATCATCAACAATTCATATGAGACTTAAATGACCAGAGTACCTACCTCATTTTGGATTGTTCATGACAAGATTTAAATGAGAGAAACACTCCCATATGATTTCTTAATAGTTTTGGACAATATCTTTGACTAGAAATAGCCATAAAGTCCTTTAATTAAACTAGGCCATGATCATTCAAACAACTATGTAATATTTTTATATATTCTGGTAGATAATGTGACATATGATTTTTGAGAGTTGGAATTACCTTAAAAGAATTTTTATATAATTTTTAATAATTATTTGAAGTTGAAAAAGGCCCTGCCTTGTTATTTTTGTCACATTTATTCTACAACTAGTCTAGAGATGGGGCCAGTGTAGTTTTGTAGGTAATTTAACAAGGTTTCCAAATATATAAAATTTGTCCAATTTGGTTTGGTAGATTTTATTCTATTTAATTTTCAAAACAGCATCTGAGAATAATTAATCAATTTCGAAAATCCTGATTTGAACTGGTGGGCTTAGGCGGGAAGCTAAGCGGGCTGCACAGCGGGAGAGGGAGTGGGCCGGCCCAGCAGCGCAGCGGGCCAGCTGACAGTGGGAGCCACCCGTCAGTGGCCTTAACACGCCCCGGAACTGTACGCAACTGGCGCCGTCGGATTAAAAGGCAATCGGACGGTTCTGGGTCGTCCCCGTCCTCGACGAAGAGGTCCGGCGAGCTAACCCTACCGGCGGCGAGGTGGTTCGCGGGAGGGGACTTACCGTGGTCCAGCGGGGTCAGCGAGGCGGGCTATCGGCGTTGGAGACGACGGCGGTGCCGACGGTGGTCGCAGCAGCTCCAATGGTGGCCGCAATCGATGGCGTCGTTGCTGGGGTACGGCGGGGCGCCGGCGAGCAATTGGGGCTAGCTAGGGCACAATGTGAGGAGGGAGATGGTCGAGGAGCTTCAGAGGAGGTAGGGGAGGCGACTGGTGTGGAGTTTGGAGGCGGGAGCGTCGGCTTTTATAGAGGCGAGGCAAGGCCGAGGCGGAGCGGGCAGGTTGATGGTGGCGTCGCCGTTCCAGGGCGTTGAAGGGGCAAGGAATGGGCGAGGTGTGTTCCTGGGGTTACGGTGATCACGACGTGCATCCAGGCGAGGTCAGTGGTGGTCAGGAGCAGGCGGCATGTCACCGTGTACCGGCGGACCGTGGCGGACGGTCGTCGTCCGCGGACGACGGCGACAGGGCGTGCGCGTCCAAGCGGCATTGTCCGTGAGGTGGCTGACGTCGAGGTGAGGCTGCAGGTGAAAGGAGAGGTCGAGGGGAGCACTGAGTCGACGGGGCACGGCGGCGTCCTGTCGCGTCCAGGGATGTCACCGTGCGTGTCCTGGCGCGCGTGGGCGTCTCTGGGCGTGGTCTGGGCACGCTGGTCCTGGGCAGTGCTGACTTCTTCTCGGTCAACGGCGTGCACGAGCAGCTTCAGGAGGGTCAGGGGAAGTCGATGGACAAGGTGGTGAGGTGCTGAGATGACCAGAGGGGGAAGTGACAAGATGATGGCATGGTGAGCACGGGCAAGTGGTGTTTTGGGTCATGGTGACCAAGAGAGAGGGGTGCAGTGGCTTGGACTGATGATGGGAGGTGTGATGGAGTTCCAGGGCCTCAGAGATGGTCAGGGTTGGACCTGGTCCAAACCAAATTTCAGTATGGGCACAAATTTAGCTTGTGCACACAAGGTGGTTGTATAAATGGCCGCAAGAAAGTTTTTGTTGAATTTTTGGCAAACTTTTTGGTGGATCTCATTCATATAATATTTGAAGTAGATTGGTGGTGGTGGTCCTCATTTTGGTGAAGGTTTGCAAGAATTCAAAATGTGGGGGAATCTTCTCTTTGTTTCAAAGTCCCTTCTTGTCAACACTATACTGGTCAACCTGGTCAACATTAGGTATGGTGGTCAACATGAAAGTTGTTCACCTTCATATGGTCTTGGATGACATGGAGAGAGTTGGCCAAGTTTGGTTGCAGAAACAAAAGATAGGTGGGTGCAAAGTGGGGAAGAAATTATAAATGTGACATATGACCATTATCATATGTGATGTTGATTTTGAGATTTGCTTTGATTTGATTTTGGTTTCTTTGATGCAATTGTGTTTGTTTATCATATATAAGAGTTTTACAAACAATAGATCAAGCAATGGTGGCCTTGGTTGAAGATTTGCAATTTTGGCTAAGTGTATGTGAGTGAATTTTGGGGATTTTCTCCCTATTTGATTTCTCCCCATTTGAGTTGACTTTTGTTGACTCTAATGTGATTCTTATTAGTTTAGAAACATTTTCAAACCATTGAATCCATTTCAAAAGGTCTTGATCAAAGATTTGCAAAATTGACCATAACACATAAGAGGTGAGGTTCAAATTTTATTATTTTTGTAAATTGTTCATCTTGCTTCACTTGGGCATGGGTTAGGGTCAATTTAGTATTATATTAGGTTGAGAGATGGGTTCACACCATTTGGTCAAGGTTTAAAGTGCATAGGTCAAGAATTGGGGAAATGGCTATGTGCCACATATGCCTCTATGCATATGTTGTATTTGATTTTTGATTTGACTTGGCTTGACCCCATTTGATGTTGTTGAGTGTTGAAAAGGCATATGGAAGTGATCCAACCATTCACAACAAGTACTAGGGTCAATATTCTTTATTTCCCAAATTGCTATTTTATTCTCATATGCCTCTATGGCATTTTTAGTTTCTTTTTATTTTCTTTGGAAACCACTTGGATTTGGTTTGATAAGTACTAGGTAAGGTGTGTGAAGGTTTTCCAAACCTCTAAGCAAGGTAGAAAAGCATAGGGTAAAGTTTTATAAAATTAGCCATAGGCACATATACCTCTTTCTTATTTAATTTCCTTTTATTTGAATTTAACTAGGGTGGTGAAAAGAGGGGTGAGGTTTAGGGTTTGGTGGGGTTCACAAAGGTTCACCACCATTTAGCATAAAGAATAAAGGTAGGGTTCAATATTTACCTATTAGGGCTATATGCCCCCATATATCTTTTATTTTATTTTGGGTTTCTCAAAATAGATCCAAATGATTTTTGGAGAAGATTAGGGTTTAAGGTTTTTCTTATTTGATTTCTTTCTCTTTTATTTTATTGGGTTGGTGACCTTCACTTGATCACTTTAGGGTTTTAGGGTTTAGCACCTAAGCATAAAAACACTCATCATGGCAAAACACAAGATTTAAACCAGATCTATATGTATCAATCTTATTTTAATAAAAGTTTTTGTTGGTTCCAAAATTTGGAACTAGGGAAATTCATTTTGTTTGTTTTGAAATTTATGGGTTGTTACAATAAGTTAACACATGCTCCATTACTCCAACTCCCTGATTTCAATAATACTTTTGAGCTTGAATGTGATGCTAGTGGAATTGGTTTAGGAGGTGTGTTATTACAAGAGGGCAAACCTGTTGCATATTTTAGTGAGAAATTGAGTGGGCCTAGTCTGAATTATTCTACTTATGATAAAGAATTATATGCGCTGGTTCGGACATTACAAACTTGGCAACATTATTTATGGCCTAAAGAATTTGTTATACATTCTGATCATGAATCTTTGAAGCATATTCGTAGTCAAGCTAAGTTGAATCGCCGCCATGCAAAGTGGGTTGAGTTTATTGAGTCTTTTCCTTATGTTATCAAACACAAAAAGGGTAAAGATAATGTTATTGCTGATGCTTTGTCGCGCCGTTATACTATGCTATCTCAACTTGACTTCAAGATTTTTGGATTAGAAACCATAAAGGAACAATACTTGCATGATGCTGATTTTAAAGATGTGTTGCTGAATTGTAAAGATGGTAGAACATGGAACAAATTCGTCCTCAATGATGGATTTGTGTTCCGTGCTAACAAGCTATGCATCCCAGATAGTTCCGTTCGTCTTTTGTTGTTGCAGGAGGCGCATGGAGGAGGATTGATGGGTCACTTTGGTGTGAAGAAGACGGAGGATGTACTTGCTGCACACTTCTTTTGGCCACGTATGCGTCGAGATGTTGAGAGATTTGTGGCACGCTGCACTACATGTCAAAAAGCTAAGTCTCGACTTAATCCACATGGTTTATATATGCCTCTTCCTCGTTCCTAGTGTACCTTGGGAGGATATTTCTATGGATTTCGTTTTGGGTTTGCCTCGTATACGTAAGGGGAGGGATAGTATCTTTATTGTTGTGGATAGGTTTTCTAAGATGGCACACTTTATTCCATGTCACAAAACCGATGATGCTACACATGTTGCTGATTTGTTCTTTCGCGAAATTGTGCGTTTACATGGTGTGCCAAATACTATTGTTTCTGATCGTGATACTAAATTTCTTAGCCACTTTTGGAGATGTTTATGGGCTAAGTTGGGGACTAAATTGATGTTTAGTACTACATGTCATCCCCAAACTGATGGACAAACTGAAGTAGTAAATAGAACATTATCTACTATGATGCGGGCTGTTTTGAAGAAGAACTTAAAATTGTGGGAAGAGTGTTTGCCTCATATTGAATTTGCTTACAATCGTTCGCTGCATTCTACCACTAAGATGTGCCCTTTTGAGATTGTGTATGGTTTTGTTCCACGTGCACCTATTGATTTATTGCCTTTACCATCTTCGGTGCAAAATGATTTGGATGCTACACAACGTGCTGAATTGATATTAAAATTGCATGAGACTACTAAAGACAACATAGAACGCATGAATGCTAAGTATAAAATTGCTGGGGATAGAGGAAGAAAGCATGTTGTGTTTGATGTTGGTGATCTTGTTTGGTTACATTTGCGCAAAGATCGTTTTCCTGCATTGCGCAAGTCTAAGTTAATGCCTCGTGCCGCTGGTCCTTTTAAGGTGTTAGAGAAAATAAATGATAATGCATATAAACTTGAGCTTCCGCGTGAATTGGGTCCGGTAAGTCCTACATTTAACATTGCAGATTTGAAGCCTTACTTTGGTGAAGAAGATGAGCTTGCGTCGAGGACGACTTCAATTCAAGAAGGGGGGCATGATGAGGACATCCCATCTATTGATACAACCGCTGTACCTACAGCCACACAAATACAAGGACCAATCACTCGAGCTCGTGCCAAACAACTTAACTATCAGGTACTTTCGTTTCTTGGAACTATTTCTCATATACATGAGAATATGATGCTGCCTAAATCAGATATGTTTGTTACTCTTAGGAATGATGGACCTAGCATGGATGAGGAGGACAAGCATTGGAGCATGATCACGCATGGAGGAGATGGCAGCAAGCACTTGAGGATTGAAGATGACGCCACAAGTGGAGATTTCAGAACTTTGAAGCCACCATAAGAAGAGATGAAGACATGGACGAAATATAGAGTTCTCCACTTCATAATTTCGTCCATAGCATAATATGGTGCTGCGTCACCTTTAGTTTTGGGCCAGGCCCATGTCATTTTCGCAGGAATTAAGTCAGCCACTTTTTAGAGTCCGTATTGAAGGGGAAAGGCCTTCTAGGGTTTGGTTCGACCACCATACGTATGGCTGGTCGAAACCCCACCTTTTCCTCCTTTAAATACCTCCATAGCCGTCACGTTTAGACTCGGATTTTGATTAGACTAAAAGTTAGCCATTGCTTGCAACTCTCGTGTACTTCTTTTGAGGCCAACGCCCTGAACAAGACCGACTATTCGGAATCCCACCTTATTCAATAAAGCTTTCATCTTTCATGCGCAATATTCTGATTGCAATATTAGTTCTTACTTGTTCTCGATTTCGTGTAGGAATTAAGACCCTCGTCGGTCGGCTGATCGTGCATCCGCAAGATCAGTAACTCCCGGAGATTGTCCTAGCGATTGCATTGGCGCACGAGCTTTGCACGTGTAGTCGGATCGTCAAGCACGAACTCCACCAACAAATCGACGCTATCATACTCTCATCGAAAGATCGGACACCTTTGCCCTATCAATCACGCACCTTCAGTACGCCGACGACACGCTCATCCTCATCCAGGGGTCGGACGGGGATATCACAAACCTGAAATTCCTCCTGATGTGCTTTAAAGATATGTCGGGGCTCAAAATCAACTATCACAAGAGCGAAGTGTTTGTTCTTGGCCAGCGAAACAGCGAGAGAACCGCCATTGCCAACAAGCTGAACTGCAAGCTTGGGAGCTTCCCCTTTATCTATCTAGGCTTACCAATTTCGGATAGGAAGTTAACGCTCGAGCAGTGGCTCTTTTTGGTACGGAAGCTTGCTGCTAAGATAGAACCTTGGGTGGGAAGACTGATATCCTCTCGGGGGCGACTCATTCTGTCTAACTCCTGCCTCGATAATCTACCAATCTATGCTATGGGACTGTTCCTCCTGCATGACGGGATTCATGCGAGGTTCGACTCCCACCGCTCCAAGTTTTTCTGGGAAGGGGCAGGGCCAAAGAGGAAGTATCACCTAGTTAACTGGCCAACGGTTTGTCGACCCAAAGAAGTAGGGGGGCTAGGTTTGCTCAACACCAAGAGAATGAACCTTGCTTTGCTTCTGAAATGGATTTGGAGGCTGTATCAAGAAGAAGACATGATCTGGACCCATATCATCCATGCTAAATACGTAGATGCCTCGGACCTGTTCTCGGGATCAGGCCAAGGAGGATCTCTGTTTTGGAAAAGCCTGCATAAAATCAAGCATCTGTTCAAAGTAGGAGCGAAACAAGAGGTGAGGAACGGTATGCGCACCAACTTCTGGAAGGACTGGAGGATTGGGAGGGGTCCCATCATGGAGTCCTTCCCCTTGCTCTTTGCCATCTGCGACAACCAAGATAGCTCGGTTCTGCACCACCACTCCTTGCAGGTCCGCTTCCGCCGATCGCTTGATCAGGAGGGTTTGCGGCAATGGGGTGAGCTGCAAGGGATGCTGAACCATGTGCTCCTCGACACTGGGCAAGACAAGGTCTCTTGGCACCTAGAACAAGTTGGATCATACTCGGTCAAATCTATGTACACCCAGCTTTCTCAGGGCACGACGTAGCCCACCACAAAGACATGTGGGAAGCCAAAGTCCCGCTAAAAATCAAGATTTTCTCTTGGCAGATAGCGCTTGATAAGTTGCCATCGGGGCAACAGATCCTTACCAGACACGGCCCTTCCAATGGCCTTTGTGCCCTGTGTGGCGCCCCGGAGGATGCAAGCCACATTTTCTTCTCCTGTTCTTTGGCGTTGTTTGCTTGGTCGGTCACGCGCCAGCTGCTAGGGTGCAACTCCTGGCCAACTTCGCTCAATTTCATGCCATTCTTTCTGGATTTTCGGGATACTCTAGGAGGCTGCTGTGGGTGCTCTTCCTGGCTCAATCTTGGGCCCTGTGGAATACGTGCAATAAGCTTGCTATTGAAAAGAAAGTTATTTCTAACCCAGCTGACATTATTTACAAAACCATCATTTTTTTGCAGCTGTGGAGCCTAAAGTTCAAATCAAGAGAAAAGGAGGGGCTAAGCTGGATGGCACGCGAGCTAAGGGAGTTGTACGTGCAGCTGAAGCCGCCGGCGGCGTGAAGAAGTAGCCTGTACCTCGGTGTTGGGACTGGGTGTGCGGAGAAGCCATCGTTTTATCTCTGTTTGAAACTGTTGCCTTGTTTTGTTGAAACTATCTATTGTTGGTATGGTGTGGCCAAGCTGTAATGCCCAGCAGTGTGTAATCCTAACTGGCTACCGTATGGCTTTATTAATTTAAAGTCCGGCAAAGTTCATCTAAAAGACACAGATTGATGTTACCATGGCTACTCTCGACATGTCCACCAAGCCCAGAAGACCAACAGTGTCCACCAGGTACAACCTCTCAGCTGTGCTCAAAGATGTGGCATACATCGGCTTCTCATCTTCAACAGGCAAGATCAACACACGACACTATGTGCTTGGTTGGAGCTTCGCCATGAACGGTGCTGCTCCAGCCATCAATGTCACCATGCTTCCAGACCTTCCGCGGCATCAAACCCAGGGTCATCGATCCTGGGTGCTAGAGATAGTTCTGCTGGTTGCAATAGCGGTGGTCCTCCTGTCTTTGGGCGCCATTGCTTTCATCCTTGTGCGAAGGCATTTCAGATACGCCGAGGTACAAGATGACTGCGAGCGCGGTCCAGGCAGTCATGGTCCAGGGAGAAGCCAGGAGGGGCTTCGTGGCAGGCGCCGCGATGATGCAGGAGGTCGTGGCCGACACGGAGCTACATGATAGCTACATCGACGATTTTGTACAGCACCTCAGATCTTACTCCGCTGCAAGTGATACTGCGGCCCCAGACTCCTGAAGAAAATACAACCTCTGTTTTCAAATAAGCGACTCAACTTTTTTTTTTTTTGAGAAGATAAGCGACTCAACTTTGTAGACACGTTTCAGTGTACAGATACATTCGTTTTTCACATAATTAAGTCACTTATTTCCGAACTGAGGAACAGAGTAGGAGAACTCGTGTGTTTCATCCATATCTGCTTTACTAGCAACTGTATCTTTACTTCTTAGTGCTACTATAACAATACAGTAGGTATTTGCTATGATGTAACAAAATGCGTAGTATTACATACTGAAGGTGACAATGAAACACTGAAAACTGCAGCTACATTGGAAAGAAAATCTGTTCACGTGTTAGTATAAATGATGTACTGTACATCTTTTCTTCACGAGGCTGTAGTGTCTGGCTAGTGTGGTGGTTATTCAGAGACTCAAGTACAGAGAATGCCAGTCCAAGGCTGTTTTTAAGAGGATTTATCCACAGATCGTAGTATGAATGATTCTCCGCTGAATCAACATATTACATATTTAAGAATAATATGGACAAACCTAATCGACACTCCCAAACGTACCGTACATGAATGAAAACGAACACGCACACATAAACATTCATCACTAAGACAAGACGATCCGGAGAAAGAGCGAACGGATATAAGACCCCGCCAGATCAGGGGAGGTTTATTTTTAGAAAGTGTTGTCACTGCACATGAGGTTATTCATGAGGTGCATAGAAATAACTCAATAAGGATAAGGGTTTAGTGTTGAAGCTTGATTATGAAAAAGCTTACGACAGTTAATCTTGAATTTCTCTATGAAGTAGTGGAGCTTAGAGGCTTCAACCCTACTTTTATTTGTTTTATTAAACAGATTAACCAAGGGGGATCTGTAGGGGTGAAAGTAAATGATATAGAGGGTGATTTCTCTTTAACAGGAAAAGGATTGAGACAGGGGCCCCATTGCCCCTCTCTTATTCAACTGTATTGTTGATGTTTTCTCTAGAATGCTACTAAAAGGGACTGAAGGGAATTTAATTAGCGGTCTCTGCCCTAATTTTCTTCCAGGGGGTGTTGTCAGTCTACAATATGCTGATGATACTTTGTTGTTTCTTAAAAATGATCCCAGAGGTGGATCCCTCACATGTTTTGAACAAATTTATGGCATGAGAATAAATTTCCATAGAAGTGATCTTATTCCCATTAATATGGATGTTGTAGAAACCCAACCTTTCCTTGACATATTCCAATGTGTCATGTGTAAATTCCCTGTTAAATACTTGGGGGTTCCTCTGCATCGACTTAGGAGGGAAGATTTACAACCTCTTATAGAAAATATTCTCAAGAGAATCACTGGGTGGAGAGGGAAACTCTTATCATCTACTGCCAAAAGAATTCTTATACAAGCATGCTTAGCTAGTATTTCTATTTATTTGCTTTCCTTTTTCAAATTTCCAAAATGGGCTTTTCATTTAATACATACATAGATAGCTAACTTCATGTGGAATGATGAGGAGGGCAATCATAAGATTCACCTAGCTAATTGGCCTTCCATCTGCATGAAAAAAGATTTTAGAGTTTTGGGGATTCCAAACTTACAAGATTTAAACATCTGTTTGATTGGCTCTTGGATCAAAAGATACATCCAGAGTGAGGGAGCACTCTGGAGAAAAGTCTTAGATGCTAAGTCCAATACAAAAAAACCCAAATATACTGTCATGTCATGACCTCCAACCTTCCACTTTCTGGAAGGGGGTTACGTGGGCATCAAAAGAAGTAAAATTTAGATAAAAATGGCAAATTGATAATGGCAAATCCATAAAGTTTTAGGAGGACACCTGGTTTGGAAATTCTCCTTTAGCTACTCAATTTTGGGACTTATATTTTGTTTCTAACAAAAAAAAAACCATTTTTGAAATTTGGGATGGCCATGAAATTATGGGAAATTTTAGAAGGACTTTCACTGATGATTTGATGATTCAATGGCATGAATTGTTGGAGGTGGATAGATCCATTTCCTTCTCCCAAGAAAAGGATCAACTTATTTGGCAATATAATTCCTCTGGAGTTTATTCATCTAGTTCTTTATATGATGTAATCAACTTTAGAGGGACTACCCCTGTTTATCTCCATGCTGTTTGGAAAATCAAAATTTCACCTAGTGTTCAAGTTTTCCTCTGGTTGAACAAGATTATGACTAGAGATAATCTTAGAGCTAGAGGAATACCAAAACCTATGGAATATGAAATATGCACTGAATTTGAAATTGTGCATCATCTCATGTTTGAATGTATTGTTGCTAGAGTCCTTTGGGATTTGTTTGAAGAGGTTTTTGATGTGCATGTGTCTAATTTTGAATCTATTGCAACTAAATGGCTTTGTAACAAGAAATTCATGCATTTCAATGTAGTTTCCCCTGCTGTCCTATGGGGTTTATGGTTGAATAGAAATAATCTTGTGTTTAACAAGGTTACTTGGATTAATTTGAAATAGGTGTGGCCCCTAGTTTACTTCCTCCTTCGGGATTGGAAGAAACCTTTCAAGGATCTAGAAAATGGAAGAAAAAAAACGCTCAATTTATGGACCTGCTGCTGGCCAATTTGAAAGCTCCACTATGCATCCCTGTGGGTAAGGTGCCCCTCCTTCGACTTCGACTGGATCTCCACCTGGAACTCAAGCTTTGAAGGGAGGGCAACATGATCAGCTAGAGAAGCCCAAAAAATCTGAATGGAGAATGCCTCCAGGGGTCGTCTGGTGAAGGAGCAATTTCAAATTCTGGTCCTTTTCGAGCTGTAGCTGAGTAGTGAACTGTTCTTTAATTTTCATGCTTATGTACTGTTGCTCTTGGGCTTGATTTTGCTAGTATTTCGGGAGTAGCTGGGATGGCAGCTACTTCCCCAGCAAAATAGAAGTCACAGCCAGTTTGGGATGTTTTTCTTTCAGTTCTTGCTTTGTTCCTTTAGCAAACTTTAATTTTCCTTCCCTGTAAAAAGACTTTGGCTTCTTTTCAATGAAATGGAGCTGGGGAGCGATCTCTGTTGATCTAAAAAAGACCCTGCAAGAAACAACCATCACCAAGACAACACTCACATAGAAACAATCACTAAGATAGCACCCCCAAGCATTTTTTTCCTCAAGTTTTATCACAGACATAAGATATTGTCTGCAAGGAAAAAATGGCATCTTATCCCTCCAGGAAAAATAAATACAATTTCAAGACCTGGTAAGTTCCCTTGATCCTAATATAATTTCCACACAAAAAAAAAAAGCTACTAGAGAAGATGAGGCAGATGAGCAGCCTGATTTTAGCGAGTAGTCCATCTTAGTGGATCGGTCTGTAGCTCTCTGTTTTGTCTTCCTTGTTCCCCTGTCAGCTAGTTCCTCTCTGCTTCTAACCGAACCTCTTTTTCCGCTTAATTGCAGAGCCCCTGCCGTTCAAACCTCAAAAAAAATATCCAAAACTCAGAGTCTGACAGCAATGCTGTAGTCAAGACAAATTGTTCATCGTTTTCAGTCATTGTCCATTTTTAAATGCAGTTGTCTACTTTTAGTCTGTCCATTCTACTACCGAATTTATTTGACAAAAGACTACAAGAGGTTGACTGAGATCCCCTACCCTGAAACGGAACAACGATGTTTTTTAAACATAAGGCCAAAGGAACAGCGATGTTCAAATTAAGCTGAATCTTCAAATTGGGTGCACGTGCTAGGTAGCGTACCTCCTGCGCTCCGAGTAGAGTGAAAAGTCCGGTGCTATGCTGCAGTGCACAAACTTATCCCGTATTCTTGCCATCGTACATGATCATGTCGAACATGAATCCCATTTCCTTGTTCTTTTTAGAGCTCCTCCTCATTGGCCTTGGCGCACCACAGTTTATCGCCGGCGACGACAGCCAGCGGTTTGTCTACTCTGGTTTCGCTAACGCTAACCTCACCCTCGATGGCACAGCCTCAGTCACGCCAAGCGGGTTGCTTGAGCTGACCAATGGCACAGCCATGAGCAAGGGCCACGCCTTCTACCCAGTTCCACTCCGCCTCCACGATTCGCACAACGGGACGGTACAATCCTTCTCCGCCTCCTTCGTGTTTGGTATCATCTCCATCTACAACTTGAGCAGCCATGGCCTCACCATGCTGGTCGCACCGAGCAAGGATTTCTCCGGGGCGAATCCAGTACAGTACCTGGGCCTTGTCAATGGCTCAAACAATGGCAAAACAACCAACCACATCTTCGCTGTTGAACTCGACACTTGGCTAAACCCCGAGTTTGGAGACATCAACAACAACCACGTGGGCATCGACATCAACAGCCTCAGCTCTGTGCAGTCCCAACCAGGCGGCTTCTTCCATGACCAGAATGGCACGTTCAAGAATTTGACTTTCAGTAGCCAAGAGGCAATGCAGGTATGGGTGGGCTACGATAGAGAAACGACTCAGATCGAAGTTACCATGGCTCCCCTCGACATGGCCGCCAAGCCCAAGAGACCAACAGTATCCACCAGGTACAACCTTTCATTTGTGCTCAAAGATGTCGCATACATCGGCTTCTCATCCTCTACGGGCAAGATCAACACACGACACTATGTGCTTGGTTGGAGTTTCGCCATGAACGGTGCTGCTCCAGCCATCAATCTCACCATGCTTCCAAAGCTTCCACGGCATCATCCCAAGGGTCATCGATACTGGGTGCTAGAGATAGTTCTGCCGGTAGCAACGGCGATAGTCCTGCTGTCTTTGGGCACCATTGCTTTCATCCTTGTGCAGAGGCATTTCAGGTATGCGGAGATACGAGATGACTGGGAGGTGGATTTCGGCCCACACCGGTTCTCTTACAAGGATTTATTCCATTCAACAGAAGGATTTGAGAACAAGAACCTTCTAGGAGTTGGAGGATTTGGGAGAGTGTACAAAGGGCTGCTTCCGAGATCCAGATTGAAGATAGCCGTGAAGAGGGTGTCACATGATTCCAAGCAAGGTATAAAGGAGTTCATCGCGGAAATAGTCAGCATAGGCTGCCTTCAAAACCGCAATCTTGTGCCATTTCTTGTCTATTGTCGACGTAAAGGTGAACTTCTCTTGGTATATGAGTACATGCCAAACGGAAGCCTTGATAAATACTTGTATGGCAAAGAGGATAACACGGTGTTGAGCTGGGCTCAAAGGTTCCGGATCATCAAAGGAATTGCAGCTGGCTTGCTTTATCTCCACGAGGAGTGGGAGAAAGTGGTTGTTCATCGAGACATCAAGGCAAGCAATGTGCTCCTTGACGACGAGATGAATGGACGATTGGGTGATTTCGGCCTTGCAAGGCTGTATGACCATGGCATCGACCCACAGACTACAGATGTGGTTGGCACCATAGGCTACCTAGCTCCAGAGCTAGCACGCAGCGGAAATGCCCCTCCTCCTACTGATGTCTTTGCCTTCGGCATGTTCGTTCTTGAGGTCACCTGTGGACAAAGACCTGTCAATCACCAAAACACAGAAGAAAATCAGCTCATTTTGATCGATTGGGTGATTGACAAGGTGCAGAAAGGATCATTCAGTGATACACTGGATGCTAGGCTAAAAGGGAGTTATGATGTTGGTGAGGCATGCTTGGCACTAACAATAGGGATACTATGCTCTCACCCATTCGCCAAAGCAAGGCCTACCATGAGGCAAGTCATGCAATACCTAAATGGGGAAACTGAGCCTCCAGAGTTAAGCTTCGAGATGCTAGATTTGATGCAAAACGAAGAATTTGAGCCATACATCATTTCATACCCTGTGTCAAGTACAAGCATAGCCACAATGTCTCACGTCTCAGGAGGAAGATGAACATGGCACTTTGTCATGTCTGATATAAAGTATATTTATTAAATACCTTAAGGAACATATATATTGTAAATGTGATGAGCCATATATACAAAGCCTATATCTACCTTAAAGATATTTTGGTTCGTTTGTAAAAACATCATGTCCTCGTTTTGTTCTGTCTGCATCCCCGTATGTTGTGTAATTTTTCTGTTGCTTATTTCCCTGCAACATCATGGTTTTGTATGAGAACGTCCTCTTAAATAATGGATGTCACTGGTGCCAAAATCACTAGATTAAATTTATAAGGTCTTTTTGCCAGCAAGTGTTCACTGCAGTCATATGGGCTATGCTTGTTTTTGTTTATAACAACTCATACTACCTCCATTTCATAGAATAAAGCCTATTTTTTTTTAGAAAAGTCAAGCTAAGTAAAGTTTGACCAAAATTTTAGAACAAACTAACAAGAACCACGATATCATTTATGAAGATACATTTTAAGTTTAGATTGTGCATATTGATTTTTTTCCTAAAACTTGGTCAAACTTTACCTATTTTGACTTTAAAAAATATAAGCCTTATTCATTGAAACAGAGGTAGTATGTGCCATCCGGGAGAATCATAAGGCCAGATGGATAAAAAAACCTGACAAGACAAACCAATCTAGATGTGACTTGTTCATTCCGCCAGAAATCTACATGTATTCTATCTTTCTAGAATATTTGGCGCTTTGAATAGGCGATTTTGGTGGGAAATGGGTAAAACACCAAGGATATATGGAAAGAAAATTATATGCTAACTAAATGCAGCAGTTGCATATTGGAAGAAAAAAAATCACCTAATTGGGAGTTGTTCGAGAAATGCATGTATAGTAAGCATGTTGAAATACTAGCCATGCAATACCATTCAGCTAGTTTATGTTTATTGACTTGAGGCATTAAAATTTTAAAACATCACTTGATGGCCGATTCAGACTGCAACATAAATTGACTCGAGGACAAAATCAGAGTCATGTCACAGAAAGCAACTTCAGTGGCAAGTAGTTATAAAAATCAAAGTGTAAAGCACGAGAAGTTGAATTTTCTTTCCTTTTCATTTTTGTAAACTAAGATATTGTTTTAAGAGATGTCTTGTGCTTTAGTGAAAAATTGTAAACTTCAGTATAAATTTCGGGCTACACCAGAAACCAGAGAAATTTTGGTAGGCTACAAAGGTTCCTCATACATGAGGCCACACAGGTTTTCATAGGATGCAACTAAGATTATGATAAAACCAATTAGAAAATATAGTATCCCATCGGTGCGTGAGAAATATTAATAGAACAAATATCTATCCATCTTTTTTAAAAACAGGGATTTCCACCCCCAGTCTCAGTGAAGACACAAACAACCGGTACCGATTACTAGCAACCATTCTAAACTACAACTAAGTGTGTATTGTTTAGGTAGGCACTCTCTTCAAGAAACACAGCATATTCTATGTATACTCTACTGAATGTACGTAAGATATTGTTGGTAAGTACTATTCTGGACTTGGTACTCTGAAGTCTGAATACTCTCTTCAATAAGTCCACATCTCAGTCAGACAAAGAATAATGTCTGGACAAATCGTACTATGACCAAAGTTGCGTACACATCAAAGCGTGACATATTTCATCAAGGTTCCTTTTTCAGTTATTGTCCATCTTTACATGCATTACTTTACTTTCTCTTATGTCCAGTTTACATGTAAAAAGAGAGTACACTACAAATGTTCACATGGATTCTCTGCCCTTCCTGGAATGGAAAACTCAGATTATATATTTTCTGCATGTAGGATTACAGCTTCTAACCCCGCCCCTGTACTCCAGAGTGTGAGTTATGAGATGCCAAGTTCCCTCCATCCTAGCCTCCTAGGCAACCTCCACAAGTAACACTCAGACAGCAATACGAACAAGCAGTCCATATCATAGGTACACATCAAAGCTTTGCAAGCTGCATGAAGCTTCACTTTCAGTTATCTTTCGTCTTCAAATGCAATTACCTAATTTTGTTCGTTTTCACTTGACTTGACAAAAGACTACAAAAGTTTTGTTAGGATCCTCTTCATTTGCTGCAAGGGAACAGCGATGTTAGACTCTTCAAATGCATTTTTCTAGTTTTCTTCCACTCCATTTGACTTGACAAAAGACTACACAAGTTATGTTAGGGTCCTCTGCCTTTGCTGCGAGGGAGCGATGTTCAACTACTTCACATATCTCCGCTTAAATGTCACTAGTCATTATCTTAGCTCGACAGAGCTTTTTATTAAGCTTGAGAATGTTTAAAAAAACTTGGATGGAACCAGAAATGCTATGCTCCCATGGTTTCTAGCCTTTTGAGGGCGAACTTGGTGGTTCTTTTGTACAAATTTTAGTTTTGATTCATAACTTACGTACAAGTAAAGAAATATACTTTTTGTACGAGGAATTTATAAGGGTAAGCAGAGACATATAAACCACACACCCCACTAAACAGACACAACCACTACGCATCTCCCACCTATGACAGAAAATTGATCTGAACTACCTGACATTGTCTTACTACATGCTATGGTAACTTAATAAAGAGATCTACTGTAGTTGTTAGGGTGTTTCGTAATCAATCCGAAGATGTAATTGACTATAACCTGAACAAATATCACTGTCTCCATCAATTATAAAAACCTCTAGACAAAGATAGATGTTGAAAGACCAGAGAGTAGACTTCATATGGATGCTTCAAGGTATTAACAATATAAATACTGCACGACTGAGTCCAACCTGAAACTATATATCCTTAGTTGCCCATGAAACACTTACCTCTCGCATGCTGCTTGTTGAGTTGTAGCTTGCAAGTCACACACATGCCTGCAATGAAGTATACATCCTTCCTCCAGAAGTTCCTCCTCCTGATTGCTCTTATCCTCGCAACCTTGGCATCCGGCGATGACCAATTTCTCTTCTCTGGCTTCAACCAATCCAGCCTAACCCTCGATGGTTGTGCCGCGGTCACAGACACTGGCCTCCTTGATCTGTCCAATGACACGAGCGGTCTCAAAGGTCACGCCTTCTACCCTACTCCTCTGCATTTCCGCAAGTCGCCCGGTGGAAAAGTTCAATCCTTCTCAGTCTATGTAGTTTTCAGCACCTTCATCACATACCAAGACTTGAGCGCTGAAGGCATGGCCTTCTTCATCGCCCCCACCAAGAATTTCTCCGATGCACGGGCGCCCAAGTACTTTGGCCTCCTCAACGAGAAGAACAATGGCAACACAAGCAACCACATCTTCATGATCGAGCTCGACACCTACAAAAATGCTGAGCTCCAAGACATCAACGACAACCATCTCGGGATTAACATCAACAGTGGAATCTCCTTGCAATCCAGAACATCTGGCTTCTATGAAGACGAGAGTGGTGCCTTCGAGAATATGACGCTGAATG
The DNA here is from genome assembly GCF_022539505.1 of Lolium rigidum. NCBI lineage: Eukaryota > Viridiplantae > Streptophyta > Magnoliopsida > Poales > Poaceae > Lolium > Lolium rigidum. The sequence continues at coordinate 404,811,826 of NC_061510.1, forward strand.
GTAACAAGGCTATGCAACTGTGGGTAGAATATGACAAGAATGATATGCAGATCAATGTGACCTTAGCTCCAATCAACATACAGAAACCATCAAGGCCACTGCTCTCTGCAACCTGTGATCTCTCAACTGTACTCTCCGACTCAGCTCAAGACATTGGATTCTCAACCGTATCTACTCCCATCAACACCCGTCAGTATGTGTTGGGATGGAGTTTTGGCATGAATAGACCAGCTCCATCCATTGACATCTCCAAGCTTCCTAAGTTGCCTCTTGTTGGTAAGAGGGCCCAGTCCAAGCTCTTGGAGTTTGTCCTACCAATAGCCACTGCAACATTTATTCTCTCTGTGGGCACTCTTGTTGCTCTAGTTGTGCTAAGGAGAATGAAGTATGCAGAGGTGCATGAGGATTGGGAGGTAGAGTTTGGCCCGCACCGATTCTCGTACAAAGATTTGTTCCATGCTACGGGAGGGTTCAAAAACAAACACCTACTTGGAGAAGGAGGTTTTGGAAAAGTATATAAAGGAGTGCTTCCATTGTCTAGTGTTGAGATTGCTGTGAAGAGGATGTCTCATGAGTCAAGACAGGGGATGAAGGAGTTTATCACAGAGGTTGTTAGCATCGGCCGACTCCGCCATCGCAACCTTGTGCAGCTACTTGGCTATTGCCGTAGAAAAGGTGAACTGTTTTTGGTTTATAAATACATGCCAAATGGTAGCCTTGATAAATATCTACATTGTGAGGAGCACAAGGCCATTTTGAATTGGGCTGAGAGGTTTCGAGTAATCAAAGGCATTGCTACCGGCTTGCTCTATCTCCATGAGAAGTGGGAGAAAATAGTAATCCATAGAGACATCAAGGCAAGCAATGTACTCCTGGATGGTGAAATGAATGGGCGGCTTGGTGACTTTGGCCTTGCCCGGTTATATGATCATGGCACCGACCCACAAACCACACATATTGTTGGTACGAAGGGGTACATAGCCCCCGAGCTACTACGTACAGGGAAGGCATCCCCTCATACAGATGTTTTTGCCTTCGGCATGTTCCTTCTCGAGGTTGCATGCGGGCAAAAACCTGTCAAGAAAAATGCAGAGGGAAATGAGGTTTTCTTGGTCGATTGGGTACTTGAGCATTGGAACAATGGGTTGCTTACTGAGACAGCGGATACCAGGCTCCAAGGTGACTACTGTATTGATGAGGCTTACCTCGTGTTAAAGCTGGGACTTCTATGCCAGCACCCGTATCCTAGTTCAAGGCCTAGGATGCGAGAAGTTATGCAATACCTCGATGGTGACATGCCATTACGCGAGCTGAGGCAGACGCAAGTGAGCTTGATGAACATGGAGGCCTTGATGAAAAGCAATGGACCGAACTCATCTGTCGTGTCATACCCGCAAATGACAACAAGCTTCGGCACAATATCTGGCCTCTCAGGAGGAAGATGATATCCATAGTGTTTTGTCGTTGATTACGTACACTGTTTCTTAGGAGCACATATATAAATGTAGTAAGTCGCTAGAAATAAGCATACGAGGATGATCAGTTACATGTCTAAAGTCTGTACAACATTTTCATTTAGATGCTCATAAGTTGTGTGTATATTTATGTATGTTTACCTTTGAGCTCTTGTGTGCCACTTGTTTTTGCCTTTGTATCCTCTGAGTTGGTTGTGTTCAAGTTTGTGGCAGCTTGATGTTCAAATTGTACTGCCGGGATTTCAGAGATGTTTGTGTCCTCACAGGTTCAGAGCTTTTGTGGGCAAACTGAATCGGTTCCTTGTGTTACTCCTAGCGAGCGCTAATCACAAATTCAGAATCAAGCTTCAGAAATCATCGATTACCTCGTAGCCAGTGTCTTCCCCGTCGCAGTCAGGCCGCCGCGTCTTGTCGCCATCGGGCTGCCGCCCGTCTGATTCAGGTCGCCGCATGCTGCAGCCGGGCCTCCGCCTGTCGAAATTGGGCCTCCCAGTGGACGCCGTGGAGGAGCCTCCGGCGCAATCGGGCTGCTCCTGACTCACGGAAGCCGCCGCCACCCCGTCCTCGCCTCAGCCGCCGCCGAGCTCCGCCGCGCGCGAGCACATCGCCGCTCGATTCATTCATTCAGTGAGACAAGAGCACCAAGTAGAGAGGGCCGGCAAGGAAAGCGTACCCAATATTTTTACGCTTCGTTGGCCGCAAGACGCTTACTTCATCAAACGTCACGTTCTGTTTATATACTTCGTACCTGAATTGCGTTGGAATTTTCAGATTAAATTTCCTGGTAAGTGATACTATGTCATGTACTCATGTGTGATTCTAATTTTCTAATCACCGTGAGAGACCTGAAATTGGCACATGATGTGGTAATACTCATTTTAAAAGAATTTTAACCGAAAATATTGACCAATAAAATTATGACTATATTGTACTCCCTCCGGTCCATATTAATTGACTCTAATGTGGATGTATCTAGACACATTTTAGTTCTAGATACATCCATATTAAAGTCAATTAATATGAATCGGAGGGAGTACATAATTAGCATCGTTTGATTCGTATTATAAAATAATTTATAAATATACTAACTTTATACCAACAATTTTTATTTAAATCAATTTATGGTAAAAGAAAACACACAAAAAACGAGATCGTTTTATTCATTGGAATGTAGGGAGCAGAAAGTATCTTTTGGACAATTAGCACAATAACCCATGCAAGTGCCTAGAGTGGATTTTTCACGGCCGATCTCACTCCTTAAATAATAGCAAAAATCATGTCCCTAATTTTTTAAAATAAATATATACACTTAGGTTACGATCCTTGCGAGCGCCTCGGGGTAACCCTAGCACCGTCGACCCATAACAGTCGCTCTCCTTCTCTTCCCTTCACCACCACTGGAGGGCGTAGTGGGGTGAAGCCCACGCGGCGCTAGCAAAGGCGACGGGGCTTCTCCCTCTCTTGCATGGTCTCCCGTGTGGTGCGGGGGCAGTCCATATGTCTAGGGACGTGGGGCCTGGTGTGGGACGTCCGACGCTAGAGGCGCGCGTTCATCGGCGGTGAGGCTGGCCCGGCGTGCGTGGTCGCATAGAAGTGACAAACGCGCAACAAATCTTGAGCGACCTCAGCATATGGTGCGCTACGACGGGCAAGTTCGTGTGGATGTGATCGAAGTTGGCTCTTGCCGCGCTCTCCCCTTCTGGCTTCCGATTGTGGTGCTGCTCCAAACCCTAGTTGGGCCTAAGCGGGCAAAGGAATGGATGCTTCTGAGTGATGGCCAATGCCCCGTCCGGATCTGCTGGAGGGTCTCATATTTTCGATACATGCGCTCATGTTTTTGTTATGTAGGTACAGTTAAATTGATATAGTGATATTTATTTATATGATACAGAGAGATTGCACCAATATTATATATGTGTCCTTACAATGTTAGACAAGGTAGAAAAAAATGATGGATATATTGTAGAGAAATATTGAAAAACAATGTAACCTTTTTAAAAATATTACAATAAAAAATTATGCTATTAGCAAAAAAAATACCATAACCGGCTGTAATCCCTAGCATCCGGCATTGAAGAACCCAGCTCAAGAAAAAAGAAAAAACTACATTGCACGTAGCCAGACCACGAGGCCATGGATGACTCGTCGGCCGTGTGCTGCCAAACTGATGCTACGTGTTTCGCAAGACACCTGTGGGAATTTTTGCATCTTCTAGAGCAGACCAACGGCCGCCAGCAAAGATCCTTTCAATTCAACCGCACGCACACATGTACGCGTTTTCGTGACTCATGGCCCCACGCGTGGCCGTTATTAACCCGCCAAGTCTACAAACCGGAAAAGCAGCGGGCACGTTGGCATCATCATGCCTGTGTGCTAGCTAGTGTACTGCGTGCTCATTAATTATTTCCTTCTGGAAGAGGAAACACGTGGGCCACCGGCCAGTTCGCCGCCGGGAAAGAATTTTTCTCACGAACGCTGCCACCTTTGTTAACAGCGAAATCTTGTGGTTCGAATTTTTTGGTTTTTTTATGTTAGAAATCCGCGCACTGGCGTGATGCTATCGAGGCCGAGTTCTATGTACTCTACTCTCGTACCTGGCGACTTGTACCCCATGTTTCTGGTGTTAACTTAATTGATTCGCCGTGGGTATTCAAAGTGAAGCTTTGTGCGGATGGTTCTATTGAGCGGTACAAGGCACGTCTTGTTGCTAAGGGTACAAACAACGCTATGGTCTGGATTATGATGAGACTTTCAGCCCTGTCGTTAAACCAGCAACCATTCGACTCCTACTTGGTATGGCTCTTTCTCACATGTGGCGTCTCCGTCAGCTGGATATTCAGAATGCTTTTCTTCATGGTTTCCTTGATGAAGAGGTCTATATGCGATAACCTCCTGGTTTTGCTGATCCCGACAAGCCAAATCACTATTGCAAGTTTATCAAGTCATTGTATGGACTGAAGCAGGCTCCTCCTGCCTGGCATGCCCATCTCAATTATGTTCTTGGCTCTTTGGGGTTTTCACCATCAGTGGCAGATACATCATTGTTCATTCTTCGGCACCCAGATATCACTATCTATCTACTGGTATATGTTGATGATATCATAGTTCTCAGTTCCTTCGCACATGCTATTTCCAGGTTGACCAATCAGCTTCGTTCTGAGTTCTCCGTTAAAGATCTTGGTGTCCTCCATTACTTTCTTGGGATTGAGGTTTCATCGCCTTCTTCTGGTAGCCTTCTTCTTCGATAGCGCAAGTATGCTTTGGATCTCCTTGCACGTGCTAATATGTTGAAGTGTACCCCAGTGACTACCCAGATGGTGATGTTCTTTCTTCTATGGCGTCCTCTGAACGTCTCTGCAGTACTCTGAAGTACACATCGATATCGCAACATTGTTGGTGGTCTTCAATATCTCACAGTGACACGCTCTGATTTGTCCTTTGTGGTGAACAAGGTGTGCCAATTCCTTCATGAGCCTTGTACACCCCATTGGTCCGCTGTTAAGCGGATACTCCGCTATGTGCGCCACATTGTTGACGGTGGTTTGCAGCTTCGGTCTTCCTCTTCTTCACTACTTTCAGCTTTCTCCGATGCAGACTGGGCTGACAGTATGGATGATCAGCGATCCACGGGGGTATGCTATCTTTTATGGAGGAAATTTGATCGCCTAGAGTGCTCGTAAGCGGTCTACAGTCTCCAGGTCTAGCACCGAGTCAGAGTACAAAGCTCTAGCCAATGCTACAGCTGAGCTTGTCTGGGTACAATCATTACTGAAGGAACTTGGTGTTGCTCAAGCCCAGCCTCACGGTGTCAGTGGCGGACGCAGGAAAGAATTGGAGGGGGGGCACACCTCAAAAAAATTTTTTTGCGCACCCCCCAAATTGTGAAAAACCTTTGCATAATGAAGTAATGAACAATATACAAGACAAATTCATTGCATTAGAGTTCAATACATATATCAAATGTGCACGATTACAATACAAATAGTTCAAAACATTACAAGGGTCTTACATGGTAGAATATAGCATAATTAGAAACTTACATCATTTCGTCAATCTACGGTTTCGCATTGCCATGAAAGTTTCAACAATGGTATCATCACTTACATGAATGAACACCCCTCGCTCGATAAATGTCACTAAGCAATGGTTCAAGAGGCTATCACCCATACTATTTCTCAACTTGTTTTTTACTAGACTCATTGCGGAAAATACTCTTTCAACATTCGCCGTCGCCACCGGTAGAAGCAATATCAATTTGAGAAGCATGTAAACTAAATCATAAACAACATGCTTTTTTGTTTCAACAAGCTTAATAGAGAGCTCACCAAGATGATTGACACATTTGAATCTATCATCTTTTCTCATGTCATCAATAAAGATCTCAAGTTGGGGTTCAAGTCTTAACAAATCCATGCTTGATATGTCATTGGGGTAGAATTGAGCAAGTCTCATTACCTTTTGTGCATCATAAGAAGCAAATGAATTGACGGGATTCAAAGCCGCCATACAAATAAGCAACTCCATGTTAACCTCATCAAACCGATTGTCAAGCTCTTGAATAACTTGGTCAACAACGCCAAGATAGACTTCTCTTCTATAGCGATCATCATTTGTTTGCTTTTCATAATACCGTTGTGATCTTCCATGAGCCACATAATTAGATTCCGGGGAAGGAACTTCAATGCCATGAGTGTTGCAAAAGAATGTCACCTTTGCAAGAAATCTTTCCCATCCAAGTGGTGACCTCATATCCTTCATTTTCTCCTTTGCCAATCCAACAAGCACCATTGCATTGAGAATATCTTGATCCTTCTTTTGCAAAGCTATAGACAAGTCATTTGTGTAGCCAAGAACAACAAGCATCAAGTTGAGATTGAAAACAAAGTCAAATGATTCAAAGGCCGCGGCAACTCCTCTTATTCTTGTCCACTCACTCTTTTGTGAAGGATCTTTTCCAATCCTCACAAGCACCTCAAGTATCACCGGGTACATATCAACAATGTGTAGAATGGTCTTGTAATGAGAGCCCCATCGAGTATCACCGGGTCTAGATAAACCCATCTCTTGATTGAGTCCACTTCCACTTTCAATTTCACCCATCTCAAGTGCTTGTAAAACTTGTTGAGCTCTAACATCTCGAAGCATGTCATGACGCTTGCAAGAAACTCCAATGATATTGAACAAATAAGAAACATGATCAAAGAACCACACACATGCTTCATTATCCTTTGCCACGGCAATAAGAACCAATTGAAGTTGATGTGCAAAGCAATGTATGTAATAAGAAGAAGGTGACTCTTTCATGATCAATGTTTTTAACCCCTTAATCTCACCCTTCATGTTGCTAGCCCCATCATATCCTTGTCCACGAATTTGAGTGGGAGACAAATGATGATCTTTTAGCAAAGATAAAATTGCAACCTTGAGAGACAATGAAGTAGTATCGGAAACATGAACTACTCCAAGGAACCTCTCACATATTCTTCCCAATTTATCCACATAACGCAAACAAAGAGCAAGTTGTTCTTTGTGAGACATATCACTAGACTCGTCGGCTAGAATTGCATAGTGGTCACCATCAAGATCTTCAATGATTAGTCTAGTAGTTTCTATCGCACAACATTCAATAATATCATGTTGTATCCTTGGACTATTCAAGATGCAATTTCCGGGAGCATTCTTCAAAACAACCTTATTGACTTCCTCATTACCTTCCGCAAGCCACTTTAGAAGTTCAAGAAAATTTCCCCGGTTGGTTGATTCTTCACTCTCATCATGTCCACGGAATGCCAATCCTTGTTTCAAAAGAAATCTCAAGCATCTAAGAGAGTAAGTTAGCCTAGTCTTGTAAAGAAGTACATCCTTCTTAGACACCTTCATAAGAACATTATCAATTTTGGTGTTGGGTGCAACAAATAAGTTGTACTTCTCTTGAGCTTGGTTGTGAATGCTAGTAACACCACCCACATGCTTCTTAAATGATTCGGGTCTTTTCCAATTTCTAAAACCATCTTTAACAAAGGCATCTCCTCCGGGACCTCCATTGGCTCTCTCTTTGAACAAGAAACACACAAAGCAAAATGCCGCATCCTTTTCGATACTATATTCTAGCCAATTGTAGTGATGAAACCAAACACAACTAAAGTGTCGATTTTTGCCCTTCTTTTTTGTTGGCGGGAAAGCATGCTCATATGGTTGGCATGGACCTTTTAGGATATATCCTCTCCGAACATCATCTTGAATATTAACATCATAACTTGAAATAGGTATCCTTTCCCCCGGATCATGTGGACAAAAGTGAGCATCATTTGACCTTGCATTTGGTTGTTGGGGTGAGGTTGGGTGTGGTGTTGTATCTTCAATGTCAATCTCACTCTCAACATCCGATTCGACTTCTTCATCGTGAACAATATAAGATTGGACCGGAGATGCAATCTTCTTTGATGCTTGTTTCTGAAAAAGTAGCGCAATTTGGCTATTTCTCTTCATTTCTACACAATTGAAACATTCAAACATTACTAATTTAACAATTTTATGTGTTCTTCATCATATAAGACTTAACATACATTGATAATTTGATACATAGACACATGAAAATAACAATTTTTCATACAAACAGAGAATCATATGCAAACAACAAATTGGAGTGAATAGCAAAAATTAGCCCTCTCACTTCTGGTGGCAGGCTCGCAGTCGTGTGAACTGAGAAGGAAAGATTCCGGGCGGGCCTGTGCCAGTGCTGCGGCCGGGCGGCCGGCACGACAGCAGCGAGGGGCGGCGCCGCGGCGGACGCAGCTGGGCGGGCCGCGGGTGAGCGCCTGATTGGGCGGGGCCGATGGGCAGCAGCCACGGCGGGGCTAGGGCGGCGGGCGGCGGCGGGGCCGGGGCCGGGGCGGCGGGGCGGCGGGGCGGCGGGTGGCGGCTGCGGTCGGGCTCGGGACGCGCGTGGAGACGACTGGTGGTGGAGTGGGGAATCGTCGAATCGAAGCTGGGCGTGGCTGCGTGGGGCTCGACTCCTCCAGGCTCCAGGATGGGCTCAATCGGGCTTTTTTTCAATTTTTTTCCATGGGTACAAGTTGGGCCAGCGAAATTCTGGGTGGGCCACGGCCCCCCCGGCCCCCCCGCTGCGTCCGCCAATGCACGGTGTTATGGTGTGACAATATTGGTGCTACATATTTGTCATCCAACTCAGTCTTCCATGCACGGACAAAACACATTGAAGTGGATTTTCACTTTGTTCGAGAGCGTGTGTCACAGAAGCAATTGCAGATCCGGTTCATCTCCTCTAAGGATCAAGTTGCTGACATTTTTACTAAACCACTCACTTTAACTTTGTATGAGCATTGTAAGCACAATCTCAACCTTTCGCTAGTTGAGATTGAGGGAGGGTGTTAGAAACCATACCGTATACTATACGGTGTCCTTGTAAAAAACATTATACCTTATATATAATGAAAAGAACCTACCCGATGAGGCTCACGTCGGGACGGCTAAATCCACTTCTCACATTTTCTTTCATTTTATGCACGGTGTATTCTCGAAAAAAAACTCTACTCCCAGACCGGCATCAACCTTCACTCGAAGTTGATGGCATCGTGTGCTTCTCGATCATTCGAATCGGCAGCTTGATCTTTTTGTCGTTCTTCGGATTTGGCGAGATTTTCTAGACGTGGCGTTGCGTATTCGACGGTTCTCCGGCGAGGGGAGCGTCGCGGAGGGGGGGGGGAGAGAGAGATAATCATAAGGTGTGGAGTATTCGGGACAGGTTTACACAAGTTACCCATCTTCAGACCTCACAATGGCCGCGAGATCCTACATGCTTCTATAATTTACTATAAGGCAACAACTGCGCGATTACAATGAGTTGTGTTGTTCTCTACCGCAAGGGCTCGTGGGATCCGACATATAAAGGCGCCATGATCTAGGATTTATAGGGTGTAGTCCAGGTCAACTCTACTAGCACTAACCTAATTTTTACAACTTGCTGTATAGAAGGATCTAGCTAAATCATGTCAATATAGATCCGGCTAACTATGGCGGTGCCGGATCCGGTTAGAGCATCAGTCCCTGGACTCTCCGTCTTGGTCAATCAACAACTGGGTTGCCCGGATAGGCCATAGGCCCATCCACCATCTGTGGGCCACCCGGCCTTGCCAAGATCGGACCATGTCGTTGGCATACCTATGCAGTATATTCACAACACGGCTTGTCGTCGGCGTTCGTCATTATGCACAGAGACGCTGGAGGGCGGGGCGAGCTAGATGCTCTGGAGCGAGGATATTGGTCCGAAGATGGTGGATCCGTCGCTATTTTCCGACTTCGTCGATGAGATACATCGGATCTTTGTCCAAGATAGAGCGAGGATGTCCTATGGTTGGCGTGCCACAGCGATATGTGGCTTGATGCTTGCAGCAAGACTGTTCATTGACTCACGAAACTTTGTTGGTGATGGTGATTTTTTTTTGGATATAACAATGGTGGAGGCTCGACGTCTCCTTAAATCGTGTGTATAGACGGCGTTCGAGCTTCGACGAGCGTGGAAAACCATATGTGTGTGCACCATTCAGTGTTCTTTTTACAATGTTTTTAGGACAATTTTTTCTCATGTCTTAGTTTTCACCTTTATTTTTTCATGTACTTGATTTTCTATTATTAGCGAAATACGGGGAAGAACTGTTCCACGTTTAGTGCATCAACCTGGATCCTTTGCAGGGAAAGATCGTCATGGCATTAAGCGTGCGTGGAGGACAGATATATGTAATCCAACCTTTGTTTTCGGTATCTCACCCCCTCAAGAAAGGAAGAAGCTTAGATCACACATGCACAACCCCACACACAAAATTAGCGAACTGTTCGTTGAAGTTTTCTCCACATTGTAACTAGGTCAACTAGGAAGTCTAAACTAGGCCTTCTCTGAGTAAGATTACAAAAAAGAGTAATAGGAAAAGGCCACAAACAAAGAATTACAAAATAGAGAAAAATTGTGTACTCTCCAATCCATATTAACTATCGACAATCAATCAGCAACAATAGTTAATATGAATCGGAAGATGTAGTAAGAATAGTCATTTGGAGTTTCAAATAGTATTAAATATTTATTTTATACATGTATTAATTTATGGTTAGAGACAAATCTTGAAAGACATACATGCCCTTGTTCATTCGATGGATGGATGGAGTGAGTAGGAATAGTCAATTCGATGAAACAGGAAAAAAAAACCATAGAAAAAGTAACTCGATCCGTAGGAATTTTCGGAGCGTCATTCCTTTGATTTTGCTCTTTTTCTCCTGATTTTGATTTGATCTTGCTATCTTTAGTCAAGTGTGGACCGAAGCTTCTCTCTTTCTTTGTCCTCTCCACTGTCTGTTGTTGGTGTTGATCCTGTCAAGCAATGAAGCAATGCCACCGGTCAACTACGACCCAGGATTATAGTGCTCCCTCTATTTTGAAAAGATACTATAGATTTTTCTAAATTTAAATGTATATTATGTTTAAATTTATAAAATTCGTGATATCTTTTTTTTGGGATGGAGGAAGTATATTAGAATAATCTACAACTAGATAGTACTTTAGATACCAACGCTTCTAGAGTTCACAAATCTTTGTTATTGCGGATTTGCTATTGCTATGCGCAACCACAATTTTTTTTAAGTACGCTCTTTCGGCTGCACTTCATCGACAGGAAAGTACAAAGTGCAACTATAATGAGTTGCATTTTAAAGTGTGATTACACTTTACCGAGATTTGTAAATCTCAACTGAGTGATACATGGACAAACTCTTGTTATTATGGCTGAAGCCATCTCGCTTTCCTGCTTACCAAACCCTCCTTCCTTGCAAAGTTCCAAACTCGTTTTCTTGGTCGCTTGTCTCCATCTCTTCCCGTTGGAAAAAGTCTTCCTCACGATTTTCTACTACGCTAAACTCCAAGTCTAAAGTCTTCTTCACACCTTGACTTCACGATCAAGTTGTGCTGGTCTTAATCTCACAGCTAAACACAAATCGAATTATAAAAGAGATACGGAGTACATATTTAAAAACACTTTCAGTAATCCCATACTAATCTCACACCATTCACAAGATCTTTTAAAATCTTCTGTCTCATACAAAAATACTTTTGAGCACATCTTTTTAGCCGACATTTTGCAGCTATAATAAATGAGTAAAGCTATATGAAAATATCAGAATATATAGATAGTAAAGCAATGCGAAAATTCCATGTGTGGACTTTTTTGAAAAATAAAGGAAGGATTGAACGGCAGTTGTATTATTTCTCGGACAATAACTGCTCAACGTCTAGAAACACGCACCAACTGCCCCATTTCTCACGAGATTATCCCGTACTAAACCCGGTAGAATTCACCACCACTTCCACCAAAAAAGATTGGATCTTTATACCACCATCATTACTGGAAGTAGTCGCTGGTCTTCCTCACATCGCTCCCCAGAGCCAGAAAGATTTCGTCTTCGTTAGCAACTAGTAGCGCAGCTTGCTGGTGCCAATCGCTGGCTCGCTTCTAGAACGCATCCAGCCGGCCGGCCGGAATTCGTGGACTCCCCGACCCAGCCCACACGCTAGCACCCCCAGTCCAACACGCGCAGGATTTCCTCCCGGAATTCTATTTGATTTCCCTCGATTTTTCTTCGGAGGCGTCCTCTTCTTCGTTGAATCCATTCTTGTCCGTGGTCGGAATCGGGATTTGCCCCCAAATTAGCCTGCTTTAGCTAGCGTCTCGCCATGGGCAACTGCTGCGGCGCGCCGTCGTCGCAGGAGAAGAACCGCCGGAAGCAGAAGGCGAACCCCTTCACGGTCGCCTACAACCGCCCCGCCGGCGCCGCGGCGCGGGCGGGGCTGGTGGTGCTGCGGGACCCGACGGGGCGGGACCTCGAGGGGAGCCACGTGCTGGGCGGGGAGCTCGGCCGCGGCGAGTTCGGTGTCACCAAACTCTGCACGGACTCCGCCACGGGGGCGCGGATGGCCTGCAAGTCCATCTCCAAGCGCAAGCTGCGGACCCCCATCGACGTGGAGGACGTGCGGCGGGAGGTGGAGATCATGCGCCACATGCCGCCCCACCCGAACATCGTCAGCCTCAGCGCCGCCTACGAGGACGAGGACGCCGTGCACCTCGTCATGGAGCTCTGCGAGGGCGGCGAGCTCTTCGACAGGATCGTCGCCAGGGGGCACTACACCGAGCGCGCAGCCGCAGCCGTCACACGCACCATCGTCGAGGTGGTACAGGTAACGCCCCCTTGCTTGTTTTTCCTGGCTGTCGCTTAGCACTGGTAGTTGGTGACAATTGCTAGTAGCCACTGGCAGTTGGTGCCCATAGATTGATTCAATTGCCAAGAACTTTTGGCTACTGCCCAAGTTGTGTTAATAGTTCCTAGCACTAGCTCCTACAGTCATGGATTTCTGATGCGAGAATATTCTAGATTTAGTAAGGAAGAGCAACTCATGGTAGCTTTCAGCTTAACTGAGCTTCAGAGAAGCTTCTGAACTAAATTTAGTTGTCGTGTTGGTAGCAATCGACTACCTCTTAAAACTCGGGCCTTGGTTTTGTTGGTGTTAAATGTTTAACTGAACTGGCAATTAATGAAATGGCTTCACGGAGTATCCCAGTGCACAACAAATATGGTAGTATCCCAATCTCTAAGCATATACTCATGCAGGCTCTGTGATGTACACTGCCGATGCTGCACCATGTGTTTGCATCTTAATTTCTTGCATTACTGGATTGTTTTGTGCCATCTGACATGTATTGTTGCCACTTTATTATGACAGACGTGCCACAGAAATGGCGTCATCCATCGGGACCTCAAACCAGAGAATTTCTTATATGCAAGCAAGAAGGAGAGTTCTCCTCTAAAGGCAATTGATTTTGGGCTATCCGTATTCTTCAGGCCTGGTATGCTCTGCAGACAACTGATGCTCAAGAACATACCTTTGCAATAAAAGGAAATTTTCTTACCTGCATAAGATAAGCGAGTGCAGGGTAAATATAACTAGTCGAAAACCCTGCTCGACATGGCTAGATTCTACGATATAGAAATGTGATCGTATTTCTCATATAACTCCTTATCTTTGGAAATGTTACTGTAGATGTGTGTGTGTGCGCGGTCGTGTGCACGCTTACTTCTTCCTGGTTAGCAAAACAAGAAATCAAAATATAGCTGTGTATCTCGCATAAACATATTATTTTAATGGTATTACATGGTTAACCTGCAGTCCTGTACCTTATAATCTAAACCACTAAAATAAGTGATACAATCTTTCTTTTTTTCTCTGGATTTATGTAGTAATTTAAAGCCTCTCATTGTAAACTTGGAAGCCCTTTGAAGACTATAAATACATCACCCACAATATTTTGCTTGATTTACGCCCTGCAAAATGGAGCTAACTTCATTGATACAGTCTATTCAGAATATATGTACAATAATTTAGCCTAACCGAAGGGTTATCATCTCATCGATGGTGGCTTCTATATGCAGGTGAACGATTTACTGAAATTGTAGGAAGTCCATACTACATGGCCCCGGAGGTCTTAAAGCGCAACTATGGGCCTGAAATTGATGTCTGGAGTGCAGGAGTTATACTTTACATACTTCTTTGTGGTGTGCCACCATTTTGGGCAGGTACTTTTCTTCCTTGATTAGACAGAATGTATGTCGAAGAAATTATAGATGACCTTACAAATTCTTGTGATACTGTGCAGAAACTGAACAGGGAGTAGCACATGCGATTATACGATCTGTAGTAGATTTCAAAAGAGAACCATGGCCCAGAGTATCTGAGCCTGCTAAAGACCTTGTCAAGCGGATGCTGGATCCAAATCCATTGACACGGCTTACTGCAGCACAAGTACTTGGTGAGCATTACCACATTACTTTTTTCTATTGCATAACATATACTGAACGCTGTCTCCCTCACTTCGGTGGTGAATTGAATCTTATGAGGGTATGCCTGTGTTATGTATTAGCCATGAACAATTGATGAATAATGAACTTACATGATTATACCAGTTGCATTTATGAGACAATTTTCCTATTACTACTGTGACATTGTTAACTTTATGAGCAGAACATCCATGGTTACACGATTCCAAAAAGAATCCGGACATTCAACTTGGTGATGCTGTCCGAGCGAAGCTGCAGCAATTTTCTGCAATGAACAAGTTAAAGAAGAAAGCCTTGAGGGTAAGACTAGCTACATGTTGGTCTCAACTACATCAGCATCCTCATTGACCAAAAAATCGTTGAATTGGTGACAAAAGAGTTACATTCATGGATTTCTCTAGTTAAATTAACTTATTTTATGCTTTAACCTTTGCAGGTCATTGCTGAGCATTTGTCGTTAGAGGAAGTAGCTGACATAAAGGAAATGTTTGATAGCATGGATGTAGACAAGAACGGGAAACTAACCTTTGAGGAGTTCAAGGCTGGGCTCCGTAAACTTGGAAACAAAATGCATGATTCAGATCTTCGCATGCTGATGGATGCTGTGAGTTACTAAACAAAAATTGTCCACGCTATAGAAATCAAGTCTTTGTTTTGAGAGATGTTTGTTACTCTGCTTTGCAGGCTGATGTTGATAAAAATGGCACCCTAGATTATGGAGAATTTGTTACGGTGTCTGTCCATGTGAAAAAAATTAGCAGCGAAAAACATATCCAGGAGGCCTTCTCGTTCTTCGATAAAAATAAGAGTGGTTATATAGAAATTGAAGAGCTTAGAGAAGCTCTGACTGACGAGTTGGAGGGACCTGCTGATGAAGACATTATCAGTAGCATCATTCATGATGTGGATACAGATAAGGTCAGCTCAATCTTACATAACCCACTAAGTTGTACATTTTTCTCCGAACATTATATATGCTATTGACCCAGCTATCTGAAAGGAAATTGAAACCAAACTACTATAAAAAAAATCGCTTTGAATATTTGTTTCTGGAATACTGCCACATGCATGGCCCTGGTTAGGTTTCAAAAGTTGCTGCAAGACATGGTTTTATATAGGGATTCCCTTTAGCTAACTAAAGTATTGGCGATTGCTATCTGTGCACCTATAATTATAATGTTATGAAATCAAAGGCATTGCCAGATAGTCAAGGATAGTACCAGACTGTATAAAGTAAACAACATACCAGCCAGACAAGGATGACTTAATTGGAAATGCAGTTGGCAGTTGAAAATAGCAACATATGACTTGTTCAACCCCTCCCAAGGTCAACTCTAACAACGATGTGCATGTGTGTTCTTTGGACATCACAGGACGGGAAGATAAGCTTCGAAGAGTTCGCGGCGATGATGAAAGCAGGGACAGACTGGAGGAAGGCATCCCGGCAATACTCGAGGCAGAGGTTCACTAACCTGAGCCTGAAGCTTCACAAGGATGGGTCCATCAACGATGATGATAGGAAGTAGACTGGACAGAAATATAGAGATAGGAAGATGCTGATCTTCTCAATTGTGAGAGTACATAGCTGTTCTTCTGTTTCGGGGTTTGGTCTGTCAGGTTTTTTTTTTCCCAGCTTGTTTTTATTTTCTTTTCATACAGTAAATGAGTCAGCTAACTCTCAATTCTTGGCTTTGTAAAGATTAGCGTTTTGTGTCGTTGCCATGTGCCGGCGAGAGCAGAGGTGTATGTTTGCCCAGCTTGTAAGTAAAATTCCTTCTAGTGTAATGTAAAAAAGTGGCGTGGAGATTATTTGTTTGATAAGAGTTGTTGACGTTGTCGTTCTCAGCATGTGTGTATCTTCAAGCTTGTGATGTGCCTTTCTTGATGCGGATGGTTTTGCCGTCATTTTGCAGGGTGCGCATGAACTCCCCAAATACAATATTTTGTATATATAATCTCTGATCTTGCATTTTGGAATTTTGTAAATCAAATCATCGACAGAGGTATTTTGTCCAATTTGTAACCCAACAAACCAAACAGGCTCTCTCTCTACTAGTGCAGGAGACAATCCTACAACATAAGTTGTCATTGAGTGCAAAGAGATGCATTCTCTAAAGAATTGCTATGAACAGACCATGGACAAGATGTTTAGTTGCGTTGCAATCAATAGTATAGTGCAGTTTTTAAGATACCTGTATGAATTTCAAAAAAAACTTTTTTGTAGTAAGAAAAAATGTTTGGACAAAATATATCATCCAGTAACATGGTTGACGTCTGCTGCATTGTCGGGCCATGTTACTGGATCCAGCAGCCCACTACGCCCTGGCTTGGTTCAACTGCAGCCCAATAAGCCAAACGGAGCCACTCGAAATAACGAACCCCGACCAGAGCTGCTGCGCTCTCGTTTAGAGCATCTCCACTCGTCCCCCGAACACGTCCCCGGCGAGCGTTTTTTACATCCGGACGGCGTAAATCGGCCCAGTCGCGCCCCCGGTTCCTCGTTTTCGTCCGGAATCGGGCCTAGTTTCATCCGGCGATCCCACGCCATCCCCGGCCCCCCGGGGAGCGCTCGGGGACTCGGACGAAACGCAAGCGCGGAAATACCGAGGAAACTTCCCGCGCGTCTGGTGGCCCCAACTTGTCGGCGAGAGAAACCGATCGTCGTCCTCATCGCATCGTCTTCCGCGCGCTGTAAAAGCCTCCCGCCGGTCTGCATTCGCCGTCCACGCGGCGAGTTAATGTCGTCGTCTTCCGCGCACGCATCGTCTTCCGCGCGCACTCCACGCGGTCAAAGGCTGCCGCCGGTCAGCTCGCCGCGGACGCGTCGCACTCCACGCCGCATTAATCCCCCGTGCCGGCCGCACCTATATACGCCGCTCCGCTCGCCGCCGGGGTACCCCGTGATCCACTCTCCCTCCGGTCTCCTCTAGTCTCCGTCCACTCTCCCCCACTCTCCGAAGATGGCATTCTCCGACGACGACGGCGCAGCCAACAACGGCTTCCCCCGCCGCTCGCTCCACGCGTGGGAGGGGCACCTCCTCCACCAGGTGGGGTACCCCTGCCCGCCGGACACGAGGCCGCCCGGCGGTGGGTGGCGGCTGAGCCGTGGCGGCGTGCCAATCCCGCCGCCGCCTCGGGGCAACCTCCTCGACATAGAGATCGAGGAGGCGCGGATGAAGATGACGGATGAGGAGCGCGCCGAACCACGCCACCACCCCGACAACTACACGGCGTTGAACTCATACTTCCTCGCGCCGGTGGGAGCGGGAGCTCGCCGCGTACGACGGCCCGCCGCCTCCGCCTCCGCGCAACAACTCGGCGGGCCGCAAACGTTGGTGGAGCGCGCCGGGCCGGAACCTCGAGGCCGTCATCGAGCACATCCAGGGCGGCAACTTCCCGGTGCTGACGATGCCCGCTCCATCGAGGGCATCGGCGAGCCGCCGCCGGGGAAACGTCTGGCAGCCACGGCGCATGGCTGCCAGCTCGTCGTCTTCCGGATCGGCGCCGAGGTCATCCTTGGCGCCGGTGAAGAGGGATGAGGCGACGTCGCCTTCGACGCCGGCGCGCGTGAAGAGGGAGCCGGCGTCTCCGCCGCCGACCAGAGGGCGCAGCAGCGGCGCCCTCGTCATCCGCGACCAGCCTTCCGCGCCGCAGAGCGGCCGGAAGAGGACGAAGAAAGAGGCCGCCGCACTCCAGCTCGCCGAGGAGGAGGCGAAGCGCGCGGAGGACGCCGCGCTGGCGGAGGCGATCGCCAGGTCGCTGAAGGACTTGGAGGAGGAGAAGCGCGAGGACGACGCCGCACTGGAATGGGCCAGGCGCGACTGGGAGCGGCAGGAGGCGGAGCAGCAGCGGCGGCTGCTGGACCTGGCCGCCGCACACCAACGCGCCGCCCGCGCCGCCCGCGGTGCCACAACCGCCAACGACGATGCCGCGCGCTTCCGCCGTCCCGCGACACCTCCTTCCGGCGTCGCTGTCCCCGTCGTCGACCTCGAGTCCTCCGACGACGACATGTACAAGCCATCCCCGGGGTGGTGGGGAGACGCCGGCCAGGGCGAGCGGCAGCCAGGCCGCGCAGCCGAAGGACGACGGCTCCGACGACGACGGCGACTACACGGTGTTCTACCGCCATTTAGGCATGTAGATCGCCGTGTTTTAGAATTAGCATTTGAATTCCCCTAGCCGAATTCGAAATATAGTCGAATTCGGCCTCTATGTATGAACTCCGCCCGTTATATGATAAATATCATTAAATTTAGTCTATATTCACCCGTTTTTAGCCGTAGTTTGTCAAGTTTCCGTTTTTCAATTTCGCCTCGTCGACTTCGCCTGGGCACGCGGCTGGAAAACTACTACTCCCCACGCCAAATCTTCCTCCAATCCGGACGAAAAATTCGCCGGATTTGGGCGTGGGGAGCGCCAACGAGTGGGGATGCTCTTAGTACCACCTCGCCGGGCGAGAGCGGATGGCAGGCGACGACGCGCTATATAAGGAGACCCTGGGCGACGAGGAGAAGCATACCTTTCTCGGCCTTTTGGCTAAGATCAAGTGTAGTATCTGATATCTGATATGTGGGCCATGTGCCTACAACGATATTAAATTTATTTTTTGTGGGGAGGGCCCACCACAGTGGCTTGCCACTAGGGCCCTCGCGTGTCGCCCAGTGCGTTGCACTACTGCCTGGGCCTGGTGCACCCCAACCAAATCAACTCTAAGTTTAGTTGTTAACAAACAATTACGTTCTCCCTGGATTCAGCCATCGTTTCTTTCAAACGTGTAAATTAGTCTGCTAATGCGTCTGTCTTTGATCCTCCTTAAGCAATTGCTACTCCTATATTCTTTAGTCATGTCTGATCATGTTAATTTCTACCTTTACTAATTTTCACATTACTTCTATAGGAGAAAGGATCAGGATCTCTTCTATAAGGAGTATCACAAGGCTTGGTATTATGTTAAGCGTAAAAATTCAGTGGTATACGCAAACTGACAAACGCATATATGTCCATGGCATGACACTGGAACGATAATGCTTAGATTCATGACTCATGAGCTCCATTTTTGGTTAGCATTGCTCCCCTTCCGTGCTGATGGATGCTGCCATCGCCTCCAATGTCAGGCAGCAGGGTGTCATGCATTGTACGATGCTATGACTGTTTATAAACCGCCAGTTGGGTTTGTTCGGGCGGAAGATGGAACACTTCAGACCATGGGAGGGTAAGTGAGGTACAGATAAGGTCAGTAGTTGTTGATGAATAAAGCATGGTAGGGGAAGTGCTCCGAGTAGAGGTGCACGTTTGGGAGATCTTGTGTTGGATGTTTCAGAAACCAACCGTTGGCACTACAACACTGAAAACAGTATGCCCTCCAAGTCTAAGCCGTTGCAAAATTTCAATATATGTAGCTCTGGCTTGAAATTGGCAAGGCGAGAACTTGGTTTTGGCAAGATTATCAGCCAAACGATTTTTCCCATCAGCAGGGAGTATTTTGCGAGAAATGACAAAGCCAATACTCTAGGCATGAGATGGTGATTCCAGTTGGACGGCCAAATCATCAGAAAACCCTTTTGTGTTATTTTGCAGCCACCGTTGACCTGGTTCGCCTCCCTCGGCTGGCCACCAAGGTAGATCCTTCTTGATCCCAATCGGCCTCCCTTCGTTTCCAAATCATATAAAGACACATAATTTGTATATATGGTAATCTGCAAAGAGCAGCTTCGCCTCCATCATGGGGAAGCAAACTGGACCTGAGACAACTTTAGGAATTAGGAGTCTAGCAAGATCTGACGACCCAGCATGGAAAGGTGGTTCCGGGAGCTCAGAAGAGCATTACAGCATCATATCTCTGAACTTTGACAAGAAAATTGCTGGACGTGGCATCAGTCGGCTGAAGTGGCAAGAAGGTGCCTGAAGAAGTAGACTGGCAAATGAAGCAACTGAAACCATGAGAGGCATCAGTATTCATTGACTGATATTTGCTCTGCTATTTGGTTGCCTTGTGCTCATGTAGTTGTCATAGATTTCTAGTTCGAGTGTTATCACTGAATCATCATCGATTTGAGAAAAGAAGAGAACGCTGCCACAAGAACTGTCCGTACAAATCATATAATCTTTTCCATAGCATGGAAAAACCAAACGCTACAAGTGGTAGTTCCTGTTATAAGAACATACTATAGTACAGTATATTTACCTTCAATATTCTAGTAGTACAAAGATCACCGCGAAGTTCTTTATTTGTATATAAGTATAGAGCTAAGCACAATCAATCATGCGATTGGATCCTGAGGTATTCTAGATGGTAGAAGCCGTCTTCATCCCGCAGCTGACCCTTGCCGACCACAGCCCCCGTGCTCCGATCCTGCACGAAGCAGTCGGCTCCACAGAACATGACGGAGAAGCCCCGGCGCGTGAGCTGGTGCACGGAGACGAGCGTGGACGCCGGCGGGAGGCCAGGGAAGTAGTGCACTTCCGCGAGGTAGAAGGAGGTCCCTAGCTGCACGATGCCGACCAGGATAGCCCAGAGGATTTCTCCGTCGCGCCTGGTGAGGGAGGCCGCGTCGCCAGGCCCCAGATCTCTGGACCCCAAGAGCAGCCGCTTGTCGCTGGTCGCGTGCACCATGGCTCCTGAATCGAGAATAAACGCGTTGGGCTTCATCTCCTCCTCTGGGGGTCGGGCGACCGCCGTGGCCATCCCATGTCTTCCAGGCGTCGGGTTGGTGTCGATCTTGGGATCGGGCACCTGCGGTGGGGAATTTTCGGAGAGAGGAATCGGTGGTGGACAGTACCTGTCTGGCGGCGGAGAGTCGTCGGATCCGCCTTTCTCTGCAGCGAGGTCGGCCATGGAGATCCAGCGGGAGAAAGAGCAGGACGGCAGCCTACCGGACGAATGCGCGGATTGGGTGAAGCAGCTAGCATCATGGCAAAGGTCAAGGTGTTCGTCTCCCACTTCCACACGCACGCGAAATTACGAATGTGTCCCAGCACACCAACGCGTAAGTTGCATCCCCGTCAAAGGACAAAAGCCGCTTCGCCATGAAAAAACAGGACAAAAGGCGGAACAAGGACTGCTCGCGATCTAAAAAGTTTTTCTTTCCCTTCTCTCTCCTCTGGCGGCGCCTCGGCGATCCCGGAGTTTTGGTTTCTCCAGCGATCAAGCGATCTTTTCCGCTCGTCGCTGAGCGGCAAGCAAGGGCAAGGAGGCCGTGAGTGATGTCTACGCAGGGAAAGCCTGAGGAGAAGATGGCAGATGAAGGAGAAACAAGTGGGGCATCGACGGAAAAGAAAGAGGAAGTGGAGGATCTCCTAGGACGGCTGCATCTTCATGAAGACGAGATCGAAGATTTTGTATGGGAAGAGGAAGCAGAAGAACCAGATTTCAAAGCAAAGTGGTTAGCGATCGCGAGAGTGCATACATCTAAGTTAGGGTTCAGTCAGAGTGCCCTTTTTGCTGACATGCGATCGTCGTGGAATCCGGCAAAGGAGGTAACCTGGAGGAGAGTAGATTCAAATCTCTTTACTATACAATTCAATTGCTTAGCAGATTGGAATAAAGCCTTGCATCAGGGTCCATGGCTGTTTAGAGATCAGGCTTTAATCATTGAGGAATATGATGGATTTACAAATCCGAGAGCTGTAAAATTAGACAGAGTGGGGGTGTGGGCGCAAGTTCATAAACTGCTCGATAATTATCTGAGGGCGCCAATCATAAAAGGGATGTGTCGTAATGTTGGAGAGGTGACTGAGGTTCAGATTAAGTTGCCATCGGGGTTCGTTGGAAGCTTTGTTCGTATAAAGGTGAGATTGGATGTCAATAAGAAAATTAGCAGATTCGCATCGGTGACAAGAGATGGGAAGAAAGAATATTTTCAGGTGAAGTATGAGAAGATGCCAGTTTTCTGTGCTTGCTGTGGCATGATCGGTCACTGGTATGAGGAATGTGGCACAGGGGAACATGAAATATCAACACTTGAATGGGGTGATTTTATGTTAGCGGATGGAGGCAAAGGGAGAGGCCGGGGTAGAAGTTCTGGCCGTGGCCGAAGTGGAGGAGGTAGAGATGGTGTTCCTTGGGGTCGAGGCATGGGCAGAGGTCCGAACCCCTTTGCGAATGAGGGAGATGTGGGTGATGTAAACTTTCCATCAGACATGGAGTATGAGGGGCATATTATCCATAATCCTTTTCTTAGGAAGAGGATAGCGGAAAATTCTGCAAGAGGGACAGGATCATCGGAAACGGTTGTGGTTGGTACCAATACAGGAGGTGGAGTGCTGGCTATGGTTGGTCAGTTTGAGGGAGGAACTGAGATTGGTAACATTACTCCCAGAAAAATCTGAATAAAAAGAAGGTTTGGCCGAATGATGATGGCGAGACACCTGAAACAAATGAGAATATATTGGCGGCGCCCCGCGAGGGTGACCGCCAGGAGCAATGAAAATCCTAGGACTCAACTGCCACGGCCTAGTTGGGGCTGCGGCAGTTATTGCGCTTGTGAATCTTCAGAAGCGTAGAGGTGCGGATGTTTTATTTTTATCTGAAACTCATTTGGATACTTGGCCAGCAGAATGTTTACGAAGAAAGTTAAATATGGATCATAAAATAGTGGTAGCAAGCGATGGTAGAAGTGGTGGTCTTTTATTACTGTGGAAAAAAGAGGTGGCAGTTGATCTTCGGTACAAAATGGAAAACTATATAGATGTTACTATAGGTAGTGGCCTGGAGAATATCTGGAGATTTACAGGTTTATATGGTGAACCAAAATGGCAAGACAAATACAAGACATGGCAGCATCTTCGTGATCTACATGCTCAGAGCTCCATGCCATGGGTTGTGATGGGGGATCTGAATGAAATTCTTTATCCGTTTGAAAAAGAAGGGGGAAATCCTCGACCTCTTCGATTTATGCAAGCTTTTCGGGATGCACTTACGGATTGTAATCTTCATGATCTTGGGTACATTGGGGATAAATTTACATGGCATCGAGGAAAAATCCGAGAGAGACTCGACCGGGTCCTGGTTAATGATGCTTGGAAAAATAAATTTGCGGGGGCTAGTTTGGAGAACCTGCCATATAGTCGATCTGATCATCGTCCTTTGCTTCTGTTGCTAGAGGAGCAGGAATCACACGATACCCATGGACCAAGGGTTTTGAGATTCGAGGCGAGATGGCTGAAAGAAGGTCGGTTCAAGGAAGTGGTTGAAGGGGCATGGGAATCTACACAATATATGCATGGTCTTGATCTGGCGGGCAGATTAGCCCGGGTGCATGACCATTGATGGCGTGTAACTCACACGTTCGTTGGGAACCCCAAGAGGAAGGTATGATGCGCACAGTAGCAAGTTTTCCCTCAGAAAGAAACCAAGGTTTAATCGAACCAGTAGGAGCCAAGAAGCACGTTGAAGGTTGATGGTCGCGAAATGTGATGCGGCGCAACAACAGGGATTCCGGCGCCAACGTGGAATCTGCACAACAAAACCAAAGTACTTTGCCCCAACGAAACAGTGAGGTTGTCAATCTCACCGGCTTGCTGTAACAAAGGATTAAACGTATCGAGTAGAAGATGTTTGCAAAGAAAATAGTAGAACACAATTGCAGTAGTAACGCAGTAAAAACGAGTAACAAGCAGCGATAGCGATATTTAGGAACAAGGCCTAGGGAATAGACTTTCACTAGTGGACACTCTCAACATTGATCACATAACAGAATAGATAAATGCATACTCTACACTCTTGTTGGATGATGAACACATTGCGTAGGATTACACGAACCCTCAATGCCGGAGTTAACAAGCTCCACAATAATGCTCATGTTTAAGTAACCTTATAGTGTAAGATAGATCAAAAGACTAAACCAAGTACTAACATAGCATGCACACTCGTCACCTTCATGCATATGTAGGAGGAATAGATCACATCAATATTATCATAGCAATAGTTAACTTCGCAATCTACAAGAGATCATGATCATAGCATAAACCAAGTACTAACACGGTGCACACACTGTCACCTTTACACACGTGCAGGAGGAATAGAACTACTTTAATAACTTTGCTAGAGTAGCACATAGATAAATTGTGATACAAACATATTGCAATCATAAAGAGATATAAATAAGCACCTCACTATGCCATTCAACAGTGAATAAGTATTCTGTGAAATATAGCCTAAGAGACCCACACGGTGCACACACTGTCACCTTTACACACGTGGGACAAGGAGTCTCCGGAGATCACATAAGTAAAACCCACTTGACTAGCATAATGACATCTAGATTACAAGCATCATCATATGAATCTCAATCATGTAAGGCAGCTCATGAGATTATTGTATTGAAGCACATAGGAGAGAGATGAACCACATAGCTACCGGTACAGCCCCGAGCCTCGATGGAGAACTACTCCCTCCTCATGGGAGCAGACGAGCGGTGATGAAGATGGCGGTGGAGATGGCAGCGGTGTCGATGGAGAAGCCTTCCGGGGGCACTTCCCCGCTCCGGCAGGGTGCCGGAACAGAGACTCCTGTCCCCCAGATCTTGGCTTCGCGATGGTGGCGGCTCTGGAAGGTTTCGCGTATCGTGGCTCTCTCCGTAAGGGTTTTCGATGCAGGGGCTTTAAATAGGCGAAGAGGCGGCGCAGGAGGGTCAACGAGGCGACGACACCATAGGGTGGCACGGCCAGGGCCTGGGCCGCGCCACCATGTCATCTGGGCCCACCAGGGCCCCCTCCGCGGCTCTCGGGTGTTCCGGATGCTTCCGGGCAAAATAGGAACCCGGGCGTTGATTTCGTCCGATTCCGAGAATATTTCGTTACTAGGATTTCTGAAACCAAAAACAGCGAGAAAACGAGAACCGGCACTTCGGCATCTTGTTAATAGGTTAGTTCCGAGAAAATGCATAAATATGACATATAATGTGCATAAAACATGTAGGTATCATCAATAAAGTAGCATGGAACATAAGAAATTGTCGATACGTTGGAGACGTATCAGCATCCCCAAGCTTAGTTCTGCTCGTCCCGAGCAGGTAAAACGATAACAAAGATAATTTCTGAAGTGACATGCCATCATAACATTGATCATACTATTGTAAGCATATGAGATGAATGCAGCGATCCAAACAATGGTAATGACATGAGTAAACAAGTGAATCATAAAGCAAAGACTTTTCATGAATAGTACTTCAAGACAAGCATCAATAAGTCTTGCATAAGAGTTAACTCATAAAGCAATAATTCAAAGTAGAGGCATTGAAGCAACACAAAGGAAGATTAAGTTTCAGCGGTTGCTTTCAACTTGTAACATGTGTATCTCATGGATAGTTGTCAATGCAAAACAATATAATAAGTGCAATATGCAAGTATGTAGGAATCAATGCACAGTTCACACAAGTGTTTGCTTCTTTGAGGTGGAGAGAGATAGGTGAACTGACTCAACATAAAAGTAAATGAAAGGTCCTTCAAAGAGGAAAGCATCGATTGCTATATTTGTGCTAGAGCTTTTATTTTGAAAACATGAAACAATTTTGTCAACGGTAGTAATAAAGCATATGAGTTATGTAAATTATATCTTACAAGTTGCAAGCCTCATGCATAGTATACTAATAGTGCCCGCACCTCGTCCTACTTAGCTTGGACTACCGGATCTTTGCATGCCATGTTTCAACCAAGTGTCACAAAGGGGTACCTCCATGCCGCTCTGTACAAAGGTCTAAGGAGAATGCTCGCATTTTGGATTTCTCGCTTTTGATTATTCTCAACTTAGACATCCATACCGGGACAACATGAACAACGAGATAATGGACTCCTCTTAAATGCATAAGCATGTAGCAATGATTATTATTCTCATATGAGATTGAGGATATATGTCCAAAACTGAAACTTCAACCATGATTCATGGCTTTAGTTAGCGGCCCAATGTTCTTCTCTAACAATTTTGCATGCTCCAACCACTAAAATGATAGATCCTTCGGACAAGACGGACATGCATAGCAACTCACATGATATTCAACAATAGTTGATGGCGTTCCCAGAAGCATGGTTATCGCACAACAAGCAACTTAATAAGAGATAAAGTGCATAAGTACATATTCAATATTACGATAGTTTTTAAGGCTATTTTGTCCCATGAGCTATATATTGCAAAGGTGAATGATGGAATTTTAAAGGTAGCACTCAAGCAATTTACTTTGGAATGGCGGAGAAATACCATGTAGTAGGTAGGTATGGTGGACACAAATGGCATAGTAGTTGGCTCAAGGATTTGGATGCATGAGAAGTATTCCCTCTCGATACAAGGTTTAGGCTAGCAAGGTTATTTGAAGCAAACTCAAGGATGAACCGGTGCAGCAAAACTCACATAAAAGACATATTGTAAACATTATAAGACTCTACACCGTCTTCCTTGTTGTTCAAACTCAATACTAGAAATTATCTAGACCTTAGAGAGACCAATTATGCAAACCAAATTTTAGCATGCTCTATGTATTTCTTCATTAATAGGTGCAAAGTATATGATGCAAGAGCTTAAACATGAGCACAACAATTGCCAAGTATCACATTATCCAAGACATTTTAGAATTACTACATGTAGCATTTTCCAATTCCATCCATATAACAATTTAACGAAGAAGAAACTTCGCCTTGAATATTATGAGCTAAGAACACATGTGTTCATACGAACCAGCGGAGCGTGTCTCTCTCCCACACAAGGATGAACTTATTCAGAGAACTAAGATAACAAAACAAAAGCACACAAACGCTCCAAGTAAAGTACATAGGATGTGATTGAATAAAAATATAGTTTCAGTAGAAGAAACCTGATAAGTTGTCGATGAAGAAGGGGATGCCTTGGGCATCCCCAAGCTTAGATGCTTGAGTCTTCTTAAAATATGCAGGGATGAACCACCGGGGCATCCCCAAGCTTAGACCTTTCACTCTTCTCGATCACATTATATCACTCTCCTCTCTTGACCCTTGAAAACTTCCTTCACACCAAACTTCAAGCAAACTCATTAGAGGGTTAGTGCATAATCAAAAATTCACATGTTCAGAGGTGACACAATCATTCTTTACACTTCTGGACATTGCATAGAGCTACTGGACATTAGTGGATCAAAGAAATGAATCCAACATAGCAAAAGAGGCAATGCGAAATAAAAGGCAGAATCTGTCAAAAGCAGAACAGTCCGTAAAGACGAATTTAAAGCTGGCACCAGACTTGCTCAAATGGAAAAACTCAAAACAAATGAAAGTTGCGTACATATCTGAGGATCACGCTCGTAAATTGGCAGATTTTTTCGAATTTTCTACAGAGAACTGTGCCCAGATTCGTGACAGACAGCAATGCTGTTTCTGCGCAGCGATCCCAAATATAACATCAACTATGACATAGAAACTTTACTTGGCACAAAAACATGATAAGGAGAGGTTGCTACAGTAGTAAACAACTTCCAAGACTCAAATATAAAACAAAGTACTGTAGTAAAAAAAAAACACATGGGTTATCTCCCAAGAAGTTCTTTCTTTATAGCCATTAAGATGGGCTCAGCAGTTTTAATGATGCGCTCGCAAGAAATAGAAGTTGAAGCAAAAGAGAGCATCAAGAGGCAAATTCAAAACACATTTAAGTCTAACATGCTTCCTATGCATAGGAATCTTGTAAATAAACAAGTTCATGAAGAGCAAAGTAACAAGCATAGGAAGATAAAACAAGTGTAGCTTCAAAAATTTCAGCACATAGAGAGGCATTTTAGTAACATGAAAATTTCTACAACCATATTTTCCTCTCTCATAATAACTTACAGTAGCATCATGAGCAAACTCAACAATATAACTATCACATAAAGCATTCTTATCATGAGTCTCATGCATAAAATAATTACTACTCCCAACATAAGCATAGTCATTCTTATTAATTGTAGTGGGAGCAAATTCAACAAAGTAGCTATCAAATATAGGAGGTATATTGTAATCATAATAAAATTTATCCTCCATAACAGGTGGTAACAAAAGACTACTATCATTATAATCATCATAAATGGGAGGCAAAGTATCATCAAAGTAAATTTTCTCCTCAATGCTTGGGGACTAAAGAGATCATTTTCATCAAAACCGACCTCCCCAAGCTTAGAATTTTCCATAGCATTAGCAACAATGGTGTTCAAAGCATTCATATTAATAACATTCCCATTAGCATGCATATAAAGTTCCAATGGTTTCTTAATTCTTTCTTCAAACACATCATGTCCTAATTCAAGATAAAGTTCATAAAGATCTCTCATATTTTTGTTGTTTTCCATTATGCCTAACTAGTGAAAATAAAAACAAGTACAGGACTAGACATGATAACAAAATAAATTAAATGCAAGTAACTAATTTTTTTGTGTTTTTGATATAGAGAGCAAGATAGTAAATAAAGTAAAACTAGCAACTAATTTTTTTTTTGTGTTTTGTTTAGGTGCAGCAAACAAAGTAGTAAATAAAATAAAGCAAGACAAAAACAAAGTAAAGAGATTGAGAAGTGAAGACTCCCCTTGCAGCGTGTCTTGATCTCCCCGGCAACGGCGCCAGAAAAAGAGCTTGATGGCGTGTAACTCACACGTTCGTTGGGAACCCCAAGAGGAAGGTATGATGCGCACGGTAGCAAGTTTTCCCTCGGAAAGAAACCAAGGTTTAATCGAACCGAGTAGGAGCCAAGAAGCACGTTGAAGGTTGATGGTCGCGAAATGTGATGCGGCGCAACAACAGGGATTCCGGCGCCAACGTGGAATCTGCACAACAAAACCAAAGTACTTTGCCCCAACGAAACAGTGAGGTTGTCAATCTCACCGGCTTGCTGTAACAAAGGATTAAACGTATCGAGTAGAAGATGTTTGCAAAGAAAATAGTAGAACACAATTGCAGTAGTAACGCAGTAAAACAGTAACAAGCAGCGATAGCAGTATTTAGGAACAAGGCCTAGGGAATAGACTTTCACTAGTGGACACTCTCAACATTGATCACATAACAGAATAGATAAATGCATACTCTACACTCTTGTTGGATGATGAACACATTGCGTAGGATTACACGAACCCTCAATGCCGGAGTTAACAAGCTCCACAATAATGCTCATGTTTAAGTAACCTTATAGTGTAAGATAGATCAAAAGACTAAACCAAGTACTAACATAGCATGCACACTTGTCACCTTCATGCATATGTAGGAGGAATAGATCACATCAATATTATCATAGCAATAGTTAACTTCGCAATCTACAAGAGATCATGATCATAGCATAAACCAAGTACTAACACGGTGCACACACTGTCACCTTTACACACGTGCGAGGAGGAATAGAACTACTTTAATAACTTTGCTAGAGTAGCACATAGATAAATTGTGATACAAACATATTGCAATCATAAAGAGATATAAATAAGCACCTCACTATGCCATTCAACGAGTGAATAAGTATTCTGTGAAATATAGCCTAAGAGACCCACACGGTGCACACACTGTCACCTTTACACACGTGGGACAAGGAGTCTCCGGAGATCACATAAGTAAAACCCACTTGACTAGCATAATGACATCTAGATTACAAGCATCATCATATGAATCTCAATCATGTAAGGCAGCTCATGAGATTATTGTATTGAAGCACATAGGAGAGAGATGAACCACATAGCTACCGGTACAGCCCCGAGCCTCGATGGAGAACTACTCCCTCCTCATGGGAGCAGCAGCGGTGATGAAGATGGCGGTGGAGATGGCAGCGGTGTTGATGGAGAAGCCTTCCGGGGGCACTTCCCCGCTCCGGCAGGGTGCCGGAACAGAGACTCCTGTCCCCCAGATCTTGGCTTCGCGATGGTGGCGGCTCTGGAAGGTTTCGCGTATCGTGGCTCTCTCCGTAAGGGTTTTCGATGCAGGGGCTTTAAATAGGCGAAGAGGCGGCGCAGGAGGGTCAACGAGGCGACGACACCATAGGGTGGCGCGGCCAGGGCCTGGGCCGCGCCACCATGTCATCTGGGCCCACCAGGGCCCCTCCGCGGCTCTCGGGTGTTCTGGATGCTTCCGGGCAAAATAGGAACCCGGGCGTTGATTTCGTCCGATTCCGAGAATATTTCGTTACTAGGATTTCGAAACCAAAAACAGCGAGAAAACGTGAACCGGCACTTCGGCATCTTGTTAATAGGTTAGTTCCAGAAAATGCATAAATATGACATATAATGTGCATAAAACATGTAGGTATCATCAATAAAGTAGCATGGAACATAAGAAATTATCGATACGTTGGAGACGTATCAACCATCTACATCGGTGGGATCGTACAGTACTCAAAAGTACTAGCAAGCGTATTAAAACAGCACAGCGTGATCTTGAAATAGTGGCGAGAGGAGCACTTACTGATGAAAACGTTGCTCGGCAGAAGGAGTTAGCAATAGAAATTGAAAATCTTTTGGTTCAGGAAGAAATTCATTGGGCTCAACGGAGTCGAGTAAATTGGCTCCAATTTGGTGACAAAAATACCTCGTACTTTCATAACTTTGCAAAGGCCCGTAGACAGAGAAATAGAGTGAAGAGGTTGAAGGATGAAAATGGAGTCTGGAGGGAAGGAACGAGCATATCTAAATCCCATGATTTCTGATTATTTTTCGGTGGCTGTTCTCTACTGAAGTTTATGATACTGATCCAACTCTTCTGCAGAAAGTCCATCCACGTGTGACAGCCATTATGAATGACTCCCTACTTCGACCATACACGGCTGAAGATGTTCGTAAGGCTTTGTTCTCGATTGGGGATATGAAGGCACCTGGCACAGACGGTCTTCATGCGATCTTTTTCAAAAAATGTTGGCATATTGTTGGTGAAGTTTTAACCCAAGAGGTACTGCAGGCCATTAATGATAAGGTAATACCTGAAGGTTGGAATGATACTGTTATTGTGTTGATTCCAAAAGTGGAGACTCCTGAATCAATTTCCCAATATAGACCAATTAGTCTATGCAATGTTCTATACAAGGTTATATCCAAAATGATTGCTGTTCGTATTAAGCATATTTTAGATGAAGTTATTTCACCTGTACAAAGTGCTTTTGTCCCTGGCAGAATGATCACAGACAACATTCTTGTGGCATATGAAAGTTTGCATACAATGAAGAATAAAAAGAATGGAAAGGAGGGATACTGTGCTGTTAAATTGGACATGCATAAGGCCTATGATCGTGTGGAGTGGATTTTTCTTGAGAGAATGTTAATTCAATTGGGTTTCCATCCTGAGGTGGTTGAGCTGTTAATGGCTTGTGTGAAATCTGTGAAGTATAAAGCGAGATATAATGACCAAGAAACAGAAGGTTTTATTCCAACCAGGGATCGAGACAGGGGATCCCTCTCTCCCTACCTGTTTCTGATTTGTGCGGAGGGTTTATCGAGTTTACTAGCTCATCAAGAGGAGGTTCGTGGTATTGAAGGGGTAAAGGTGTGCAGAAATGCACCATCAGTGTCACATCTTTTATTTGCTGATGATTCCTTAATCCTTATGAAGGCAAACATAGTTAATGCAACCTCGTTGAGACAAGTGCTTGATCAATATTGCACAAATTCGGGACAATTGATGAGTGAAGGGAAGTGTAGTATTTATTTCAGTCCCAATGTTGATGTTCTCATTAAGGCGGATATATGCTCTGAGCTGAATATTATGACTGAAGCCTTATCTGATAGATATTTGGGTCTTCCTGCTATGGTGGGGATAGACAAAAGTGATAATTTCATGTATCTGTTGGAAAGAGTGATAGCAAGGCTGAATGGTTGGAAGGAGAAAACAATGTCAATGGGAGCAAAAGAAATTTTACTCAAAGCTGTAATTCAATCTATATCTGTCTTTGCTATGGGTGTTTTTAAAATACCAAAGAATATCTGCAAAGCCATTACTGATGCCATGGCAGCATTCTGGTGGGGTGATACTGAGGATCAGAAGAAGATGCATTGGAGGGCATGGTGGAGAATGTGTATTCCAAAAATTGATGGAGGGATGGGATTCCGTGACCTCCATTCTTTCAATTTGGCGATGTTGGCAAAACAGACATGGCGACTCCTCAATAACCCAACCAGCCTATGTGCTTCCATACTTCAAGCAAAGTACTACCCAGATGGAAATTTGTTGGCTGCAGGGCCTAAGAAAGGCTCTTCTTTTACCTGGCAGAGCATCATTAGTGGCATACAAACTTTCAAGAGAGGGCACATTTGGCGTGTGGGAAATGGAACAAGGATTAATATATGGAGAGATCATTGGGTACCAGGGAGTGTTACTCGGAAAATTGAAACAAACCGTGGCAATTGCTTACTGAGGACAATTGATGAGCTTATTGATCCAGCAACTGGAGTTTGGGATGAACAATTAATCAGGGACAATTTTAATCCTTTGGATGTTAGAAGAATTTTACAGATTCCCATTAGTCAAGATTTAGGTGAAGACTTTGTAGCTTGGCACAAGACTAGTAATTTTTGTTTCTCTGTCCGATCTGCCTACTACTCAGAATGGGAGCATCAGTTTGGTCTGAAGATCAGAAGCAATGTTGGACAAGGCCCATCGACTATAAATCCAGTATGGGGAATTGTTTGGAAACTGCAAGTTCCATCAAAAGTCAAAATTTTTATTTGGAGAGCTTTGCATGGCTTGGTCCCTGGAATGGCTATATTAGCAAACCGACATATCAAAGTGCCAGCTCAATGTCCTATTTGTAAGATGGGGGCTGAGGATATTCTGCACTTGATCTTTACATGCAACAGAGCAAAGGAGGTTTGGACAGCTTTAGGTCTGAATGATTTTATCATTCAATGGTCAAGACTGGATAAATCTGGGAGTGTTGTGCTTGAGGAGATTTTACGCTCAGATCTGAATCACCCGCCATTACTTGGTTCCCTGAGTCTGAAGGAGACAGTGGCGGTGGCGGCCTGGTACATATGGTGGCAGCAGCGAGAAGGTGTGAAGGGAGAAAAGGTGGCCTCACCAATAAGTTCAGCTTTCTCCATTAAAGCCCTAACTATGAATTTTTCTCTAGCGGAACAGAGAGCAACACCGAAGGTGATCACATGGAGCAAACCTCCAGCTCGACATTACAAGCTTAACGTAGATGCATGCTTTTTTCCTAATGGTTCAGGGGCTGCGGCAGCTGTGATTAGAAATGATCATGGTGAGGCGATTGGTGGCGGGACTTGGCCTTTACTAGATATGTTAAGTCCAGCAACAGCTGAAGCAATGGCGTTGAAAAATGGTTTGTTGTTACTTGAAAATATTGGATGCTCGCCGGTAGTGGTGGAATCTGATAGCTTGGACTTGATTACATCATGCAACGGCGAGATTGAATTATGGAGCCCTTATGCAGCAATATTGGCAGACTGTTTTCAAATTGCTCGAATAATTGGGAGAATATCGTTTCAGCATTGTCCAAGAGAGGCAAACAAGACGGCGCATAATCAAGCTAGATTAAGTTTTGAGTCTAATAGTTTTTGTATTTGGGATAGTAATCCTCCTCCATCTGTTTTAACAGATGTGCTGAACGATGTAACTGTACTGAATTTGTGAAGCAGCAAGTACCAGACGCACTCTTTTCCTTACGAGGGTACCGAAGGGGACTGGAAGGTTTTTAATGAGGCGGCTTGCTGACTTAATATATTGGTTTTCAAAAAAAAAGGACTGCTCGCGATCTAGCCAAGCCAGCCGGGAGTAACAGGCATCGAGCGAAAGGCTTTGGGCCGCGACCCGTTACGGACAGAAGCGAGTTTAGGTTCCAATCAGGTTAATCAAGGTTTAGTCTCCGTGGTTTTTGGGCCGATTTTTGCAAAGTTCATTTAAAAATGTTCAAACTAAAAATTATTCATATATAAAATTTGCTCAAATTCAAAATTTGCTCAGATTTAAATTTTGTTCAAATTGGAAATTTTCTCAAATCAAATTTTGTTAAGAATCGAAATTTGCTCGAAATAATTTTTTGTTCATATTGGAAATTTGTTCAAATTCAAATTTGCTCGAAATAATTTTTTGTTTAGATACAATTTTTTCTCAAAATCAAAATATGTTCATATTCGAGAAAATGGTTGGGAAATGTTGAGGATTGGAGTTCAAACTCCGGTCTCTGCTGTCATGGATCAAAGTTGCAACTAAGGAGCTAGATATCGGATGTTGTATAAAACGAAAAAACGGGGCACTTACTTTTAACGAATAGACAAACTAATGGGCCGGTCCACCCGGCATCGAGTTTAGGCGATGCGTCGCTCGGGCACGCTGCTGAGCGGGTATAGGGATTCCCGCCGGGAGGTGCTATGAGCACCGAGCTGGTCGGCGCTGACACGGTTACCGCACACCCTAGCCCGCACCGGGTTATTAGATGGGCCGCGGCCCAACATTAGGTAAGATTTTTTCTTTATTGTTTCTTTTCTATGTTGTTTCTTTTCTTTTAAAAATACTTTTTAAAAAAGGAATAATTTTTAAAATATATGAACATTTTCAGATTTGAACATTTTTTAAAAATCCGAAGACTTTTTAAATTTGAACAATTTTCAAATTTGACCATTTTTTTAGATTGGAATAAATTTCAAATTTGAATAATTTTCAAATTTAAATATTTTTTAAAAAATAAGTCATTTTAAAAAATCTGAACATTTCTCAGATTTGAATAATTTTTTGATTTTAATAATTTTAATAAAGAATTAAAATTTTAAAAATCTGAACGTTTTTTAAGATTTGAACAATTTTCAAATTCGAACATTTATTAGATTTGAAAAAAATTCAACTTTGAATATTTTTCTGATTTAAACAATTTGTAAAAAAGAGATCAACCATATAAGATAAAAAATACTTATATGCAACCATCAACAAATTATCTCACAATTGCCAAGAACAAGTCGCTACTCAAACATTCACATAGAGATACAATACATCATGGGAAAAATGATAGATTGCTTCATACATCATGTTTGCCGAGATATTAAAAGGGGTAGATGAAGATGGTGCGGAGGGTGTTGATGAAGAAGAAGATGATGATGACCACGCCGGAGGGGGATGGAGTCCACCGAAGGCGATTCCGGTAGCGTTTTCCCCCTTTGATCTCCGCCTGCGGCGGCATGCTGACTCTCTATTTATGTATTTTTGATCTCCGCCACTGTTGCATCATGAAAACCCTGGGATTTTATGTCAAACGAAGTCCGTGGGCGAAAGATTGAG
>NC_061510.1:404847483-404869108 GCF_022539505.1 Lolium rigidum
CACTTGACCTACCCTTCCGCCTACAAATAGCCTTCGTCGCGAAACCCCCTGTACCAAGAGCCACGATACGGAAAACCTTCCAGAGACGTCGCCGTCGCGAATCCCATCTCGGGGAATTCAGGAGATCGCCTCCGGCACCCTGCCGGAGAGGGGAATCATCACCGGAGGGGCTCTATATCATCATGCCCGCCTCCGGATTGATGCTTGAGTAGTTCATCCTTGGACTATGGGTCTATAGCAGTAGCTAGATGGTTGTCTTCTCCGCTTGTGCTATCATTGTTTAGATCTTGTGAGCTGCCTAACATGATCAAGATCATCTATTTGTAATGCTACATGTTGTGTTTGGCGGGATCCGATGAATATAGAATATTATGTTAAGTTGATTATCAATCTATCATATATGTGTTGTTTATGTTCTTGCATGCTCTCCGTTGCTAGTAGAGGCTCTGGCCAAGTTGATACTTGTAACTCCAAGAGGGAGTAATTATGCTCGATAGTGGGTTCATGCCTCCATTGAATATGGGATCGTGACAGTAGGTTCTAAGGTTGTGGATGTGCTCTTGCTACCAGGGATAAAACATCAATACTTTGTCTAAGGATATTTGTGTTGATTACATTACGCGCCATACTTAATGCAATTATCTGTTGTTTACAACTTAATACTGGAAGAGGTTCTAGGCATAGATGCATGTTGGATAGCGGTCTATGTACTTTGTCGTAATGCCCTGATTAAATCACATAGTAATCATCATTGATATGTATTGGATCTTTATTTGTCAATTGCCCGCCTGTAATTTGTTCACCCAGCATGTTAGTTATCTTATTGGAGAGACACCTCTAGCGAACTGTGGACCCCGGTCCATTCTTTTACATCTGAATACATTCTACTGTTTTTACTGTTCTTTGCAAACAAACACCATCTTCCACTCGATACGCTTAATCCTTTGTTTTCAGCAAGCCGGTGAGATTGACAACCTCACTCGTTACGTTGGGGCAAAGTACTTTGATTGTGTTGTGCGGGTTCCACGTTGGCGCCGGTTTCATCGGTGTTGCGCCGCACTAAATTCCTCCACCAACAACCTTCACGTGCTTCTTGGCTCCTACTCGGTTCGATAATCTTGGTTTCTTTACGAGGACAACTTGCTGCTGTGCGCATCACACCTTCCTCTTGGGGTTCCCAACGGACGTGTACATCTACGCGCATCAAGACTCGTTTTCACGGCGCCGTTGCCGGGGAGATCAAGACACGCTGCAAGGGGAGTCTCCACTTCCAATCTCTTTACTTTGTTTTTGTCTTGCTTTACTTTATTTTATTTACTGTCTTGTTTGCTTCATATTAAAAACACAAAAAAAAATTAGTTACTTGCATTTTTTTTTTAATTTTTATCATGTCTAGTCATGTACTTGTTTTTATTTTCACTAGTTAGGCTTAATGGAAAACAACAACAAAATTAGAGATCTTTATGAACTTTATCTTGAATTAGGACATGAGGTGTTTGAAGAGAAAATTAAAAAACATATGGAGCTTTATATGCATGCTAATAGCAATGTTATTAGTATGAACTCTTTGAACACTATTATTGCTAATGCTATGGAAGAATTTAAGCTTGGGGAACCGGGTTGTGATATTTTTAGTCCCCCAAGCATGGAGGAGAAAATTTACTTTGATGATACTTTACCTCCTATATATGATGCTTGCAATAATGAATATGATATTTTCAGTCCACCTACTATTGAGGAGAAAGTTAATTATGATTACAATATGCCTCCTATGTATGATGATTATGGTGATGAGAATAATAATGATAGCTATTTTATTGAATTTGCTCCCACTACAACTAATAAAATTGATTATGCTTATGTGGAGAGTAAAATTTTTATGCATGTGGCTCATGACAAGAATGTTTTATGTGATAGTTATATTGTTGAGTTTGTTCATGATGCTACTAAAAGTTATTATGAGAGAGGGAAACATGGTTATATGCATCTTAATAATATTAAGTTTCCCCTCTTTATGTTGAGAATCTTGAAATTGCGCTTGTGTTGTTTTTCTATGCTTGCCACTTTGTTCTTCATGAATTTATTTGTGTACAAGATTCCTTTTCATAGGAAGTGGGTTAGGCTTAAATGTGTTTTGGATTTGCTTCTTGATGCTCTCTTTTGCTTCATCTCTTGATAATACTTGAGTTGCACTTTCTACGCCTAGCTGAAAGGCGTTAAAGAAAAAGTACTTCTTGGGAGATAACCCATGTTTTATTTTATTTACTATATTGTTGAGTCTTGGAAGTTGTTTACTACTGTAGCAACCTCTCCTTATCATGTTTTTGTGCCAAGTAAAGTTTCTATGTTAAAGTTGATGATAGATTTGGATCGCTGCGCAGAAACAGCATTGCTGTCTGTCACGAATTCTCGCAGAGCTCTCTGTAAAAAAATCGAAAAAATCTGAAAATTTACGAGCGTGATCCTCATATATGTACGCAACTTTCATTAGTTTTGAGTTTTTCCATTTGAGCAAGTTAAGTGCCCCTGCCAGATTCATCTTTACGGACTGTTCTGTTTTTGACAGATTCTGTCTTTTATTTCGCATTGCCGCTTTTGCTATGTTGAATGAGTTTCTTTGTTCCATTAACTTTCCGAAGCTTTGTACAATGTCCAGAAGTGTTAATAATGATTGTGTCACCTCTGAATATGTGAATTTTTGGTTATGCACTAACCCTCTAATGAGTTTGCTTGAAGTTTGTGTGGAGGAAGTTTTCAAGGGTCAAGAGAAGAGGATGATATACTATGATCAAGAAGAGTGAAAGGTCTAAGCTTGGGGATGCCCCGGTGGTTCATCCCTGCATATTTTAAGAAAACTCAAGCATCTAAGCTTGGGGATGCCCAAGGCATCCCCTTCTTCATCGACAACATTATCAGGTCACTTTTAGTGAAACTATATTTTTATTCCATCACATCTTATGTTCTTTACTTGGAGCGTCGGTTTGTTTTTATTTTTGTTTTGGTTTGAATAAAGTTAGATCCCACCATCCTTATATTGGAGATATTACGCTCTGCTTTTTCATATGGAACACTTGTGTTCTTAATTGTGCTTTAATGTTCATGGCGAAGGCTGATTGCTTCGTTAAAATTGCTATTTGGTTGGAATCAGAAAATGCTACATATGGTTTGGAATAACTTGGCAATTGTTTGAGCTCTCATAGATCATGTTTAAGCTCTTGCATCATGTAGTTTAATCTATTAATGAAGAACTACCGTAGAGCTTGTTTAATTTGGTTTGCATGATTGGTCTCTCTAAGTCTAGATATTTTCGGGTAAGTGTTTGAACAACAAGGAAGACAGTGTAGAGCCTTATAATGCTTGCAATATGTTCTTGTGTGAGTTTTGTTGTACCTGTTCATACTTGTGTTTGCTTCAAACAACCTTGCTAGCCCAAACCTTGTACTGAGAGGAAATGCTTCTCGTGCATCCAAACACCTTGAGCCAAAACCCATGCCATTTGTGTCCACCATATCTACCTACTATGTGGTATTTTTCTGCCATTCCAAAGTAAATTACTTGAGTGCTACCTTTAAAATTTCATTCCTTTACCTTTACAATATATAGCTCATGGGACAAATAGCTTAAAAACTATTGTGGTGATGAATATGTAGTTATGTGTCTTAATTCTTATAAGTTGCTTGTTGAGCGGTAACCATGTTTCTGGGGACGCCATCAACTTTTTACCTTTGTTGGATATCATGTGAGATGCTATGCATGTTCGTCTTGTCTGAAGTAAGTGCGATTTCATGATCAAATGGTTTGAGTATGCATATGTTAGAGAAGAACATTGGGCCGCTAACTAAAGCCATGTATCATGGTGGAAGTTTCAGTTTGGACATACAACCTCAATCTCTTATGAGAATATTAACTGTTGTTGAATGCTTAAGCATTAAAAGAGGAGTCCATTATCTGTTGTCTATGTTATCCCGGTATGGATGTCTAAGTTGAGAATAATCAAAAGCGAGAAATCCAATGCGTGCTTTCTCCTTAGACACTTGTACAGGCGGCATAGAGGTACCCCTTTGTGACAATTGGTTGAAACATATGTTATGCGATGATAATCCGTGTTTTTCGAGCTAAGTAGGACAAGGTGCGAGCACTATTAGTACTCTATGCATGAGACTTGCAACTTGTAGGAAGTATTATGCATAGCACATATGAATTATTACTACCGTTGACAAAATTGTTTCTATGTTTTCAAAATAAAAGCTCTAGCACAAAAATAGTAATCCATGCTTCCCTCTGCGAAGGGCCATTCTTTTACTTTATGTTGAGTTAGTTTACCCACTTCTTTCTATCTTAGAAGCAAACACTTGTGTTAACTGTGTGCATTGATTCTTACATGTTTACTTATTGCACCTGTTATATTACTCTATGTTGACAAATATCCATGAGATATACTTGTTACAAGTTGAAAGCAATTGCTGAAACTTAATCATCCTTTGTGTTGCTTCAATGCATTCTACTTAGAATTTATTGCTTATGAGTTAGCTCTTATGCAAGTCATATTGATACTTGTTTGAAAGTATTATTCATGAAAAGTTTTGCTATATGATTCATTTGTTTAGTCATTATCTTTGTTAGCAATCTTTTGTTTAGATCACTCCATTCATCTCATATGCTTTACAATAATGTTGATCAAGATTATGTTGGTAGCATGTCACTTCGAGAAATTATTTGTGTTATCGTTTACCTACTCGAGGGCGAGTAGGAACTAAGCTTGGGGATGCTTGATACGTCTCAAACGTATCTATAATTTCTTATGTTCCATGCTATTTTTATGACAATACTTGAATGTTTTATACATACTTTACAGCATTATTATACATTTTCCGGCACTAACCTATTAACAAGATGCCGAAGTGCCAGTTGTTGTTTTACTGCTGTTTTTGGTTTCAGAAATCCTAGTAAGGAAATATTCTCGGAATTGGACGAAATCAACGCCCAGGGTCCTATTTTTACACGAAGCTTCCAGAAGACCGAGGGGGAAAGGAAGTGGGGCCACGAGGCGCCGACACAACAGGGCGGCGCGGCCTGGGCCCTGACCGCGCGGCCCTGGTGTGTGGGGCCCTCGTGCCGCCACTTGACCTACCCTTCCGCCTACAAATAGCCTTCGTCGCGAAACCCCCTGTACCGAGAGCCACGATACGGAAAACCTTCCAGAGACGCCGGCGTCGCGAATCCCATCTCGGGGGATTCAGGAGATCGCCTCCGGCACCCTGCCGGAGAGGGGAATCATCACCGGAGGGGCTCTACATCATCATGCCCGCCTCCGGATTGATGCGTGAGTAGTTCATCCTTGGACTATGGGTCCATAACAGTAGCTAGATGGTTGTCTTCTCCGCTTGTGCTATCATTGTTTAGATCTTGTGAGCTGCCTAACATGATCAAGATCATCTATTTGTAATGCTACATGTTGTGTTTGGCGGGATCCGATGAATTTAGAATATTATGTTAAGTTGATTATCAATCTATCATATATGTGTTGTTTATGTTCTTGCATGCTCTCCGTTGCTAGTAGAGGCTCTGGCCAAGTTGATACTCGTAACTCCAAGAGGGAGTAATTATGCTCGATAGTGGGTTCATGCCTCCATTGAATCTGGGATCGTGACAGTAGGTTCTAAGGTTGTGGATGTGATGTTGCTACTAGGGATAAAACATCAATGCTTTGTCTAAGGATATTTGTGTTGATTACATTACGCGTCATACTTAATGCAATTATCTGTTGTTTACAACTTAATACTGGAAGGGGTTCGGATGATAACCTGAAGGTGGATTATTTAGGCATAGATGCATGCTGGATAGCGGTCTATGTACTTTGTCGTAATGCCCTGATTAAATCACATAGTAATCATCATTGATATGTATTGAATCTTTATTTGTCTGCCCGCCTGTAATTTGTTCACCCAGCATGTTAGTTATCTTATTGGAGAGACACCTCTAGTGAACTGTGGACCCCGGTCTATTCTTTTACATCTGAATACATTCTACTGTTTTTACTGTTCTTTGCAAACAAACACCATCTTCCACTCGATACGCTTAATCCTTTGTTTTCGGCAAGCCGGTGAGACCGACAACCTCATCGTTACGTTGGGGCAAAGTACTTTGATTGTGTTGTGCAGGTTCCACGTTGGCGCCGGTTTCACTGGTGTTGCGCCGCACTATATTTCTCCACCAACAACCTTCACGTGCTTCTTGGCTCCTACTGGTTCGATAACCTTGGTTTCTTTCTGAGGAAAAACTTGCTGCTGTGCGCATCACACCTTCCTCTTGGGGTTCCCAACGGACGTGTACATCTACGCGCATCAGTGCCCCGAGATGCAATTTGCCGTCATCGAAGATTCAAAGGGCGGGATCCGGAGCAGCAAAGGCAGGTCCCCTATTGAAAGGACACGGATGCCGCCTAGAGGGGGGTGAATAGCCGGTTTAAAACTTTTACGAATATGGTTTAACAAATGCGGAATAGAACTAGCGTTTAATTTGTCAAGCACAAAACCTATATAACTATTGTTCACCTATGTGCACCAACGACTTATGCTAAGCAATTCAAGCAATTATGTGATAAAAAATTCGGCCCATAGTGAGGCATCGAGAAGCATGCACGGGCCGTTCTGCTGCATGGGATTGGGCGGGCTAAGCCTAAGTGTTTCACTTAAAACACTTCGGTCGGGCTGGAGGGGAAAGGAGAGAGGCGATCTTTTATGCCGACATGGTTAGTGTGTACGGGCCCGCTGCGAGCTTGGTATGTTTTGTAGGCCCATTATTTTTTTCCTTCATTGTCATTTTTCCCGTTATTTTTCTTTACTATTGCTTCTATTTATCCCCCAAAAAATTATTGTTTGTTTTGTTATGTTTATTTTTTCATTTTTTTTGTAAAATATAAGTTTTTTGAAAATAGCGAATTGTGAAAGAAAAACTATAGACTTTTGAAATTGTGATTTTTTTAAAAATTTGAATACTTTTCAATATTGGACATTTTCGAAAAATGAATATTTTCACAACTTAAACAGTTTTTTACAATGATTTTTTTAGAATGACCGAGTTTCAAAGATAAACATTTTTTTTAAAAAAAATGGATTTTCAAAATTTGAACATTGTTTGGAAATTGAACATTTTTCAAAAATGAATGTTTTATTTCGAATTTTAAATTTGAACATTTTTCTTAGTTTTTTTTAAATTTAAAACCATTTTCAAAAATTATATTTTTAAACTACTTTTTTTCATAATCTAACCGTTCATAAAAACATTGAACATTTTCAATGTCTAAACAAGCTCTAAAAAAAAGAGTTTTTCAAACCGAATATTTTTCGAAAACCGGTGTAAAATGCATAGAAACCAAAAAAATCAAAGACCTCATAAAAACCGTCGAAACTCATCTAGTTTACGTTAGGTCGGCCCAAAAACAAAAACTGGGTGTGCGGTGGTTGGTACGTGCCAACCTGATTGGTATATAGGATTTGCCAATGGGGCATGTCTCTATCCCCACGTTTCACTGGCGTCTCGCAACTCCGGCGGCGCGCAACGCGTACGGCGAGACTTGTATGTCCCAAACGATCCGATATGGGGTTTATGGAAAAGGGGATGCAGTAATCCATCACACCACTCCATATTGTACTACACAAGTCATTGACATTGTAAAATTCAATG
Organism: Lolium rigidum; assembly: GCF_022539505.1. Classification (NCBI taxonomy): domain Eukaryota; kingdom Viridiplantae; phylum Streptophyta; class Magnoliopsida; order Poales; family Poaceae; genus Lolium; species Lolium rigidum. The sequence goes on from NC_061510.1 coordinate 404,855,170, forward strand.
ATCATTATTAGGGTTGTCTTTTAGACTGCTTTGAACTTCAAATCTAACCAGAGACAAACAGTTTAAGGTTCGAATATATGGACAAAAACGGAAAGCACCAACTGATATTCTATTTGTCTAGTGTGGCTCCAGTCCAAGCACCATAGGACAATTGACGCTCTTGTCAGCTAGTACAGCGAGTCAGCCGCCCCTTTCCCCTGTGAGTGACGCCACTAGCAGAGTTAGAGTAGCCGCTCGCGGCTTTCTCCCCTTCCATGGGGAAAGGGGAAAAGGGAAAAGGAGAAAAGCCTCGCTCCTTCCTTCATAAAACCACAGCGAGAGCTTTCTCTTCTTCCTCCTCCAAACCCTTCTTCTCGAGCTTTCTCTTCTTCCTCCTCCAAACCCTTCTCCTCGTCCTTCCTCCAAAGCCGCCCTACTCGCATCCCACTCCGGCTAATCGGTCACAATGGATGCTGGCCAAGGATCCGGCGTTCCTCGTGGAATCGAAGAAACCCCCGATTCGATCGGCCACCCGTATGGCGAACGTGATGCCTTACCCCGTAAGCTCCGGATTGGAGAAGATGTGCCAAGGTAACTACGTCCCCCAAATCATCGATCCCCCCCCCCCCCACCCCCTACCCCTTCACACACACACTCCCCCACCATCGCTCCTGCTCCTGAGCTGAGGAGAGCCTTAGATCTTGAAATCCGTTTCATCTCTATGCTTAACAAGTCGTGATTCGTGGCGATCCAGCACTGTGGTTCTTCTGTTCGGCGAATATCTCCTTCCCTGCTTCTGACATTCTTCTCGTGTGTTTCTGTGTTTACAGCACTGTATCGGAACTGCCGGGCTCTGTTGTGCCGATTGCAAAATTTCATTTTAAGGCCATTCCAGAAATTGCCATATTCGATGGCACTCACAGGTACGTACTGAATGTGTTTTGTCATGTATACAATGATGGGGCATTTCCCCAACGTTTATGTAACTGTTTTGTTACCACCCCAAAGAAACCTTTATTGGGAACTGTAGCTGTTTCCTGCTATTTCTGAGGGGAATATCAGCACTGTCTACATAATGAATTAGGACATTAAATCAGTGAGCCTGATTGAACTGTTGCCCTGGTAGTACTGCCTTGTTATAGTGATTCATTTTGCTACCTTGAATCACATCTAGCAATTGTTCACCAACGCTGAATTCTAGGGTTCATTTTTCCATGAAACAAACAGTACTAGTCTAAATAAAATCAATGCTAGTTGGGTTCACGACAAATTGTTTGTTGCCCTGATAGTGTTCTTTTGGGGATATGTTATTTTTCGCTTACAAACAAATGGATTCCAAACATCAGGGTGTTGCCTAATACGGAGTACTACTTGCAGTGTAACCTCATTTTCTATATAGCAGCTGCTAGTGTTGGTCTTGCTTGTCGTCTCTTGTTACTCCTTGCTCTTGTGAGGTATTCCGCAGAATAAGATGAAGTATTTGATTGGGTTTTACTAGGTGTCATGGACGACTTGTTCGTGTAATGACCTCTGCTACATTTCATCTAGGAGCCATAACTTACATGAAACTGATACTAGAGTGGCATGATCTTTGATTTTTGAGCTGTGCACCAAGGTTTTCCAGGGACAACTTAATGATAGCATAGACGTCTTTAGAATTGCTGATTTCTTTAGATGGATTAATATATTAGCATCACACAGTAATAAACTAGAATCATCCGCTTGGCAATATCTTGCATTTAACTCGTGCATTTGCTACTATGATGCTTCATGTTAAGTACTACATAAACTAACTTCCCTATTATTTCTATGTCAGGACTCATATGAAGGATATTGGCATCCTAAAGGATGGGTTCCCTTTGATGGATGAATTCGCTTGGTTGAATAAGCCCTTGTTCATGGATGGCGTTGAAATCAAAAGGTATCTATTATGTTACCTACAAAATTGAATCATCCATCTGCACATATCTGTATTTTTATGTCACAATAGAACGCCCTCATGCTTAAGTAAAGATAACTGACTTGATCTACTGTTTGTCAGTGTATCTGCTATGTGTGGCAAGGTCATGTCACTCACCATGCCACCAACACCGATTACTGGGAGATCATCTGCTAACTCAGTGGAGGATCTTAATCTTCATCTAGATTCAGGGGCAAGCAAACACATGGTTTGCAATGCTTCAATGCTGATTAACCACCGTGCCCCGCCTGCTGGGACCGATCAGTTCATGGCTGCAGATGGGTCGCTTATGCATGTTGCTGGTTATGGTGACATAGAAATGGAGAATTTCAGAATTCTGGATGTATACTTGGTCCAGGGACTCACTGTCAATCTTATCAGCGTGGGGCAGCTTGCCACTAACCACAAGGTCTCCGCTTGCTTTACTGGGAACGAATGCAACCTGAAGCTATCTGACGGGAGGCGGATTGGGGGCGCCATCCGACGTGATGACAACCAATACATTCTGAGGTTTCTTGAGATCGAGTGAGGCCCAGCATGTTTGTCCCAAATAAGCAATCCGAAGCAGCATTCTGCTTAATGCTATGACGGATATGCAAAGTATCTAGTGGACTTGTTTCTTCATTTGTGGGGACCATGGTGACTACGTTGAGCCGGAATTTTCTAGCGTATGCCTTAATTATCCAATGCGTGGTTTACCATTTTATCGTTGCTGTTGCAGCATCGTTTGTTTAGCCACCACCCCTGATTTTTATTTGCTGCGGCGGTTAGATGTACCTGCATGAGTCCAAAGCAGGACTTTGTTATCATCCACCGAACAATTATTTCCATTATTTACAGTGGCAAAGTAGATTTTAGGTTTTTTTTTAAGGAGCTAGATTTTAACTCGGAATACTCTAATGCCAGCACGTCTCTGTCAGTACCTGTGTGCACGTCATTGGCGTGGCGGCACGTGGTTGGATATGGTCGTTGCTAACCCTCACATTCACATTCCTGCATTCTAGGTGCTAGCAGCAGCTCTGCTGCGATGGGAAGCTTCAGTGGGCCCTCCCATTCGATATCTTGGATGTCTCTCTTTCCTTACTTCAATTACCCATCTAAAAATAGCAGAAAAAAAACCGTGAGAGTCTTTTTTTTGGCTGTCAGTCACCTCCGTATAAGTTCACGGTGCTGGGCATTGCCGCATTAGAGGCGTTTAGAGCATCTCTACTCATTTGGCCTGCCCACGACGAAATCCGGACGAAACAATCGCTGGATTGGACGAAATAAAGTCGTGGGGAGTACCGTATTTCCAGTCGTCCACCCGGAGTTTGGCGGACATAGTTTAAATTCAAACAAACCGTCGTCCCGCGCTACAAATACCAAAAGGACCAGCAAAAGGATCAGCCACAGATCGGCGATAGGAGGGAAATTACACGTAAACATGCTCATCGGCAGTCCCAGCTGGCACGGAGGTGTCCGACGGACCAGTTTCCTCACACGCCGTGGTCGAAGCGGCGGCAGTCGACGTCGAAGCAGCGGCAGTCGACGGTGAGGAAAACGAGGTTGGAGCCGGCGGAGACGATGAAGAACTGGCCGGAGTGGGTCGGAGGATGTCGCTGCGGTGGCCCTCGTACCAAATCCTCGTCTCCTCGTCCATCAGATCCGTGTTCCCGCCCATCAGAAACGCCAAGTCAGTGTTCCTCTTCTTCGCCGCCGTCGTCGTCTTCAGCCAGCCGCGATCCGGACGCCTTGGTTGGCGAGCATCTCCCGCCACCTGCCGTCGAACTTGTCGTCCCTCCCGGCGGCGTGCGTCCTCGCGTCGGCCCGAGCACTTGTTGAACGACGCCCGCGGCTCGTCGGCGGGATTGCCCGTATTTTTTAGCTCTTTGAGCTTCTTCCGGCCGAGTTCCGGCGCCCATCCGCCGAGCCAGCCCGCCGGAGCGTCGGGGTTGTACTCGCTCGGTCTTGCTCTTCGAGAGGTTCTTGCGGGTTTCCGCCCACTTCTCGCACTTCTCGATGCGGGCGTAGACGTTCGGGAACTTGAACCGCATGCCGGTGTCGTCCATGTACATGTCCAAAGCACGGCGCAGCCGGGGAAAAAGAGTACGGTGATACGGGTCAGCTCACGACGATCACTACACGGTGCACGCCTAACCTCGGTGATGCGGGGTCGACGGAGCATACCTTTTGCTCCAAGTCGTGGCCGCTCACCGGCCGGTCTTTGATCTCCTCCCCGCACGCCGTGCCATTTGCCGCACGCCGTCTCGTATGATCCCCCAATGGGTGGCCATTGCCTTGTCTCCCCGGTTCATGTTCGTCTTGCCGAAGTAGGGATCGACGAGTTTGCGTTCGTCGAACGCTCGCTTCACTCGAAGCCAATACGTGTCAAACGACTGATTGGCCCCGGTTATGCCGTTCATGGACACAGTCATCCAAGCTTCGGCGAGGCACTCCTCTTCCTTCGGCGTCCATTTGATACGCGGTTCGGCAGGCGGCGAGTCCTTCTTCCTCTTCTTCTTTCCCTTTGACAGGTTGGCGTCGGCGACCTCGGCTTGAGTTGGCTGTTCTTCTTCTTCGACGGCTTGGCTTTCGTCGGCCACATCCTCCACATACTCGTTGCGCGCCGTGACAGCTGCCGTCGCCCTCGCCTCCTCTTGCGTGAAGAACCCCGGGCTCGCAGCGGCGACGGCCATGAAGAACCCCGGGCTCGCAGCGGCGGCCATGGAGCCGGAGGTGATCATCTCATGGATCTCCTTGTCGTTCGGCGCCGCCATCGCACCGAACGGGAGCGGCCCTCGTCGCAGGGCCGGCGAGGTGCCCTCGTACTGGTTCCCGCTGCCGACGGCGAGCTCGGGCGGCGACGGCGTGAACCTGGACGGTTGGACGTAGGTGCCCTCGTGGAACATGGCAGGATGCGACGGCGAGTAGATCGAAGGGGAGAAAGTCGACGGGGAACTGCTTGTACCTTGCGTCGGCCATTGGCCGAGGAACATGGCGCCGCCGCCGTGAGCATGGCCCATGCTCATGGCCATGCTGATCTTCCTCGCTTGGTCGTCCTGGGCCGCCGCCGCCCTCTTGGCGGCGGCTTTTTTCTCCCTCTCCACCCTGCCGCTTGTTTCGACCTGGCGCCGGATCTCGTCCGCCGCCCACTCTGCGTTCGACATACCCGGCGGCCGCTCCTTCTTCGCCCGCGGCTTCCTCGCCTTCGGCGGCATGGTCGTGCACGAAAAGACGAGGAGGAGAACGGTGGTGGACGAGAAGACGAGGACGGGAACTGGAAGACGAGGACGAGAATGGACAAATTCGGCAGGAGAGATTGGGGATATGCAAGCAAATTGGAGGGAAATCGACAGGATTTGGCTTTCCTGTTGCCGACTACGAGGGTCCACACGATGTTTCGCGCCAAATTCTTTCGTCCGGAGTCCCCGAGCGCGCCCCGGGGGACCGGGGATGGCGTGGGCTCGCCGGATGGATGAAGGGCCAAATCCGGACGAAAACGAGGAACCGGGGGCGCGACTGGGCCGAATTTCGCCGTCCGGATGGAAAAACGACGCTCGGGGGCCTCGTCGGGAGACGAGTGGAGATGCTCTTAATAGCATCCCACGGATGCCTCCCAAACGGCACGGAAGAGCCATTTGGTGTGAGGCCGTCCGCACCAGCGCCTCCTCAATTCAATTTGTCAATGGTTCCCCATTTCCCGATCCCCGGTGGTTAATTCACCTATTAGGGGACGGTTATGGCTACAATATAATCCCCGTGGGGATCTTATCAAATGCAAATCACTCCCCGTCGGGGAAGCGGAGATCAGTTAAGGTACAGCAGTACCCAGCGGTGAATCCCCGGTGCATCCTCGTTAGGGGTTATGACATGTGGGGGCAGTTTAATTAGTGGCAAATATGGCAGTACATATACATACAGGAAACCCTAGTCCACAAATTTTTCCTCTTGTCTCCCACCCCCAGCCGCCGCTCCCAGCGACCCAGCTACAGAGAGAGATGAACGCGTCTGATCCGCCGCCCAGCCGCCGCTCACCAAACCTAGCCCAACCTTTGGACATCACAGGACGGGAAGATAAGCTTCGAAGAGTTCGCGGCTATGATGAAGGCAGGGACAGACTGGAGGAAGGCATCCCGGCAATACTCGAGGCAGAGGTTCACTAAGGGCATCTCCAACGCTACGACCCAAACGGACAAGTTTTCGCGTCCGATTTTGGCTGTTTGGGTCGGCCTCCGAAGACATGGACAGACGAGGACGTCCGTGATGTTTTTTATTCCCCAACGCATGCCGAGACCCAAATTAGTGTCTCTTCTCTTCTTTCCTTTCCTTGTAGTACTAGTTGCCAAGCACCACGCAGCACGACGTGCACGGCTGGACGAGCACCACGCCGGTGGCCAGCTCCGCCCAGCCCACGCCCGCGCCGCCCCCGCCCCGCCCCGGCATGTGCCCAGCCGTGCCCGCCGCGGCCAGCTCCGCCCCGCCCCGGCCTGTGCCCGGCCGTGCCCGCCGCGGCCAGCTCCGCCCCGCCCGCGGCGAGCGCCGCCCCGGCCGTGGCCGGCGCGGCGAGCCCCGCCCGTGCCCGCGTCCGCCCCGGCGACCTCCGCCCGCTCGCGCCCGCCCCGGCGACCTCCGCCGCGCCCATGTCCGCGCCCGTCGCGGCGAGCGCCGCCCCGCCCGTGGCCGGCGCGGCGAGCCCCGCCCGTGCCCGCTCCTCGCCGCGGCGACCTCCGCCCCGCCCCGCCCACGCCCGCGCCCGCCGCGGAGACCTCCCCGCCCACGGCCGCGCCCGTCGCGGCGAGCGCCGCCCCCGCCCGTGGCCGGTGCGGCGAGCCCCGCCCGTGCCCGCGCCCGCCCCGGCGACCTCCGCCCCGCCCACGCCCGCGCCCGCCCCGGCGACTCCGCCCCGCCCGCGCCCGTCACGGCGAGCGCCGCCCCGCATGTGCCCGGCCGTGGCCGTCCCCGTCCGTGCGGGCCAGCGCCGCCCCGCCCGGCGAGCGCCGCTCCCGCCGTGGCCGACGCGGCGAGCGCCGCCCGCCTCGCGCCCGGCCGTGGCTGTCCACGCCCGCGCTGCCCCGTTCGACGTCGCCGGCGCGGCTCCAAGCTCGCCGCGGGCGCGGAGCTTGTTTCGGCTCCGGCGACTTCCGGCAGGTGTGAAAAAAAGGAGGCGGCAGCGACGAGTGCCTCCATGAGTAGGCGACGGCGGCAGTCGACGAGCCGAGCCAAACTCCGGCGGCTGTACCATGGATTTTCATGGGAGAAAGGAGGACAGAGGAGAGAGAATGCTGCGGGGTCTACTGGGGTTGTCTTTGTCTCTCTGTCAAATGGGCCAGAACGGGTGTCCGGCCGGACAGAACGACCACAGATAGACGCCCGCTCGCGTCCGCCTCGACCCTATTCGCTCCAAGATTTGCGTCAGTTTTGGGTCAAAGCGGACGCTGAGAGTATCCGCTTTTAAGATGGGTTGCCCCGCTGGGTGCAATTTTAACCCATCCGGACTCATACGGAGTCCGTTTTTGGGTTTGGGTCACCCGGTTGGAGATGCCCTAACCTCAGCCTAAAGCTTCACAAGGATGGGTCCATGAACGATGATGATAGGAAGTAGACTGGACAGAAATATAGAGATAGGAAGATGCTGATCTTCTCGTGAGAGTACATAGTTGTTCTTCTGTGCCGGGGTTTGGTCTGTCAGGTTTTTTTCCCAGATTGTTTTTATTTTCTTTTCATACGGTAAATGAGTCAGCTAACTCTCAATTCTTGGCTTTGTAAAGATTAGCGTTTTGTGTCGCCGCCATGTGGCGGCGAGAGCAGAGGTGTATGTTTGCCCAGCTTGTAAGTAAAATTCCTTCTAGTGTAATGTAAAAAGTGGCGTGGAGATTATTTGTTTGATAAGAGTTGTTGACGTTATCGTTCTCAGCATGTGTGTATCTTCAAGCTTGTGATGCTGCCTTTCTTGATGCGGATGGTTTTGCCGTCATTTTGCAGGGTGCGCATGAACTCCCCAAATACAATATTTTGTATATATAATTTCTGATCTTGCATGAACGAGTAGATCGAAGGGGAGAAAGTCGATGGGAAACTGCTTGTATCTTGCGTCGGCCATTGGCCGGGGAACATGGCGCCGCCGCCGCCGTGAGCATGGCCCATGCTCATGGCCATGCTGATCTTCCTCGCTTGGTCGTCCTGGGCCGCCGCCGCCCTCTTGGCGGCGGCTTTTTTCTCCCTCTCCACCCTGCCACTTGTTTCGACCTGGCGCCGGATCTCGTCTGCCGCCCACTCTGCGTTCGACATACCCGGCGGCCACTCCTTCTTCGCCCGCGGCTTCCTCGCCTTCGGCGGCATGGTGGTGGACGAGAAGACGAGGAGGAGAACGGTGGTGGATGAGAAGACGAGGACGGGAACTGGAAGACGAGGACGAGAATGGACAAATTCGGCAGGAGAGATTGGGGATATGCAAGCAAATTGGAGGGAAATCGACAGGATTTGGCTTTCCTGTTGCCGACTACGAGGGTCCACACGACGTTTCGCGCCAAATTCTTTCGTCCGGAGTCCCCGAGCGCGCCCCGGGGGACCGGGGATGGCATGGGCTCGCCGGATGGATGAAGGGCCAAATCCGGACGAAAACGAGGAACCGGGGGCGCGACTGGGCCGAATTTCGCCGTCCGGATGGAAAAAACGTCGCTTGGAGGCCTCGTCGGGGAGACGAGTGGAGATGCTCTTAATAGCATCCCACGGGTGCCTCCCAAACGACACGGAAGAGCCATTTGGTGTGAGGCCGTCCGCACCAGCGCCTCCTCAATTCAATTTGTCAATGGTTCCCCATTCCCCAATCCCCGGTGGTTAATTCACCTATTAGGGGACGGTTATGGCTACAATATAATCCCCGTGGGGATCTTATCAAATGCAAATCACTCCCCGTCGGGGAAGCGGAGATCAGTTAAGGTACAGCAGTACCCAACGGTGAATCCCTGGTGCATCCCCGTTAGGGGTTATGACATGTGGGGGTAGTTTAATTAGTGGCAAATATGGCAGTACATATACATACAGGAAACCCTAGTCCACAAATTTTTCCTCTTGTCTCCCACCCCCAGCCGCCGCTCCTAGCGACCCAGCTACAGAGAGATACGAACGCGTCTGATCCGCCGCCCAGCCGCCGCTCACCAAACCTAGCCCAGCCGCACGCGTCTGATCCGCCGTCGCAGCCGCCGCTCACCACAGCTCCCGCACTCCCGCTCGCTCCCGGACATCCCTCGCTCCCTCCCAGTGCACGTCGCCGCTCTCGCTCCCCGCGCACGCGGTCGCTCTCTCTGATTCCTCTCTTGCCGTTGTTCCCCACTACATCAACCTCAGGTTCCTCACCCGTAGAGGCAACGACGACGTCCAGCGAGCAGCCCCCCTCCCAGTCGTCTGCCCTGCCGGTGGAGACGGGGTCCCTTGAGCTTGCCATGGTGACAGATGCCATTGAGCACCCACTTGTTCCGCAGCTCGTTGTCGACCCAGGACCAGGAGGTCCAGGACTAGGAGCGGCCGACGCGGATGCCACTCAGATCCCGGCGAACAACGGAGCTCTGCGCACGGCTTCTTCAATCATCAACCGGCTTCGCCATCCTGACGGCATCAGCGCCCCGGGCCGTCGTTCTAGTGCCGACAAACGGCCTCCACGCCGGGCAGTAGCTTCTCCAACAGCGAGCTCCACCCTCAAGACCCGCCTTGCTTCTCCAAGTCCAAATCGGTGAGGCCTTTTCTTGGATACATAGATGTTTAGATGTACGCTTGATGCTTCTCTATGATATATGTTTGATGATCTGTGATATATGCTTTTTTGTATATATGCGTGGTGAATTGTGCGATAAAAACTTGTTCTTCGATATCATATGCATGGTAATAAATGGTTCCAATAGGAGTATAGGATGCCTACTGATTGTAGAACTAGTCCTTCATCTAAGCTTGTTCCTGTTTTGGTCTACAAATGTATTGCATATGGTATAAGCTTATTGGTCTTGTTGTATAGAGAAGTTTTATCGATATAAGCAGTGGGGACTTGAGTGATGATTTTGTTGACATAAGCTTGTTGTTTTGTTGCACAGAGAGATGACTTCTAGTCCTCGGGCTGGGAGCAGCAGCCCGGTTGGTCTATAATTCTGAACATTGAGAAAGAGGAGATTGAAATCTCTGATGATGAAGAAGAGTTGAATGAAGATGGCTTTGTCCGGTCAAAAAGGAAGTTGACTTCAAAGGCTTGGCATTCCTACAAGCGTGTCAGAGTTGATGGCCAACTCAAAGCTAAGTGTCTTAAATGTGGTAAGCTTCTTGGAGGAGAAACGAGGAATGGAACATCACATCTGTTTGCCCACAATGACACATGTCCATATAGCAAGGCCCAGATGAATGGAAAAATGATGGCTCAGTCTTCGTTGAGGTTTGCTGCTAAAGATGGTTGCAAAGTGTCATTGGATAGTTACATATTTGATCAGGATTTTGCTAGGAAAGCTCTTGTTGCCATGATAATTCTCCATGAGTATCCATTGTGTATGGTGGATCATGCTGGTTTCCGCGGATTTGTTAGTGCATTGAACCCTAAATTCAAGCTGGTGCACAGGAACACTATTAGGTATAATCACCCTCCTTTTAGCTTCATGTACTCGTTGTGTATTGGTCTTACAAGGAACACTAGTAGATAGTTTTCACGTATCTGATTGTGTGTTGGTCTTTGTTTGATAGGAGTGATATTATCAAGTTTTACAAAGAAGAATGAACAAAGGCTATCAAATACATGAGCTCCTGCAATTCAAGAATGGCCATCACCACTGACATGTGGACGTCGGACAATCAAAAGAAGGGTTATATGGTGATAACAGCCCATTTTATTGATGATGGCTGGAAGCTAAGAAGCGTTGTGATGAGGTATTATTGGTGCTTTTGTGATATATCATTGCTGGTTCTGACTTTGAACTATTGTTTTGTGACATTGGCATACTGTAGCATGATATATATGGGCGTTTCTGTCACATATCCTTGCTGGTTATGATAAAAAAATTGTTGTTTTGTGATATATCATTGCTGGTTCTGACTTTGAACTATTGTTTTGTGACATTGGCATACTGTAGCATGATATATATGGGCGTTTTTGTCACATATCCTTGCTGGTTATGATAAAAAATTGTTGTTTTCTGATATATCATTGCTGGTTCTGACTTTGAACTATTGTTTTGTGACATTGGCATACTGTAGCATGATATATATGTGCGTTTTTGTCACATATCCTTGCTGGTTATGATTAAAAAAATTGGTGCTTTTGTGATATATCATTGTTGGTTCTTACTTTAAACTATTGTTGTTGCTGGTTATGACTTCTACTATTGTTTGTAGGTTCATTTATGTGCCAGCACCACACACTGCAGAGGTTATAGCTGCAGAAACCGGCTGAGGCTTTGCTTGAATGGAACCTGGATGAGAAGCTTTCTACTGTCACAGTTGATAACTGCACATCTAATGACAAGGCTATTGAACTTTTGGTGAAGAAGCTAGGAGCAGATAAGCTGATGCTGCAAGGTACATTGCTTCACATGCGTTGTTGTGCACATATCCTGAACTTGATAGTTAAGGATGGCTTAGATGTTATGAAGACTGCTATAGAAAATATCCGTGAGAGTGTAGCATATTGGACCGCCACTCCTAAGAGAGCTGAAAAATTTGAGGAGATTGCTACGTTTCTTAAAGTCCATATGCCAAAAAAGTTGCAACTTGACCGTAAAACTAGATGGAACTCTATATTTACAATGCTTAGTATTGCTTGTCCTTACAAAGCTGTATTTGAGCGTGCTAAGAAGGTGGATAAGCAATATGACTGTCTTCCTACTGAAATTGAGTGGGAGTTTGCACTAGATGTGGTAGAGAGATTGAGGCTATTCTTCAAGATAACTGAGCTCTTTTCTGGAACAAACTATGTTACTGCCAACATTTTCTTTCCTCAAATCTGTGAAATCAAAGCACACATGAGAAAATGGTCTACCTCTAGCAATGAAATTATAAGAAACATGACAGAAGCAATGACTCTAAAGTTTGATAAATATTGGACTCGACATACAAGGTCTAATGGGAATTGCTACTCTCCTAGATCCTAGATACAAGGATGACATGTTGAACACTTGTTTTTCTATGCTTCATGGTGTTTGTGAGGATGAGAGTGAGATCTATGTTAGAGAAGTCATCAACCTATTAAAAAAATTGCTAGAGGAATACCATGTTCATGAAGATATTCCAGAAACCTCAAAATCTGTAGAAGATGTACCGGCAGAACTTATGTCAATGTTTAGTGCACGTGTGGCTAAAAGGAGACCAGCAACAAGGAGGTTATTTTCCGAGTTGGATAAATACTTGGAGGATGATTATGTTCCACTAGATACAAAGAATTTCAAATGTCTTGGATTGGTGGAAGGTTGCTGGAACAAGATACCCAACACTCAGATTGATTGCAAGAGACATATATGCCATTCCAATCAGTACAGTTGCTTTAGAATCTGCATTTTCTACAAGTGGAAGAGTGCTAAGTGAACATTGTAGTAGGCTTACCCCTGATTTGCTGGAAGCTTTGATGTGTTCACAAGACTCGGATTAGGAATAGATACAAAGGTACGAGCATAGAGCAACATCTCTAGTTATATTCCTTTATTTTTCATGTCTAAATTGTTGTATTTGTGTTTGCTTGTAGATGATGACAATGGACAAGAAGCTAGCTTCTGGAGTGTTCTTGAAGATATTGAGGAAGGCCTCGAGGTTAGCATCTATCTCTAATACTAGTAAAATACCCATGCGTTTAAATTCGGAAGTCAATCTAATCCAAACTGCATGTGAGTCCTTGGTCTGTCTTGTGTACCGTTTAATAATACCAATCACATGACATCAATGATCAATTATTATTTAATATAGTATACTTTTAGGCCTCAAACTTTGCATAAACGATTATGAAAACATGTATATTATCCAATACTATGATAGATGAATGGATCATCAGTTATTCACTTGCTTGTTTCGGACAAGATGATGATACTACTATGATAGATGAATGGATCATCAGTTATTCACTTGTTTCGGACAGGATGATGATACTTGTATAGAACAAGCTTTCAGTCTAATCTTTTCACCTTATGCAGGGCCTGAAGCTGTAATGTTTAGTGAGTCGCAGCCTGCACTTCAGTGCTTCTACAAGTCTGAAATGATGAAGCAAAGCTTGGAGTAAAGACCGTAATTTATCTTCATTTCCGGTTCATTCGAATTCTGTATTGTCATGACTCGTGTCATGTAATGGCTGAAGTTAAACTGTCAATTGATTTGTGTCATGTAATGGCTGAACTTAAACTGCTACTCCTACCATTTGTGTCATGTAATGGCTGAACTTAAACTGCTATGTGTCCCTGTGCGGCAAAGTATTGACCCTATTTTATGTGTCCCTGTGCGGCTAAGTATTTGAACCTATATTATCTATTTCTATGACCTGTGAGTGGCTGTGTGCCCAGTTTTCTCCTATTGATTTGCTGTCAATATTTTTAGCTAAGGTACTAGAGAAGTGCTGCTCAATTTTTTTTAGCCTATTGTCAGGGATGGGTAACCGCTGGTTAGCCGTTAACCCGATGGTGGTGGTTATGGTATGTGATACGTCTCAAACGTATCTATAATTTCTTATGTTCCATGCTACTTTTATGACAATACTTGAATTATACATACTTTACAGCATTATTATACATTTTCTGACACTAACCTATTAACAAGATGCGAAGTGCCAGTTGTTGTTTTCTGCTGTTTTTGGTTTCAGAAATCCTAGTAAGGAAATATTATCGGAATTGGACGAAATCAATGCCCAGGGCCCTATTTTTCCACGAAGCTTCCAGAAGACCGGAGGGATAACGAAGTGGGGCCACGAGGTGGCCAGACCATAGGGCGGAGCGGCCCAGGCCCCGGCCGCACGGCCCTGTGGTCTGGGCCCCTCGCGTCGCCCCTGACCTACCCTTCCGCCTACATATAGCC
>NC_061510.1:404869208-405088378 GCF_022539505.1 Lolium rigidum
ATAAAAGTAAAAGAAAGGTCCTTCAAAGAGGAAAGCATCGATTGCTATATTTGTGCTAGAGCTTTTATTTTGAAAACATGAAACAATTTTGTCAACGGTAGTAATAAAGCATATGAGTTATGTAAATTATATCTTACAAGTTGCAAGCCTCATGCATAGTATACTAATAGTGTCCGCACCTCGTCCTACTTAGCTTGGACTACCGGATCTTTGCATGCCATGTTTCAACCAAGTGTCACAAAGGGGTACCTCCATGCTGCCTGTACAAGGTCTAAGGAGAATGCTCGCATTTTGGATTTCTCGCTTTTGATTATTCTCAACTTAGACATCCATACCGGGACAACATGGACAACAGATAATGGACTCCTCTTAAATGCATAAGCATGTAGCAACAATTATTATTCTCATATGAGATTGAGGATATATGTCCAAAGCTGAAACTTCAACCATGATTCATGGCTTTAGTTAGCGGCCCAATGTTCTTCTCTAACAATTTTGCATGCTCCAACCACTAAAATGATAGATCCCTCAGACAAGACGGACATGCATAGCAACTCACATGATATTCAACAATAGTTGATGGCGTTCCCCGAAGCATGGTTATCGCACAACAAGCAACTTAATAAAAGATAAAGTGCATAAGTACATATTCAATACTACGATAGTTTTTAAGGCTATTTTGTCCCATGAGCTATATATTGCAAAGGTGAATGATGGAATTTTAAAGGTAGCACTCAAGCAATTTACTTTGGAATGGCGGAGAAATACCATGTAGTAGGTAGGTATAGTGGACACAAATGGCATAGTAGTTGGCTCAAGGATTTTGGATGCATGAGAAGTATTCCCTCTCGATACAAGGTTTAGGCTAGCAAGGTTATTTGAAGCAAACTCAAGGATGAACCGGTGCAGCAAAACTCACATAAAAGACATATTGTAAACATTATAAGACTCTACACCGTCTTCCTTGTTGTTCAAAACTCAATACTAGATATTATCTAGACCTTAGAGAGACCAAATATGCAAATCAAATTTTAGCAAGCTCTATGTATTTCTTCATTAATGGGTGCAAAGCATATGATGCAAGAGCTTAAACATGAGCACAACAATTGCCAAGTATCACATTATCCAAGACATTTTAGAATTACTACATGTAGCATTTTCCAATTCCAACCATATAACAATTTAACGAAGAAGAAACTTCGCCTTGAACATTATGAGTAAAGCCTAAGGACATATGTGTCCATATGCAACAGCGGAGCGTGTCTCTCTCCCACAAAGTGAATGCTAGGATCCATTTTATTCAAACAAAAACAAAAACAAAAACAAACCGACGCTCCAAGTAAAGAACACAAGATGTGATTGAATAAAAATATAGTTTCGGGGGAGGAACTCGATGATGTTGTCGATGAAGAAGGGGATGCCTTGGGCATCCCCAAGCTTAGACGCTTGAGTCTTCTTAGAATATGCAGGGGTGAACCACGGGGTCATCCCCAAGCTTAGAGCTTTCACTCCTCTTGATCATAGTATATCATTCTCCTCTCTTGACCCTTGAAAACTTCCTTCACACCAAACTTCAAGCAAACTCATTAGAGAGTTAGTGCACAATTAATAATTCACATGTTCAGAGGTGACACAAACATTCTTTACACTTCTGGACATTGCATAAAGCTACTGGACATTAATGGATCAAAGAAATAAATCCAACATAGCAAAAGAGGCAATGCGAAATAAAAGGCAGAATCTGTCAAAAACAGAACAGTCCGTAAAGACGAATTTAAAGCTGGCACCAGACTTGCTCAAATGGAAAAACTCAAAACTAATGAAAGTTGCGTACATATCTGAGGATCACGCTCGTAAATTGGCAGATTTTTTCGAATTTTCTACAGAGAACTGTGCCCAGATTCGTGACAGACAGAAATGCTGTTTCTGCGCAGCGATCCCAAATATAACATCAACTTTGACATAGAAACTTTACTTGGCACAAAAGGAGAGGTTGCTACAGTAGTAAACAACTTCCAAGACTCAACAAAACAAAAAATTGCTGTAGTAAAAACATGGGTTGTCTCCCATAAGCGCTTTTCTTTAACGCCTTTCAGCTAGGCGCAGAAAGTGCAAATCAAGTAACATCGAGAGTAGAAGCATCAACATCATAACTTGTTCTAATAATAGAATCAAAAGGCAACTTCATTCTCTTTCTAGGGAAGTGTTCCATACCTTTCTTGAGAGGAAATTGATATTTAATATTACCTTCCCTCATATCAATAACGGCACCAACGGTTCGAAGAAAAGGTCTTCCCAACACAATAGGACAAGATGCATTGCATTCGATATCCAAGACAACAAAATCAACGGGGACAAGGTTATTGTTAACCGTAATATGCACATTATCAATCCTCCCCAAAGGTTTCTTTTTAACATTATCGGCAAGATTAACATCCAAATAACAATTCTTCAATGGTGGCAAGTCAAGCATATCATAAATCTTTTTAGGCATAACAGAAATACTTGTACCAAGATCACATAGAGCATTACATTCAAAGTCATTGAATTTCATTTTAATGATGGGCTCCCAACCATCTTCTAACTTTCTAGGAATAGAAGTTTCAAGTTTAAGTTTCTCTTCTCTAGCTTTTATGAGAGCATTTGTAATATGTTTTGTAAAGGCTAAATTTATAGCACTAGCATTAGGACTTTTAGCAAGTTTTTGTAAGAACTTTATAACTTCAGAGATGTGGCAATCATCAAAATCTAAATCATTATGAGCTACAACAATGGGATCATTGTTCCCAAGGTTGGAAAAAATTTCAGCAGTTTTATCACAAGCGGTTTCAGCGGTTTTAGCAATTTCGAGCGGTTTTGTACGCTTTGCATTAGGAGTAGAAACATTGGCAACACCAATTATTTTACCATTGATAGTAGGAGGTGCAGCAACATGTGAAGAATTAGCATTACTAGTGGTGGTAATAGTCCAAACTTTAGCTACATTATTCTCTTTAGCTAGTTTTTCATTTTCTTCTCTATCCCACCTAGCACGCGATTCAGCCATTAATCTTATATTCTCATTAATTCTAACTTGGATGGCATTTGCTGTAGTAGTAATCTTAGTATCAATATCATCAGGTTTAGCAGCCATTTTATTAATTAAAGAAGATTGTGATGCGGACATGTATGAGATTCGGGTTTCGACATTTGAAATTTTAGTTTGCAGACCAGAAATCTCCCTATTCAAGTTTTCAAGTTGATTTCCTATATTTTTCAACAAGGTAGATTGTTCATTCATAGTTTTAGTAAACAATTGATTTTGCTCATATTGTGATTGCATAAAGTTTTTAGTGGATCTTTCAATTTCTAGCATTCTTTCCTCATATCTACCATAAGTATTACCATAATCATTACCATTAGCAGAAGGATATGGCCTATAGTTATTACCAGAGTTGTTCCTATAAGCATTGTTGTTGAAATTATTATTTTTAATGAAATTCACATCAACATTTTCTTCTTGAGCAACCAATGAAGCTAAAGGAACATTATTTGGATCAACATTAGATCTACCATTCACAAGCATAGACATAATCACATCAATCTTATCACTCAAGGAAGAGGTTTCTTCAACGGAATTTACCTTCTTACCTTGTGGAGCTCTTTCCGTGTGCCATTCGGAGTAATTTATCATCATATCATCAAGAAGTTTTGTAGCCGCCCCCAATGTGATGGACATAAAGGTACCTCCAGCAGCTGAATCCAATAAATTCCGCGAAGAAAAATTTAGTCCTGCATAGAAGGTTTGGATGATCATCCAAGTAGTCAGTCCATGGGTTGGGCAATTCTTTACCAAAGTTTTCATTCTCTCCCATGCTTGAGCAACATGTTCAGTATTTAATTGCTTAAAATTCATTATGCTACTTCTCAAAGATATAATTTTAGCGGGAGGATAATATCTACCAATAAAAGCATCCTTGCATTTAGTCCATGAATCAATACTCTTCTTAGGCAAAGATAGCAACCAATCTTTAGCTCTTCCTCTTAATGAGAAAGGAAACACTTTCAATTTAATAATATCACCATCTACATCCTTATACTTTTGCATTTCACAAAGTTCAACAAAATTATTGAGATGGGCAGCGGCATCATCAGAACTAACACCAGAAAATTGATCTCTCATGACAAGATTTAGTAAAGCAGGTTTAATTTCAAAGAATTCTGCTGTAGTAGCAGGTGGAGCAATAGGTGTGCATAGGAAATCATTATTATTTGCATTTGTGAAGTCACACAACTTAGTATTTTCAGGGATATTCATTTTAGCAACGGTAAATAAAACAAACTAGATAAAGTAAATGCAAGTAACTAATTTTTTTGTGTTTTTGATATAGAGAGCAAGACAGTAAATAAAGTAAAACTAGCAACTAATTTTTTTGTGTTTTGATTTAGTGCAGCAAACAAAGTAGTAAATAAAATAAAGCAAGACAAAAACAAAGTAAAGAGATTGAGAAGTGGAGACTCCCCTTGCGGCGTGTCTTGATCTCCCCGGCAACGGCGCCGGAAAAAGAGCTTGATGGCGTGTAACTCACACGTTCGTTGGGAACCCCAAGAGGAAGGTATGATGCGCACGGTAGCAAGTTTTCCCTCGGAAAGAAACCAAGGTTTAATCGAACCGAGTAGGAGCCAAGAAGCACGTTGAAGGTTGATGGTCGCGAAATGTGATGCGGCGCAACACCGAGGATTCCGGCGCCAACGTGGAACCTGCACAACACAACCCAAGTACTTTGTCCCAACGAAACAGTGAGGTTGTCAATCTCACCGGCTTGCTGTAACAAAGGATTAAGCGTATCGAGTGGAAGATGATTGTTTGCAAGAAAATAATAAAACACAATTGCAGTAGATTGTATGCTATGTAAAGAATAGGACCGGGGTCCACAGTTCACTAGAGGTGTCTCTCCCATAAGATAAAAGCATGTTGGGTGAACAAATTACGGTCGGGCAATTGACAAATAGAGAAGGGCATAACAATGCATATACATGATATGATAAATATAGTGAGATTTAATTGGGCATTACGACAAAGTACATAGACCGCCATCCAACTGCATCTATGCCTAAAAAGTCCACCTTCGAGGTTATCATCCGAACCCCATTCGGTATTAAGTTGCTAAGCAACGAGACAATTGCATTAAGTATGGTGCGTAATGTAATCGACAACTACATCCTTAGACATAGAATCAATGTTTTATCCCTAGTGGCAACAACACATCACAACCTTAGAACTTTCCGTCACTTGTCCCAGGTGTCAATGAAGGCATGAACCCACTATCGAGCATAAATACTCCCTCTTGGAGTTAAGAGTACAAACTTGGCCGAGCCTCTACTAATAACGGAGAGCATGCAAGATCATAAACAACACATGAACAATAGATTGATAATCACCATAACATAGTATTCTCTATCCATCGGATCCCGACAAACACAACATATAGAATTACATATAGATGATCTTGATCATGTTAGGCAGCTCACAAGATCCAACAATGAAGCACAACAAGGAGAAGACGACCATCTAGCTACTGCTATGGACCCATGGTCCAGGGGTGAACTACTCACTCATCACTCCGGAGGCGATCATGGCGATGAAGAGTCCTCCGGGAGATGAATCCCCTCTCCGGCAGGGTGCCGGAGGCGATCTCCTGAATCCCCCGAGATGGGATTCGCGGCGGCGGCATCTCTGGAAGGTTTTCCGTATCGTGGCTCTCGGTACTGGGGGTTTCGCGACGGAAGCTTTAAGTAGGCGAAAGGGCAACGCGGGGGGGCCACACGAGGGGCCCAGGGGGCAGGCCGGCGCGGCCAGGGCCTGGGCCGCGCCGCCCTATCCCCTGGCTGCCTCGTGGCCCCACTTCGTTATCTCTTCGGTCTTCCGGAAGCTTCGTGCAAAAATAGGACCACGGGCGAAGATTTCGTCCAATTCCGAGAATATTTCCTTACTAGGATTTACGAAACCAAAAACAGCAGAAAACGACAAGCGGCTCTTCGGCATCTTGTTAATAGGTTAGTTCCAGAAAATGCATAAATATGACATATAATGTGCATAAAACATGTAGGTATCATCAATAAAGTAGCATGGAACATAAGAAATTATCGATACGTTGGAGACGTATCAGTGCAACAGTTTATGCCGGTAGGCTATACCGGTAGTTAATTAACTTATGTTGCCTTAGCATATTTGCTTGTCGATTTGCTTTTTCTTGCACTGCAATGATTCCGAAATTGTTTCCGCATCCAATTGATGCACACTTGGTTCTTTTGCCTTGGCTCTGCCTACCTTCTCTGTGCATTTTGGCGTATGAGCACAAAGTTCTTTTACCAAGCAAGCACTTTCTTGAACTTAGAAATAACTCGAAATTTTTGCAAAAAACCGGTATGACCGGGGTTAGTTAAATTTTTCCAGATTGTTCTTTCCCGCTCTCCCTCTTCGCAGTTCATGTGCTTATCCCCTACCTGTTTATCTTGCTTGCCATGAAGCCAAGTTATGGACAACAGCAAAGTCGAAGACTCCGGTAGGGTCTAGCACACTACTAAACCGGCAAGAAAAAACGTTCAATAAGCAACCGGTAAACTGAAAAAAATAAACATGTTACATGCAACTTTAGTAATGATAGTCCCCGAGAGTCATTCGAGGTTCTGACATCTTTTATTCATAGCAAATAAGGTACAAAAAGGAACTTCTTACAGCACCACTTCAAGAGTAGAAAGGACGCAACAAGGCTACATTCCATGGGCGTTTGGTCTCCTCTCCTGACTTGTCCGCCTTCCCTTTCTTCCATTCCTGTGCATCAATCAGGTAATAGGCATCATTGTGGAGAGCCTTGCTCACAATTAAAGGTCCTTCCCATGGGGGGGAAAGCTTGTGCCGGCCTTCAGTGCGCTGCACTAGGCGTAGCACCAGGTCTCCTTCTCGGAATACCCTCGGGTTAACCTTCCGGCTGTGATAGCGTCTGAGGTTTTGCTGGTAAATGGTTGTTCTTGCCAGAGCTAACTCTCTTGCTTCTTCTAGCAAGTCCACGTCGTTTTCTCGGGCCTCTTTTACCTCTTCTTCGGTATAGAGCTGCACCCTTGGTGAATCATGGAGAATGTCGGTTGGTATGACCGCTTCTGCCCCATAAACCATAAAGAATGGCGTGTATCCGGTAGACCGGTTTGGAGTTGTTCTTAGACTCCACAACAGTGATGGTAGCTCATCGATCCAACACCCCGGCGATTTCTCCATCGCATCAATGAGTCTCGGTTTGATTCCGGAAAGTACTAAAGCATTTGTTCTTTCAACTTGGCCATTGCCTTGTGGGTGCGCCACTGAGCATAAATCTAGCCGGATGTTTTTGTCTTCACAGAACCGCTTGAATTCTCCTTGAGCAAAGTTTGTGCCATTGTCAGTTATGATACTGTGTGGGTATCCATACCGCAGGATTACATCTTTTAGGAACTTTACTGCTGTGTGGCCATCACACTTTGCGATAGGCTTCACTTCCAGCCACTTGGTGAATTTATCCACCATTACCAAAATGTGGGTCATGTTTCCCCTTGCGGTTTTGAACGGTCCAACCATGTCCAGGCACCAGACAGCGAATGGCCAAGTTAGCGGTATGGTCTTTAAACTGGATGCTGGGGTATGATTTTGCTTGGCATATCTCTGGCACCCATTGCATTTTCTTACCAGATCCTCCGCGTTCTCCAAAGCCATTGGCCAATAGAACCCATGTCGGAACACTTTTGCCACCAGCGCCCTTGACGAAGCGTGGTGCCCGCATTCTCCTCGGTGAATTTCCTCAAGCATTTCTTTTCCCTCTCCCGGCTCCACACATCTCTGGAGGACACCGGTAACACTTCTCTTGTATACTTCGCCATTGATGATGGTGTAAGCTTTGGACCTCCTCTGTATCCTTCTGGATTTATTTTCGTCAACCGGTAAGGTGCCGTTGATCAGGAATTCCTTAATAGGTTTAACCCAAGATGGCGCTTCTCTAACCACAAACACCGGCATGTCTATATCCATGTTGTCCACGAGCGTTACCTCTGCCGGTATGGGCGTCGCAGTCCCCGAGCTTATCGGTGGAGTCCCCGGGCTTGCTGGAGCAGTCCCCGAGTGTGCCGGAACAGTCCCCGGGTTTCCTTCATCAATGTCCATTGGCACCACATGTGATTCCGGTACGAAAATTGATTCCGATTCCGGACTTGGTTTGATTGATGGAACTCTTAGGTGTGCCAAAGCTATTCCGGGGGGAATTTCCTGCCTTGATGAGCCTAGCTTAGATAAAGCATCCGTGGCTTCATTTTCAGCCCGCGGCACATGGTGAAACTCACACCCTTCAAAGAAGCCGGCAATCTTTTGCACATGAAATCGGTACGAGGCCATGTTGGCATCTTTTGCATCCCAATCTCCGGAACACTGCTGTACCACCAGATCTGAATCGCCGTAGCAAATGATCCGGAGCGCTCCGATTTCTTTTGCGACCTTAAGCCCATGTATCATAGCTTCGTATTCAGCGACATTGTTTGATGCCCTGAAGTGCACTTGTAGAACATACCGGAGGTGATCTCCCTTAGGTGAGGTGAGTACCACACCGGCACCCAGACCCTCCTTGAGTTTGGATCCGTCAAAATGCATCTTCCAGTATTCTATCTTGTGCTCTGGCGGCTTGTATTGTATCTCCGCCCAATCGACCAAGAAATCAGCTAAAGCTTGCGATTTTATGGCGTCTCTTCTTTCATACACCGGTACATATGGTGATAGCTGAATTGCCCATTTTGCAATCCGGCCACTGGCGTCCTTGTTGCCCATGATATCGGAGATGGGTGCCTCACTCACCACCTTCATGGGGTGCTCCTCAAAGTAATGCTTGAGCTTTGTGGCGGCCATGAACACGCCATAAGTCATCTTTTGGAAGTGCGGGTAGTTCTGCTTTGAGGAGGAGAGCACCTCGCTCAGGTAGTACACCGGCCTTTGCACGGTTTTTCCTTCCTCCTCTCGTTCCACCACGACTACAACACTAACCACCCGGTTTGTTGCCGCTATATAGAGCAGCATAGGTTCCCTTTCCAAAGGTGAGGCCAGTATTGGTGCGGTAACTAGCATTGTTTTTAGCTCTTTAAATGCTGCGTCTGCCTGAGGGGTCCAGACGAAAGTATCGGATTTTTTCATTAGGGCATAAAGCGGCAAGGCCTTTTCTCCTAGCCTGCTTATGAACCGGCTTAGCGATGCCAAGCTTCCGGTAAACTTTTGCACATCTTTGAGTTCTCGCGGTATTGTCATTCTTTCTATTGCCCGGATTTTTACCGGATTCACCTCAATGCCCCGGCTTGATACAAGGAAGTCGAGTAGCTTACCGGCAGGGACACCGAAGGTGCATTTTGCCGGATTGAGTTTCATCCGGAACCGTCTTAGGTTGTCGAATGTTTGCCGGATGTCATCGATTAAGGTGTCTTTTACCTTAGTTTTTATCACGATATCGTCCACATAGACTTGCACATTCTTTCCGATTTGATCAAATAAGCATTTTTGCATACAGCGCTGGTACGTTGCACCAGCGTTGCGCAAACCAAAAGGCATAGTAACATAGCAATAAGCCCCATGCGGGGTAATGAACACAGTTTTTATTTGATCTTCCTTTTTCAAAGGGATTTGGTGGAAACCGGAATATGCATCCAGAAAAGACAACAACTCACACCCAGCAGTGGAATCAATCACTTGATCGATACGGGGCAAAGGGAAAGGATCTCTTGGGCAAGCCTTGTTGAGGTTGGTGTAGTCGATGCACATGCGCCACACCTTCGGAGCTTGTGCCTCCAGGTTCTCATCTTTTTTCTTTTCGACCATCACCGGATTAGCCAGCCACTCTGTGTGCGTGACCTCCACGATGAAACCGGCAACCAACAACTTTGTCACTTCTTCTCCAATGATTTTCCTCCTATCTTCTGCGAACCGGCGCAAAGGTTGTCTCACCGGCTTGGCATCCTTCCGGACATTTAGAGAGTGCTCAGCCAGCTCCCTCGGAACTCCTACCAAGTCATCAGTAGACCAGGCAAAAATGTTCCGATTCTCACGGAGGAAGCTGAGGAGCGCGCTTTCCTATGCTTGACTGAGGCCGACACCGATACGAACGGTGCGCTCTGGGTAAGCCGGATCCAGCTGTTATCACCCGATTTTGGCCAAATCAGGAGTTGGGCCGTAAGTGAAGATGGGCTTGAAGGACGTACACATGGAGCATCTTCGAAGCGGCCTTGCGCTAAGAGTTTGGGCTAAATTGCCCGTGTATCTGTAATATTATTAGATCGTATCGTGTTCAGAATTAACAGATAGAGTCTGGCCCGTGCACGGTTAGGTGCACGCCTCAATTAGAAAGTCCCTTGGACTATAAATATGTATCTAGGGTTATCGGAAAACAAGGACAATCATCGTTCACAACAAACACAAATCAGGCGCATCGCCACCCCTTTCTTCGAGGGTTTCTTCCGGGTAAGCACCATGCTGCCTAGATCGCATCTCGCGATCTAGGCGATATACGCTTATTCGTCTACCTTGTACTCGCTCGTGCTGAAGCGTTGTTGATGGCGAGCGGTACTACTTATCATTAGGTGTTTAGGGGCTTGCATTGATGCTTTCTCGTGCATATCTGCGTGGCAATGCCGTCCCTCGACACCTAGCTGCCCTTACACCTCTCCAGGTGTAAGGGCAGCATCTTGCTTGTTCGTTACTTAGTAGATCCGATCCGTTATAGTTGCTCCTTGCTCCGCAAGGATTAGTTTAATATCTGCATAGTTAGGCCTTATGCTGGGGTCGGACGATCCGGTAGTGCGTTAGGTGTTCTTCACCGTCCCTGCAAGGGATGTTCCGGGAATCAACGTTATGTTGGTTTTTAGGCCTCTCGTAGGGGTAGTTTGCATCATGTTCCGTAGCTGCTAGGCCCGATCACACGTAGGACGTTCCGGTTATGCGGTGAAAACCCTAAACTGTCGTAGATCGGTTTAGCTTTGTTTTGATCAAGCAGGATCCCCATGTCATTGCAAATCCAACGTGAACCATGGGGCGATCGGCTCTTTGAGCCGATCCACAAGGCAACCTCGAGAGCCGATAGGGCTCGTATTTAATGTTTACGTGTCTACCATGCAGGAACAATCGAAGCACTCTAACACCTTCCCGATCGGGTCTAGGTCGGGTGGCACGCCCTAGCAACCGCCAGGACGTGGCTGGAAGATTTGCGGGACGACGCGAGGTGCCAGGGTCCACTAAGCGGCCTTGGGAGCCTCCCGGCTCTTCGTGTTGCTTAGCCATTGCCAGTCGGTTGGTTTTGGAGGGTAACACATTCTGGCACGCCCGGTGGGACCTCTTCTGCAACATCCACGTCAACACCGACATCCGAGATGGCAGAGGAACAGATCACACACAAGTATCTTCCTGCAGAACACAAGAAGAAATGCGATGAGCTGAAGGCCATCTGTGAAGCCGAGCTCATCGGCTCCTTTGAGAAGACCCGTTCTCACGACATCAAGCTCAAAGGAAACGCGCGTCCGTCGCATGGCGTCAACACGGTAGATCTCAGCCACTCCATAAGGGAGCCAGGGTTCTCCTTTAGTGTCGACTTGGCAGGGTTTGTGAACCGCCATGGCGCGGACAAAGCAGAGAGTAGCCACTCTCGTGGCAAAGATAAAGAGGAGGCCGTTCCACGCGACCGGCCCCAAGAGGATGATAGACGGTACTTAACCGAGGAGGAGGTGAGAAGCATACGGTATCAGCGCCCACTCTCCGTGCATCTCCTCAACAAATACGAGCAGCAGTACGACCGACGTCGACGCCACGATGAAGACGACGAAAGATATCGTCGGTCAGATGCGGCTGACAGAAGGTACCGTCAGCACGACAGAAACAACGATGGGTACGAGCGTCGCGCTAGAGGGAGGTCAAGGGAGCAAGACAACGTGGATAGGCACTGGGACTGTCCTTTCTTCAAACATTGTTGGGACTCCGGAATGAGCCGATTGCCAACAATCGAGAATTGCCCAGAATGCAAACAGCAAAGGAGAAGGACAAATGAGGTTTCAGTATTCGAGCGTCTAGGGCCTCTCCCACCTCATAACAAGCAAGCTGAGTCATCTCAAGAAGAAGACTTTGAGGAGTCAGATGGAGAAGAAGATAGGTATCACCGGCCAAGGTGGTGCCCTGATGGACTCAGCCATTCTCAGAAGCGTAGAGTGCAGCGGCTGCGAAACCTGGAAGAAGCCGAGGCACAGTACCTATATACGTTGCGAAAAGCGCGGCCCGATCTGGCCGCGAAAATTGAGCAAACATTGGAGACGAAGGTGCGCCCGCCAAAGAAAGTATGGCGCCCCAAACAGACGAAAGCCGATGCACAGGCATCGGCTGATGCCGATGTAGGAACATCGGCTGACACAAACATGGTGTTCATACTCCCGCCGGAGTTTCGCGCTCCAAACGACGAGGAGGTATCAGTGGCTCAATTCGACTGCGGTCCACGACCAGTTATCTTTGAGAAGCCACGAGATAGAAGCTATAGGCACTTGAAAGCCCTATACTTGAGGGGTTACATCAACGGGCAGCCTGTCAGCAAGATGTTGGTTGACACCGAAGCGGCAGTCAACATAATGCCGTATTCCGTGCTACGACGTTTGGGGCATTCCAGCGATGATCTGATCAAGACCAACATCACATTAAGCGACTTCAACGGCCAGGCGTCAGAAGCGAAAGGTGTTCTGAATGTAGAGCTTACTGTAGGCCGGAAAACCATACCTACCGCGTTCTTCATCGTCGACAGCAAAAGCAATTACGCTGTCCTATTAGGAAGGGACTGGATTCATGCTAACTGTTGCATTCCGTCTACAATGCACCAATGCATCATACAGTGGGATGGAGATGAAGTGTAAGTCGTTCAGGCGGATGACTCAATCGAGATATCATTGGCTGCTATGAGCATGTGGGAAGCAGATAACCAAGAGCCGCTCTCTGGAATCAGTTTAGAGGGCTGTGAGCGCATCGAAGCTTCGAAAAATGGGGTAAGGCTGGTTTTATCCACCGGCCTAACAGAGTAGCAGGTTCGAGACATTGGACGTACATGGCAAGGCCGATCCCTGAGATCGGCCCTCAGAAAATGAAAAGCAAAGGACCTTATCTTCAGCATGCCACGTAGCTACAGTAGAAATCCAAGAAGTTGCCAACCATCGTCAAACATTGCAATGAAGAGGGAGGCCGATTCTGGCAATCGGCCAAAATTATCCTCAACATGCGTTTTGTCTGTGTTCAACGTCGATCCAACAGATGCCTGAAGAGCCGATACCATCAAATACCTGACAGAATCGGCTCGGGGGGCACATAGAAGGATAGAACACGAGGATACGGAGTTTGGAGCAATTCAGGATATATTCTCTGATAAAGTGGGGGCCGTTACATGAGTAAATCGGCCGTAGAAAATTTCAAAGCGAAAAACCTTTAAAAGCAGCCGATGCACAGACATCGACTCAAGGATAAAAAGCCGGTGCGTGGTCATTGTAACACCTCAAGTTTTTAACAATAAATAAAGAAAGAGGAATGTTCAAGTACTCAATTTTGACAACAAACAAAAACTTTATTTACTCATATAGTGCTATATCTAGTCTCATGCATAGTATGTGATTTTGGTGTGCAATTGCCATGATGAGTGTATTAGTATGGAGCAATGGCACTTAAACCCTAAACCATGATCATATCATCTCAAGTTGAGAAAAAAATTTAAGAAATACCAAATAACCAAAAACCCTCACATACACCTTAGACCAATATTTCAAATCTTCAACCAAGGCCACTAAGGCTTGATCCAATGCTTGTAAAACACTTATATAACAAAAACAAACATAAATGCATAGAAGAAACTAGATTCAAATCAAAGAAAAAGTCAAATTGTACATACATATGATAATGGTCAATTTGGCCAATTATAAAATGTTGCCCTCTTTACACCCCTGGTTTGGAAAATTCTTAAACTAAACAACTCTAATTCTTTCCACCTCATCCAAGAGCATGTCAAGAGGAGCAAATTTGTGGTTGACCACCAAGGTTGACTCTGCTTAGTTTGACTTGAGTAAATAAAACAAAATGCAATATGAGAGTAAAGTGAAGATGAGCACTTTTTGGAAACTTTGCAAACCATCACTAAAATGACCACCACCACCATCATTAGATCACATCTATTATATCAATGAGCTCCACCAAAAATATTTCAAAAATTCAAATATTTTTCTCTTGCGGCCATTCTGTCGAACACTTGGCAGGCACAAAATAGAATTGAGCAAACATTGCAATATCCAACAGATTTTCCACTGAACCCTTGGTGAATATTGTTGATCATTGCTTCTCTTGTACCCCTACATCATTCCTAGTACTGGCCCAAGCAAGTGGAGGCATGGAGAAACCCTAAACCCACCAATGGCAAGCTCATGCCGGCCACCATGCCCTCTCTCTCTCGGCTCGATTCATTCCCTCTCACCATGTCTAGGAGGTAGCCCAGTACATGATGATCATCACCCAGCACGGCCCAAAGTCGCCAAGGCACGGCATTGGCCGCACCAAGCGTGCCCATGCGCGCCCAGGACATGCCACGGCATGCCAGTGCACGCGGTGAGCGCGCACTGGACGCGCCAGAGCATGGCGCCGTACCAACGCGCGCGCCCACGCCTACCGCCCATTCTCTGCACCGAGCATCACCACCAGTACCTCTACGTGCTAGATGATGCGCGTAAATGTACACGTCCGTTGGGAACCCCAAGAGGAAGGTATGATGCGCACAGTGGCAAGTTTTCCCTCAGAAAGAAACCAAGGTTTAATCGAACCAGGAGGAGCCAAGAAGCACGTTGAAGGTTGATGGTGGCGAAATGTGATGCGGCGCAACAACAGGGATTCCGGCGCCAACGTGGAATCTGCACAACAAAACCAAAGTACTTTGCCCCAACGAAACAAGTGAGGTTGTCAATCTCACCGGCTTGCTGTAACAAAGGATTAAACGTATCGAGTGGAAGATGTTTGCAAAGAAAACAAGTAAAACACAATTGCGATAGATTGTATGCTATGTAAAGAATAGGACCGGGGTCCACGAGTTCACTAGAGGTGTCTCTCCCATAAGATAAAAGCATGTTGGGTGAACAAATTACAGTCGGGAAATTGACAAATAGAGAAAGGCATAACAATGCATATACATGATATGATAAATATAGTGAGATTTAATTGGGCATTACGACAAAGTACATAGACCGCCATCCAACTGCCATCTATGCCTAAAAAGTCCACCTTCGAGGTTATCATCCGAACCCCATTCGGTATTAAGTTGCTAAGCAACGGACAATTGCATTAAGTATGGTGCGTAATGTAATCAACAACTACATCCTTAGACATAGCATCAATGTTTTATCCCTAGTGGCAACAAGCACATCCACAACCTTAGAACTTTCGTCACATCGTCCCGCATTTAATGGAGGCATGAACCCACTATCGAGCATAAATACTCCCTCTTGGAGTTAAGAGTACAAACTTGGCCGGAGCCTCTACTAATAACGGAGAGCATGCAAGATCATAAACAACACATAAACAATAGATTGATAATCACCATAATCATAGTACTCTCTATCCATCGGATCCCGACAAACACAACATATAGTATTACGGATAGATGATCTTGATCATGTTAGGCAGCTCACAAGATCCAACAATGAAGCACAACAAGGAGAAGACGACCATCTAGCTACTGCTATGGACCCATGGTCCAGGGGTGAACTACTCACTCATCACTCCGGAGGCGATCATGGCGATGAAGAGTCCTCCGGGAGATGAATTCCCTCTCCGGCAGGGTGCCGGAGGCGATCTCCTGAATCCCCCGAGATGGGATTCGCGGCGGCGGCGTCTCTGGAAGGTTTTCCGTATCGTGGCTCTCGGTACTGGGGGTTTCGCGACGGAGACTTTAAGTAGGCGGAAGGTCAACGCGGGGGCCACACGAGGTGCCCGGGGGCAGGCCGGCGCGGCCGGGGCTTGGGCCGCGCCGCCCTAGCCCCCGGCTGCCTCGTGGCCCCACTTCGTTATCTCTTCGGACTTCGGAAGCTTCGTGCAAAAATAGGACCCCGGGCGAAAGTTTCGTCCAATTCCGAGAATATTTCCTTACTAGGATTTCTGAAACCAAAAACAGCAGAAAACAACGAATCGGCTCTTCGGCATCTTGTTAATAGGTTAGTTCCGGAAAATGCATAAATATGACATATAATGTGCATAAAACATGTAGGTATCATCAATAAAGTAGCATGGAACATAAGAAATTATCGATACGTTGGAGACGTATCAGCATCCCCAAGCTTAGTTCCGCTCGTCCCGAGCAGGTAAAACGATAACAAAGATAATTTCTGAAGTGACATGCCATCATAATCTTGATCATACTATTTGTAAACATATGTAATGAATGCAGCGATCAAAACAAAGGTAATGACATGAGTAAACAAGTGAATCATATGACAAAGACTTTTCATGAATAGTACTTTCAAGACAAGCATCAATAAGTCTTGCATAAGAGTTAACTCATAAAGCAATAAATCAAAGTAAAGGTGTTGAAGCAACACAAAGGAAGATTAAGTTTCAGCGGTTGCTTTCAACTTATAACATGTATATCTCATGGATATTGTCAACATAAAGTAATATAACAAGTGCAATATGCAAGTATGTAGGAATCAATGCACAGTTCACACAAGTGTTTGCTTCTTAAGGTGGAAGGAGATAGGTAAACTGACTCAACAATAAAAGTAAAAGAATGGTCCTTCAAAGAGGAAAGCATCGATTGCTGTATTTGTGCTAGAGCTTTTATTTTGAAAACATGAAACAATTTTGTCAACGGTAGTAATAAAGCATATGAGTTATGAAAATTATATCTTACAAGTTGCAAGCCTCATGCATAGTATACTAATAGTGCCCGCACCTCGTCCTACTTAGCTTGGACTACCGGATCTTCGCATGCCATGTTTCAACCAAGTGTCACAAAGGGGTACCTCCATGCCGCCTGTACAAAGGTCTAAGGAGAAAGCTCGCATTTTGGATTTCTCGCTTTTGATTATTCTCAACTTAGACATCCATACCGGGACAACATGGACAACAGATAATGGACTCCTCTTAAATGCATAAGCATGTAGCAATGATTATTATTCTCATATGAGATTGAGGATATATGTCCAAAACTGAAACTTCCACCATGATTCATGGCTTTAGTTAGCGGCCCAATGTTCTTCTCTAACAATTTTGCATGCTCCAACCACTAAAATGATAGATCCTTCAGACAAGACGGACATGCGTAGCAACTCACATGATATTCAACAATAGTTGATGGCGTTCCCCGAAGCATGGTTATCGCACAACAAGCAACTTAATAAAAGATAAAGTGCATAAGTACATATTCAATACTACGATAGTTTTTAAGGCTATTTTGTCCCATGAGCTATATATTGCAAAGGTGAATGATGGAATTTTAAAGGTAGCACTCAAGCAATTTACTTTGGAATGGCGGAGAAATACCATGTAGTAGGTAGGTATGGTGGACACAAATGGCATAGTAGTTGGCTCAAGGATTTTGGATGCATGAGAAGTATTCCCTCTCGATACAAGGTTTAGGCTAGCAAGGTTATTTGAAGCAAACTCAAGGATGAACCGGTGCAGCAAAACTCACATAAAAGACATATTGTAAACATTATAAGACTCTACACCATCTTCCTTGTTGTTCAAAACTCAATACTAGATATTATCTAGACCTTAGAGAAACCAAATATGCAAATCAAATTTTAGCAAGCTCTATGTATTTCTTCATTAATGGGTGCAAAGCATATGATGCAAGAGCTTAAACATGAGCACAACAATTGCCAAGTATCACATTATCCAAGACATTTTAGAATTACTACATGTAGCATTTTCCAATTCCAACCATATAACAATTTAACGAAGAAGAAACTTCGCCTTGAACATTATGAGTAAAGCCTAAGGACACATGTGTCCATATGCAACAGCGGAGCGTGTCTCTCTCCCACAAAGTGAATGCTAGGATCCATTTTATTCAAACAAAAACAAAAACAAAAACAAACCGACGCTCCAAGTAAAGAACACAAGATGTGATTGAATAAAAATATAGTTTCGGGGAGGAACCCGATGATGTTGTCGATGAAGAAGGGGATGCCTTGGGCATCCCCAAGCTTAGACGCTTGAGTCTTCTTAGAATATGCAGGGGTGAACCACGGGGGCATCCCCAAGCTTAGAGCTTTCACTCCTCTTGATCATAGTATATCATTCTCCTCTCTTGACCCTTGAAAACTTCCTTCACACCAAACTTCAAGCAAACTCATTAGAGGGTTAGTGCACAATTAATAATTCACACATTCAGAGGTGACACAAACATTCTTTACACTTCTGGACATTGCATAAAGCTACTGGACATTAATGGATCAAAGAAATAAATCCAACATAGCAAAAGAGGCAATGCGAAATAAAAGGCAGAATCTGTCAAAAACAGAACAGTCCGTAAAGACGAATTTAAAGCTGGCACCAGACTTGCTCAAATGGAAAAACTCAAAACTAATAAAAGTTGCGTACATATCTGAGGATCACGCTCGTAAATTGGCAGATTTTTTCGAATTTTCTACAGAGGCCTGTGCCCAGATTCGTGACAGACAGCAATGCTGTTTCTGCGCAGCGATCCCAAATATAACATCAACTTTGACATAGAAACTTTACTTGACACAAAAACATGATAAGGAGAGGTTGCTACAGTAGTAAACAACTTCCAAGACTCAAATAAAAAACAAAGTACTGTAGTAAAATAAACACATGGGTTATCTCCCAAAAAGTTCTTTCTTTATAGCCATTAAGATGGGCTCAGTAATAAGAGTTGATGCAAAAGAGAGCATCAAGAAGCAAATTCAAAACACATTTAAGCCTAACCCACTTCCTATGAAAAGGAATCTTGTACACAAATAGATTCATGAAGAACAAAGTGGCAAGCATAGAAAAGCAACACAAGTGCAATTTCAAGATTCTCAACATAAAGAGGGGAAACTTAATATTATTAAGATGCATATTACCATGTTTCCCTCTCTCATAATAACTTTCAGTGGCATCATGAACAAACTCAACAATATAACTATCACATACAACATTCTTGTCATGAGCTACATGCATAAAATTATTACTCTCCACATAAGCATAATCAATTTTATTAGTTGTAGTGGGAGCAAATTCAATAAAATAGCTATTATTATTCTCATCACCATAATCGTCATACATAGGAGGCATATTGTAATCATAATTAATTTTCTCCTCAATAGTAGGTGGACTGAAAATATCATATTCATCATTGCAAGCATCATATATAGGAGGTAAAGTATCATCAAAGTAAATTTTATCCTCCATGCTTGGGGGACTAAAAATATCACAACCAGACTTCCCCAAGCTTAAATTCTTCCATAGCTTTAGCAATAATGGTGTTCAAAGAGTTCATGCTAATAACCTTGCTACAACTATTTTGCAAACAAAGTTCCATGGGTTTTTTAATTTTCTCTTCAAACACATCATGTCCTAATTCAAGATAAATTTCATAAAGATCTCTAATTTTTTTGTTGTTTTCCATTATGCCTAACTAGTGAAAATAAAAACAAGTACAGGACTAGACATGATAACAAAATAAATTAAATGCAAGTAACTAATTTTTTTGTGTTTTTGATATAGAGAGCAAGACAGTAAATAAAGTAAAACTAGCAACCAATTTTTTTGTATTTTGATTTAGTGCAGCAAACAAAGTAGTAAATAAAATAAAGCAAGACAAAAACAAAGTAAAGAGATTGAGAAGTGGAGACTCCCCTTGCAGCGTGTCTTGATCTCCCCGGCAACGGCGCCAGAAAACAGGCTTGATGCGCGTAAATGTACACGTCCGTTGGGAACCCCAAGAGGAAGGTATGATGCGCACAGTGGCAAGTTTTCCCTCAGAAAGAAACCAAGGTTTAATCGAACCAGGAGGAGCCAAGAAGCACGTTGAAGGTTGATGGTGGCGAAATGTGATGCGGCGCAACAACAGGGATTCCGGCGCCAACGTGGAATCTGCACAACAAAACCAAAGTACTTTGCCCCAACGAAACGAGTGAGGTTGTCAATCTCACCGGCTTGCTGTAACAAAGGATTAAACGTATCGAGTGGAAGATGTTTGCAAAGAAAACGAGTAAAACACAATTGCGGTAGATTGTATGCTATGTAAAGAATAGGACCGGGGTCCACAGTTCACTAGAGGTGTCTCTCCCATAAGATAAAAGCATGTTGGGTGAACAAATTACAGTCGGGCAATTGACAAATAGAGAAAGGCATAACAATGCATATACATGATATGATAAATATAGTGAGATTTAATTGGGCATTACGACAAAGTACATAGACCGCCATCCAAGCTGCATCTATGCCTAAAAAGTCCACCTTCAGAGTTATCATCCGAACCCCATTCGGTATTAAGTTGCTAAGCAACGGACAATTGCATCAAGTATGGTGCGTAATGTAATCAACAACTACATCCTTAGACATAGCATCAATGTTTTATCCCTAGTGGCAACAAGCACATCCACAACCTTAGAACTTTCCGTCACTCGTCCCGGATTTAATGGAGGCATGAACCCACTATCGAGCATAAATACTCCCTCTTGGAGTTAAGAGTACAAACTTGGCCAGAGCCTCTACTAATAACGGAGAGCATGCAAGATCATAAACAACACATAAACAATAGATTGATAATCACCATAATCATAGTACTCTCTATCCATCGGATCCCGACAAACACAACATATAGTATTACGGATAGATGATCTTGATCATGTTAGGCAGCTCACAAGATCCAACAATGAAGCACAACAAGGAGAAGACGACCATCTAGCTACTGCTATGGACCCATGGTCCAGGGGTGAACTACTCACTCATCACTCCGGAGGCGATCATGGCGATGAAGAGTCCTCCGGGAGATGAATCCCCTCTCCGGCAGGGTGCCGGAGGCGATCTCCTGAATCCCCCGAGATGGGATTCGCGGCGGCGGCGTCTCTGGAAGGTTTTCCGTATCGTGGCTCTCGGTGCTGGGGGTTTCGCGACGGAGACTTTAAGTAGGCGGAAGGTCAACGCGGGGGCCACACGAGGTGCCCGGGGGCAGGCCGGCGCGGCCGGGGCTTGGGCCGCGCCGCCCTAGCCCCCGGCTGCCTCGTGGCCCCACTTCGTTATCTCTTCGGACTTCTGGAAGCTTCGTGCAAAAATAGGACCCTGGGCGAAAGTTTCGTCCAATTCCGAGAATATTTCCTTACTAGGATTTCTGAAACCAAAAACAGCAGAAAACAGCAACTGGCTCTTCGGCATCTTGTTAATAGTTTAGTTCCAGAAAATGCATAAATATGACATATAATGTGCATAAAACATGTAGGTATCATCAATAAAGTAGCATGGAACATAAGAAATTATCGATACGTTGGAGACGTATCACTAGACACACTCGAGCATCGCCGGAGGACCTGTCGCCGTCGCCACCGTCGAAGCCATGCCGCGAGTACCGTGGCGTGATCATCAAGCGCTCGAGCAATCCCATCGTCCCCTGGACACTTTCGCTGTACCCAGAGCCTCGCCATGCCGTCGCCAATCGAGTGCTGTCCTCTGCTTGCCCTTTGGAGCGCCGGAGAGGCCACGCCGTCGACGACCACCCAAGGCACCCACAGCACCCCCTCCCCTCTATAAATAGAGACCTCCCGCGGCCTTCTCCTTCACACCACCACGACCGCCTCACCTCACTGCTTCGCCTCGACCAAACCATACACCAAATCATCGCCGGAGCCGCCGGAATTTGGAGCTTGAAGCCGCCGGAGCCCGCAGATCGCCGTCGTCGATTCACGCCGCCCCGAGCCTCGCCACTGCTACCAGGCGCTTCCTCACCGTCGACAACACCGCCTCGCACCCTCCAGAACCTCGCGGGAGCACCGGTACGCCCTCCGACCCCCTAGGCTCGCCGCCAGACCCTCGGCCTCTCGCCGGAGAAGACGACGATCGTGCACCGCACGATCGTGTTCTGATCCAACGCACCCCAATAATCCATACCGTTTCGGGTTTTATGAGAGACTGACTGGTGGAGCCCACCATGTCAGGCGGCCCGCGCGTGGGCGACACGCTGCTGGGCCGGCCCAAGTCTTTTTCGCCCGTTAGCCCACGTAGCCTTCCCGCCAAGCCCAAGCATTCAAATTCTATTTTTCTGTTTAAATTCGAATATGCTTGCAGATGCTTTTTCAAATTTAAATACAACAAAATCCACTGAACCAAATTTAGTAAATTTTATATATTTGGAAAGCTTAGGAAATTATCTAAACAATGTCACTGGCCTCACTTCCAAATTATTTGTAGAATTTAAAGGATAAAAATAACAAGGCAGAGCCTTTTCCAACTTCAAATAAATATTAATAATTATCTATAAATGATTTTAAGTTAATTCCAACTCCTATAAATCACATTTGATACCCTCTAATTGTTTATGCAAAAATATAGTGTAGTTGTTTTGCACGATCATGGACTAGAATTAAATAATGGCTATGTAGTCATTTCTAGTTCATTTAAACTACCTTAAATTAATTATTAAATAGTATGAGAGCTATTCTCTCATTTAAATTGTGATCTCAAGTAATTAAAATAGAGGTATTGACTTTGGTCTAATAAACCTCATACTTGATTATTTAGAGATATTAAATCATGAGCATGCTAATATTAAAATTGCATGAGGGTAGCACCTCATTTAAATTTCACTCTCAAATAATAGATATGAAGTGTTGACCTTGGTCAACCAATACTCATACCCTATTATTATTTGAAGAGATTAAATCTTAATAAAATTCAATGAGAGGGAATTATCTCCTCCAAGACATTAAAGAGAAATCTTAATAAATAATTATAATGAGAGGAAATTATTTTTCTTTAAAACGAGGAATTAAATCATCATTCTAATAAAGTGTGATGTTAGCATATACTTGTGTGCATTTTGGTGTGTGCTTAGCTTAGCACTTAATTGTGTGTAGTGATAGTTATGCCTTGTATTCGTATATAGACGCTAGTCTCGAGGAATACACGGAGGAGGAAGGCTACAACCAGGAGGAGGAGGAAAACTTTGACTCCTATCCCAACCAAGGCAAGCTAATACTCTTGCAAGCCACTTTAATGCAAAGCTCTTCATGAGCAAGGCACCATTACACATTACTTTATGCCTAAGGGTCCTATCCCATGTTTTTACTTTGCTTTATTTCAAGTATTGTACTTCAAAGCACTTTTGATTCATGATTCACTTGGTTTAGAATAGAACAAGAGTGTCAAGGTTAGCATAAGCAAATCAAGCTAGATAGAACCCCCTCATGACTAGATGCTATTGCAAAATAAATAAAATTGACTACTCTAGATGGGAACATTTGGATGATGATGGTGAAATTATGAAAGGAATATTAAGGTGAATATGACCAAGAGAAGATAGTGATTTTTGATTGAAAACTGATGATGGTTGGATGCGATACCTTTCCAATACACAAGTACCCCCACAATACCTGATTATGGGTAGGGTCTAACTAGAAGTTTATATGTCTTAGTATGGGTTCCCTCTAAACAAGCGTCATAGGGGTTATGCCGAGGCTGCCTCCGAGAAATGTGAAATGATGTGAATGAGGTGAATTGTCCGGCCCAAGCCCTGTGCAGTTCCCGGGTTAACAGTTGGTTTTCACCGGGAGGCCAAGCTCATGGGGAGAGGTGCCTAAACTAGGGGGTGTAAATGAAAGGTTAGGGTTGATGATCCGCGTACTGAGTTACGATTATTCAGAGTTGTCTCTGACGGATGTAATCAAATGTTGTGGCACAAGTGTGCAACCTCTGCAGAGTGTTAAAACTATTCGAATAGCCGTGTCCACGGTTACGGACGATTGGAAAGGCCATACTGTTCCGTTGTCAGAACTTGTCTTAAAAAGGGAATGATGATTTTGAACGGTGACTTGAATTGTTGAAAAACACCACTGAGGTGGTGGGAATGACACTAATGTTCCCACTTGAGTTAGTCTAGAGATTCAAGCATCTTTACTAAATACTTACAAAATAAACTTGGCTTTATGCAAATAAACCTAGAGCTTAGCAACCATTAATATTGAGAATTACTTACATTAGTGTTAGTTTGCGAGTACTTAAGTACTCATGGCTGTGTCCCTGGCTATTCCAATGCCAGACTATGAAGAGGAGCAACAGTACGAGGATGACGGTCAACAAAACGTCTACCAGAACTAGGATGCTTCTAACGTCAAGCGTTGGCCTGTGGATAGATAGTTCTACCTACTACGACGCTTCCGCTAGTTATCTATGTTCGTTGATCGTTTAGATCAACTATTTGTGTAATATTGAATAATGTAATATATGGTGTAAGACATTATGTGTTGTAATAAATGATGACTCTATGGTATTCAACTGTTATGTCTCGCAACAACAATATTCCTGGGATTGCGATGAATGACATAATAGGCATCTGGACTTAAAAATCCGGGTGTTGACAAGTTGGTATCAGAGCCATTGTTTGACCTTAGAAGCCCCTAGTTTAGAATGGACGTTTGAAACACATAGATTCAAAACTAATGAAAGAAATAGTTATGAAAACCTACTCACACTCTTACCTTTGAGATCCTTTGCAAAATAACAAGTTCATGTTTTCTTCTTATAATGAAATTAAAAGTTTGAACACTTGCACTTCTCTAACTTCCTCATCCATGTCTCTACAGATGGAGCACTTCGCTCAGACGGAGTCTTACCGCCTAGGCAACGCTGGAGGCCTCATCTTCGAGCAGGACTCGGCCGAGCTCTCCCTGTTTCTCGGACGCCCCTTCCCGGAGTTCTTCGGGGGACAGGTCACCGACCAGCTCGGAGGACAGATGCAGTGGATCATCTGCGCTGACCTCCGCGGGACGCCCGATTCACCCCCGACCAGCAGGATCCAGTTCTCCTTCCGCGAGAACAGCTGGATGGACGGCCTTGCTCGGGCCATGAAGGAAGCACTAGCCCGTCTGTGCGGGCTGGAGCTACCCCGAATCCGGGGAACCCGCTACTTCCACATGGCAAGGCACGACTCCATGGGGGCACCGATGGACCTCTCGCCCCACCCCGAGTTGAAGTCCCACGTGGACCACACCGACTACATGCTGTGCGAGACCTACGTCCAGCTCGACAACGCTCGCGCCCTCGCCAACTTCGCCTACCACCAGATGGCTCAGAAGGACGAGATCACCAAGATCATCGCCACCGAGCGCAGGACCCTTCGCCGTGAGAACGCGAAGAAGGACTACAAGATCTCCCGCCTCCGCGACCAGATCGCCAACCTCAAGGAGACCATCAAGGCTCAGGAGGACCAGCTCAAGGCCCTCGAGAGCGAAGGAGAGGGGGAAGACATCCAAGGGGATGGCTACTCCTATGTGAGCAACGACAACGACTATGAAGAGGATGATGATGACCTGGCCTACTACCCTTACGAGGATGGCCATGAGCACCTGACAGCCGGGATGGATGACACCGTCCCGATCCGTGTCGATGAAGCTTAGTTTCACTTGTGCACCTTGCGTAGGTGTGAGTTGTATCGGTCCCACTGTATCGTAGTTTGTTGAAAGGGTTCTTCAAACCCTCCTATGTGTAAGCTTGTAATGTTTGCATCATGAATAAAATAAAAGTGTGTTTTAATTTCAATTTCGCCAAGAACTCAAGTTTTAATCTTTAGTCCAAAAATAAGCCATAGAAAATTTCCCTCTCGTCTCATGATCTATCTCTCTGTTCAGATGGCCCCTCCCACTCGAAGCGCCAATCAGGATGCATTGATGCAGATGCTGCAAATCCTGATGGAAGACCGAGAGGCTGAACGTGCTGAACGCCAAGCCAACATCACTGCCCTACAGCAGCTTGTGCAGAACAACCAGGGCCACGGGAACCACGAGCATCCGGGCTCAAAGTTGAAGAACTTCTAGAACACCAACCCACCGGTGTTTAGCAAGACGGAGGAACCTCTTGATGCAGACGATTGGCTCCAGACGATGGAGAACAATCTGGAAGTGGCCGGAGTAGAGGCCAACGACAAGGTTCTGTTCGCCACCCACTATCTGGCAGGACCTGCACGTGCCTGGTGGACGAGTGCCCGCGCATTGAACGCAGGGGCAAATGATGACTTGGGCTGACTTCAAGCTCAAGTTCAGCAAGTACCATGTGCCCCGGGGCCTGATCAAGAAGATGCGGGATGAGTTCCGCGAACTCAAGCGAGGACGGATGACGAGTGGTGGAGTACCGTGACAAGTTCCTCACCTTGTCAAGGTACGCACCCGATGAGACGGACACCACCGACAAGAGGAAGGAGAGGTTCTCGAACGGACTACATGATGAGATGCGGACCGTGCTGGTCAACATTCCATTTGCTGACCTTGAAGCCCTTGTCGACTCCGCCATCCGGATGGAGGGCAAGCTGAACCAGGCCAACGAGAACCGCAAGCGCAGGATGATGCAACAGAGTGGGCCCAGCAATACCTCAAGGTATCGCCCCAGCTCAAGCGGAGGATTCCCTCCCAGAAGCAACAAGCCACCAACCCCGATGTCACGCCCCGGTTTTCAACACCGGAGCGGAGCAAACTCCAGGCCAGGAGGCCACCACAACAACAACCACGGCAACATCAACTACGTCCACCACAACACCAACTTCAACCACGCTCCGATGAGAGCCCCCGCCAACAACAACAACACCAACACCGCACCAAGGACCGGAAGCAACGCTGTTCCGGTTACCCCCAAGGACAAGTTCACCATCACTTACTACGAGTGTGGCGTAGTGGGACACTTTTCCAATGAGTGCCCCAAGAGACTCGCCAAGATCGCCGCCAACACCGCTGCACCTGCCCAGCAGCAACGCCGTGTCTCCACCGGCAAAAAGTTCACCCCCAACAACCCCAACAACCGCGGCGGCCGCCTCTTTCACATGAGTGCGGAAGAAGCTCGGGAAGCGCCGGATGTTGTGCTTGGGTATGTTCTCCGTTAACTCCGTACCGGCAAGAGTGTTGTTTGATTCCGGAGCATCGCATTCTTTTGTCACCGAAGATTTTGCATGCACTAGTAAGATTCAACCCATCGGTTTGAAGCATGTCATGATAGTTCAAATACCCGGATCCACAACCAAAGCTAGAAAAATTTGCAAAGATGTGCCCATCATCATACATGAAATAGAATTTTATGCAAATTTGATTGTTCGGGAACAAAGGGTTTGGAAGTAGTACTGGGTATGGACTGGATGTCCAAGCATCAAGGAATGATTGATTGTGCCAAGAAGGCCATCACCATGACTAGTAGCACCGGAGTACTAGTGGAGCACATATCGGAAAGGCTACCTAGAAATTTCACTTGTAATCAGAGTCAAGCCCAACCCACCTTGGATCAGATTAGGGTCGTCTGTAGATACCCTGATGTGTTTCCTGATGGTTTACCCGGTATGCCCCCAGATCGGGATATCGAGTTTATCATTGAGTTAATCCCCGGAACAGGACCTATAGCCCAGAGAGCTTACAGTATGAACCCGGCAGAATTGGTGGAACTAAAGAAACAACTGGATGATATGTTAGCCAAAGGTTTGATTAGACCAAGTGCATCACCCTGGAGGTCCCCAGTCTTGTTTGTGGACAAGAAGGATGGTACGATTCGTTTATGTACGGATTACCGCAAGCTCAATGATGTCACCATCAAGAACAAGTATCCCTTGCCCAAAATAGAAGACCTGTTTGACCAGTTGACCGGTGCCACAGTGTTCTCTAAGATTGATCTTAGGACAGGGTACCATCAGCTGAAGATCCGTGCATCGGACATCCCCAAAACTGCTTTCACCACCAGATATGGATTGTATGAGTACAATGTCATGTCATTTGGATTGACCAACGCCCCTGCTTATTTCATGAATCTCATGAATAAGATCTTCATGAACTTCCTGGATAAGTTCGTCGTTGTCTTCATCGACGACATCCTTATCTACTCCAAAACCGAAGAGGAACATGAGCAACACCTGGAGATAATCCTAGAAACCCTTAGACAGCACAAGTTGTACGCCAAGTTCAGCAAGTGCGAGTTCTGGTTGAAAGAAGTAGGATTCCTGGGACACATCTTGTCTGCAGGAGGAATTGCCGTGGACCCCGCAAAGATCAAGACCGTTGCAGAATGGAAAGTCCCAACCACTCAGACCGAAGTCCGCGCTTTTCTTGGATTGGCGGGATATTACCGCCGATTCGTTGAAGGATTCTCGAGCATAGCAAGACCCATGACCCAACTACTGAAGAAGGACAAGAAGTTTGATTGGACGGACAAATGTGAAGAGAGCTTCCAGAAGCTCAAGGCAAGACTGACGACAGCCCCAATACTAATCATGCCTGACATCACCAAGCCTTTTGACGTTTACTGCGACGCCTCCAAGATTGGTCTTGGGTGTGTGTTGATGCAAGGAGGGAAAGTGATATCGTATCTGTCAAGGCAACTGAAGCAGCATGAGCAGAATTACCCAACTCACGACCTAGAACTCGCAGCGGTTGTGTTAGCTTTGAAGGTTTGGCGTCATTACCTTATGGGTAATCGATGCGAGATTTACTCGGATCACAAGAGTTTGAAATATATCTTCACTCAGAAGGAACTGAACATGAGGCAAAGAAGATGGATCGAGTTGATCAAGGATTACGACCTAGAGATTCATTACCACCCCGGAAAGGCCAATGTGGTAGCCGATGCTTTGAGCCGACAGCCATGTCAGCTAAACTCCATGATCGCGGAAGAGCAACCTAGCCTGTATCAAGAGTTTGAACAGTTTAGACTGGAGCTGGTTAGTGAAGGTTACCTTGCCAGCATCGAGTTACAACCTACCTTGGTTAGTCAAATCAAGGAAGCACAGAAAGGGAATGCTAGCATCGACGGAATCAAGAACCAGATAGCTGCAGGAAAGGCACCTGGATTCACCGTAGATGAAGAAGGAGTACTTTGGTACAACGGACGCTTGTGCGTGCAGGTCATCCTGAAGGAAGCCCATGACACCCTTTATTCCATTCATCCCGGTGGTACCAAGATGTACCAGGACTTG
Source organism: Lolium rigidum (assembly GCF_022539505.1). Taxonomy (NCBI): domain Eukaryota; kingdom Viridiplantae; phylum Streptophyta; class Magnoliopsida; order Poales; family Poaceae; genus Lolium; species Lolium rigidum. Next base: position 404,898,401 of record NC_061510.1, read on the forward strand.
AAGGAACAGTTCTGGTGGCATGGAATGAAGCGAGAAATCGGGAGCTACATCGCCAAGTGTGACATTTGCCAAAGAGTCAAGGCCGAGCATCAACGACCCGCAGGACTACTACAGCCCCTGCGATTCCCGAATGGAAGTGGGATTCGGTAGGAATGGACTTCATCACCGGACTGCCCAAGTCTAGCAAAGGAAATGATTCTATCCGGGTAGTGGTCGACGAGGTTGACCAAAGTCGCCCATTTCATCCCTGTCAAGACCACCTACCAAGGACCCAAGCTCGGCGGAATTGTACATCTCCCGAATAGTCACCCCGCACGGAACCCCGAAGTCAATAGTGTCGGATAGAGGATCTCAATTCACCTCGAGATTACGGCGGAAGGTACATGAAGGGCTAGGCACCCGCCTGAATTTTAGCACAGACATACCACCCGCGAGACGGATGGACAGACTGAAAGAGTCAATCAAATCCTTGAAGATATGTTGAGAGCATGTGTACTAGAGTATGGATCCAAGTGGGAAGATTGCTCGCCTTACGCCGAGTTTTCGTACAACAACGGCTACCGAGCCGGCTTGCAGATGGCCCCCTTTGAAGCATTGTACGGAAGAAAGTGCCGTACTCCTCTGAATTGGTCGGAAGTCGGAGAAAGCCAAGTGTTTGGACCAGACGTTCTCCGAGAAGCCGAAGAGAAGGTGCACAAGATCCGGGAGTACCTGAAGACAGCCCAGTCCAGGCAGAAGAGTTACGCCGACAAAAGACGCCGGGACATGACCTTCGAGATCGGAGACTTTGTGTATCTCAAAGTATCCCCTCTGAAAGGAATGCAGAGATTCCAGCTTAGAGGAAAGCTTGCACCCCGCTATGTTGGACCCTTCAAAGTTCTTAGTCACCGGGGAGAGGTATCTTATCAACTGGAATTACCGGAAGAAATGGCAGCGGTACACAATGTGTTTCACATCTCACTGCTTCGCAAATGCTTGGAAGTACCAGAAAAGACCGAGGTCTTCAAGAACATTGATCACGGATCCGTGGACATCAACTCAGATCCGACATACGAGAGAAGTACCAATTCGCATCCTGGAGGAAGCTTTCGGAACTACTCGCACCCGGAGTATCAAATTTACGAAGGTCCAATGGAGTAATCACACCGAAGAAGAAGCTACCTGGGAAAGGGAAGACTTCATGAAGACTGAGTACCCCAATCTCTTTAGTACCTAGTTTTCTTTGAGATCTCGGGACGAGATCTTTTGTAAGGGGGAAGGGTTTGTAACACCTCAAGTTTTTAACAATAAATAAAGAAAGAGGAATGTTCAAGTACTCAATTTTGACAACAAACAAAAACTTTATTTACTCATATAGTGCTATATCTAGTCTCATGCATAGTATGTGATTTTGGTGTGCAATTGCCATGATGAGTGTATTAGTATGGAGCAATGGCACTTAAACCCTAAACCATGATCATATCATCTCAAGTTGAGAAAAAAATTTAAGAAATACCAAATAACCAAAAACCCTCACATACACCTTAGACCAATATTTCAAATCTTCAACCAAGGCCACTAAGGCTTGATCCAATGCTTGTAAAACACTTATATAACAAAAACAAACATAAATGCATAGAAGAAACTAGATTCAAATCAAAGAAAAAGTCAAATTGTACATACATATGATAATGGTCAATTTGGCCAATTATAAAATGTTGCCCTCTTTACACCCCTGGTTTGGAAAATTCTTAAACTAAACAACTCTAATTCTTTCCACCTCATCCAAGAGCATGTCAAGAGGAGCAACTTTGTGGTTGACCACCAAGGTTGACTCTGCTTAGTTTGACTTGAGTAAATAAAACAAAATGCAATATGAGAGTAAAGTGAAGATGAGCACTTTTTGGAAACTTTGCAAACCATCACTAAAATGACCACCACCACCATCATTAGATCACATCTATTATATCAATGAGCTCCACCAAAAATATTTCAAAAATTCAAATATTTTTCTCTTGCGGCCATTCCGTCGAACACTTGGCGAGTGCACAAAATAGAATTGAGCAAACATTGCAATATCCAACAGATTTTCCACTGAACCCTTGGTGAATATTGTTGATCATTGCTTCTCTTGTACCCCTACATCATTCCTAGTACTGGCCCAAGCAAGTGGAGGCATGGAGAAACCCTAAACCCACCAATGGCAAGCTCATGCCGGCCACCATGCCCTCTCTCTCTCTGGCTCGATTCATTCCCTCTCACCATGTCTAGGAGGTAGCCCAGTACATGATGATCATCACCCAGCACGGCCCAAAGTCGCCAAGGCACGGCATTGGCCGCACCAAGCGTGCCCATGCGCGCCCAGGACATGCCACGGCATGCCAGTGCACGCGGTGAGCGCGCACTGGACGCGCCAGAGCATGGCGCCGTACCAACGCGCGCGCCCACGCCTACCGCCCATTCTCTGCACCGAGCATCACCACCAGTACCTCTACGTGCTAGACACACTCGAGCATCGCCGGAGGACCTGTCGCCGTCGCCACCGTCGAAGCCATGCCGCGAGTACCGTGGCGTGATCATCAAGCGCTCGAGCAATCCCATCGTCCCCTGGACGCTTTCGCTGTACCCAGAGCCTCGCCATGCCGTCGCCAATCGAGTGCTGTCCTCTGCTTGCCCTTTGGAGCGCCGGAGAGGCCACGCCGTCGACGACCACCCACGGCACCCACGAGCACCCCTCCCCTCTATAAATAGAGACCTCCCGCGGCCTTCTCCTTCACACCACCACGACCGCCTCACCTCACCGCTCGCCTCGACCAAACCATACACCAAATCATCACCGGAGCCGCCGGAATTTGGAGCTTGAAGCCGCCGGAGCCCGCAGATCGCCGTCGTCGATTCACGCCGCCCCGAGCCTCGCCACTGCTACCAGGCGCTTCCTCACCGTCGACAACACCGCCTCGCACCCTCCAGAACCTCGCGGGAGCACCGGTACGCCCTCCGACCCCCTAGGCTCGCCGCCAGACCCTCGGCCTCTCGCCGGAGAAGACGACGATCGTGCACCGCACGATCGTGTTCTGATCCAACGCACCCCAATAATCCATACCGTTTCGGGTTTTATGAGAGACTGACTGGTGGAGCCCACCATGTCAGGCGGCCCGCGCGTGGGCGACACGCTGCTGGGCCGGCCCAAGTCTTTTTCGCCCGTTAGCCCACGTAGCCTTCCCGCCAAGCCCAAGCATTCAAATTCTATTTTTCTGTTTAAATTCGAATATGCTTGCAGATGCTTTTTCAAATTTAAATACAACAAAATCCACTGAACCAAATTTAGTAAATTTTATATATTTGGAAAGCTTAGGAAATTATCTAAACAATGTCACTGGCCTCACTTCCAAATTATTTGTAGAATTTAAAGGATAAAAATAACAAGGCAGAGCCTTTTCCAACTTCAAATAAATATTAAAAATTATCTATAAATGATTTTAAGTTAATTCCAACTCCTATAAATCACATTTGATACCCTCTAATTGTTTATGCAAAAATATAGTGTAGTTGTTTTGCACGATCATGGACTAGAATTAAATAATGGCTATGTAGTCATTTCTAGTTCATTTAAACTACCTTAAATTAATTATTAAATAGTATGAGAGCTATTCTCTCATTTAAATTGTGATCTCAAGTAATTAAAATAGAGGTATTGACTTTGGTCTAATAAACCTCATACTTGATTATTTAGAGATATTAAATCATGAGCATGCTAATATTAAAATTGCATGAGGGTAGCACCTCATTTAAATTTCACTCTCAAATAATAGATATGAAGTGTTGACCTTGGTCAACCAATACTCATACCCTATTATTATTTGAAGAGATTAAATCTTAATAAAATTCAATGAGAGGGAATTATCTCCTCCAAGACATTAAAGAGAAATCTTAATAAATAATTATAATGAGAGGAAATTATTTTTCTTTAAAACGAGGAATTAAATCATCATTCTAATAAAGTGTGATGTTAGCATATACTTGTGTGCATTTTGGTGTGTGCTTAGCTTAGCACTTAATTGTGTGTAGTGATAGTTATGCCTTGTATTTGTATATAGACGCTAGTCTCGAGGAATACACGGAGGAGGAAGGCTACAACCAGGAGGAGGAGGAAAACTTTGACTCCTATCCCAACCAAGGCAAGCTAATACTCTTGCAAGCCACTTTAATGCAAAGCTCTTCATGAGCAAGGCACCATTACACATTACTTTATGCCTAAGGGTCCTATCCCATGTTTTTTACTTTGCTTTATTTCAAGTATTGTACTTCAAAGCACTTTTGATTCATGATTCACTTGGTTTAGAATAGAACAAGAGTGTCAAGGTTAGCATAAGCAAATCAAGCTAGATAGAACCCCCTCATGACTAGATGCTATTGCAAAATAAATAAAATTGACTACTCTAGATGGGAACATTTGGATGATGATGGTGAAATTATGAAAGGAATATTAAGGTGAATATGACCAAGAGAAGATAGTGATTTTTGATTGAAAACCGATGATGGTTGGATGCGATACCTTTCCAATACACAAGTACCCCCACAATACCCGATTATGGGTAGGGTCTAACTAGAAGTTTATATGTCTTAGTATGGGTTCCCTCTAAACAAGCGTCATAGGGGTTATGCCGAGGCTGCCTCCGAGAAATGTGAAATGATGTGAATGAGGTGAATTGTCCGGCCCAAGCCCTGTGCAGTTCCCGGGTTAACAGTTGGTTTTCACCGGGAGGCCAAGCTCATGGGGAGAGGTGCCTATACTAGGGGGTGTAAATGAAAGGTTAGGGTTGATGATCCGCGTACTGAGTTACGATTATTCAGAGTTGTCTCTGACGGATGTAATCAAATGTTGTGGCACAAGTGTGCAACCTCTGCAGAGTGTTAAAACTATTCGAATAGCCGTGTCCACGGTTACGGACGATTGGAAAGGCCATACTGTTCCGTTGTCAGAACTTGTCTTAAAAAGGGAATGATGATTTTGAACGGTGACTTGAATTGTTGAAAAACACCACTGAGGTGGTGGGAATGACACTAATGTTCCCACTTGAGTTAGTCTAGAGATTCAAGCATCTTTACTAAATACTTACAAAATAAACTTGGCTTTATGCAAATAAACCTAGAGCTTAGCAACCATTAATATTGAGAATTACTTACATTAGTGTTAGTTTGCGAGTACTTAAGTACTCATGGCTGTGTCCCTGGCTATTCCAATGCCAGACTATGAAGAGGAGCAACAGTACGAGGATGACGGTCAACAAGACGTCTACCAGAACTAGGATGCTTCTAACGTCAAGCGTTGGCCTGTGGATAGATAGTTCTACCAACTACGACGCTTCCGCTAGTTATCTATGTTCGTTGATCGTTTAGATCAACTATTTGTGTAATATTGAATAATGTAATATATGGTGTAAGACATTATGTGTTGTAATAAATGATGACTCTATGGTATTCAACTGTTATGTCTCGCAACAACAATATTCCTGGGATTGCGATGAATGACATAATAGGCATCTGGACTTAAAAATCCGGGTGTTGACAGTCATCGACTCAAAAAGCCCAATGGAGTAGTTATCAAATTATATGGAGGAACTCCTCCTTGGCAAGCCATCAGGTGCAGCAGTACTGGTAGGAGCATCGCTTGTGGCGTCCAACATTACCTTGGCCCATTTAAAGCCAATGATGTTTTTCTGCAAGATTGAGGATTGCAACCCTGACCAACAACAAGAGCGGCATAAACTTGCAAGTCAGGTTAAGCATGGGCCCGATGAAGGGAACGTACTTCCTCTAGGACCGTGAGAGCGGCCGATGATGAAGCAATCGGCTGTAGCATTTCTGCCTGAGGACTCGGTCAATATGGCAACCTGGTGGACATTACCTTCAGAGGATGTTACGACCAGAGTGGGGAAAGACGTCAGGGCTTCATCAAACACCCCCACTAGCAGTTGCGTTAGCCTCCCAAGAGGATGAGCCGATCTGATCAGCAAGGCGCGAGAACTGAGCTGGAAAAGGCTCGGGGGGCAGCGCGCCCTGAATTTTCTTTCGCTCTGAAGAACCGATTGGGTTGGATCGGCTGATTCTGCCCTACAACTTGGAGGCCGATGGGAGCCCATCTGGCTGGCCCGCTGTGGTCCTCACCCTGATCGAGGCTCGGGGGGCAGTTTGCCCTGAATGATACTTTGCTATAGGAAGCCGATTCTTGTCGGATTCGACTGGCTCGGTGTCACGACTTGTCTGAGGAATGGCGCTGATGCTGCAAAATTATCAGTTCCAAAGTGCAAGACGATTCAGCGACAGGCCCAGAGCTCTATCAAAGACACCTACCCACAACCAGGTTACCAGCTTGCTGGATTGGCGGCTATAGTACCGGCTGTCAACGGAGGAAAGGCGATCGGCTGGTTGGCCCTGCATGATAGCTCTTTCAGATGTGATTGAGCTTGGGTCTGGTTGTTTGAATTACGTGTCCCCATCACCGTTTTCACCTCGACTGAGGTTTGGGGCAACAGCTGCCCTCGTGGATGCTCTGTTTTTTAGAAGCCGATTGGAGAGTCATCGGTTGGTCCTGCAACGCAATTCCTCTCAAAGGCGATGGGTTCTTGCAAAAGAAGGGTCCATCATCACCGATGGAGAATGGACTCTGGGCTATCTGGTTGCTGTAAAGGAACAGAATAGGGGATATCTGTATTACAGGGGTCTCGGTTTCAACGGCAAGCTGTTTGAGAGGCAGTTTTAAGACTCTTTTGAAGGCATTGGCCTGCCTCACTGTCCATCAGGGCTCTAGATCATCGGTCGAAAAGGTGAAGGATAGATCGTATGGGATCGATACGTTGACATTGATTGGTTGAGCATTGACCACGTTCACGATCACTCCGACGTAAAAAAGAGGAAAAGCGGATTATGGGGGACCGATGCATGGAAATCGGCTTGATTGAGTATTGACCGGGTTGACAATCGGCAGACTCAGTACGAAGGACGATCGGCTAAATTATCATAAAGGAAATCGGCAAAATCAAATTCAGAAATTCTTCATTGATAAATCAGATTTCTTACATGGAAGAGCTGGTTGCCCTCAAAAGGAGGAATCTATCCGTCTTCATTGATTAAAAAAGGGGATTTCTTACAAGGAAGAGCTGATTACTCAAACAAAAGGGGAACAGATTGCTACTGCTAGTCTTATGCTAGTGAATCCCTACTCTAAGGGCTGTTGCCGTCTTCGTCGTCGCTGGGGTAGCTGCCCTCATCGCTACTGTTGACGAATTCCTCGTCGCTGCTACTGTGACCTTCAGCGGAGGCCTCTTCCTTGTCATCATCATCCTCCTCATCAGACCAGGCCCAGCCACGGATGCGCTTTGGCGGCGGTTCCTCGGAGGAGGTGTCATCCTCTGGTCCCTTCTTCGTATCGGAGGAGACGTCTTCGTCTTCGTCGTCCTCTTCTTCTTCTTCTTCCTCTTTGGTGGAGGAAGTGAATTTACCCCGGAAGAGAGGGTCGTTGCTGTCGCTCTCCGCCTCTAGTTCTCCATCGATCAAGAACCGAAGATCATCTTCCCCGTCGGTCAGGGGCATGTCACCATCCGACCAGACAAGGTCTTCGGGTCGGCCTTCGGGCACGAAGTCGAAGTCAAATTCTTGCTCATCCCAATGCTCGGGAGCGCGCCGGTTGTATGCTTCCGTCTGATTGACCTCCGGCTCTCCCTCGCTTGCGGAAGAGGATTGGGAAGAGGAAGGAGAAGACATGGCTATGAAGGAGGAGGGTTTTTTGGCTGACGGCTGGTTTGGAGCAAGGGGATGAGGAAGAGAACTGTTCGATACGGTTAAATAAAGGGGGATATATTGGAGATCAATGCTCGAACAGTTTCCGAGGGTATAGGGCCAAAATTGTCAAGTCATGCAGAGGAGTTGAGAAGGCAAGACGTCATGATGAAGAATACTGCGACGGTTCTGCTCTGCCACGACATGACCCTTCGACGGAGACAGATGGTTTTGCAATTATCATTATCAAAACCAGGGGGGCATGTGTTATCACCCGATTTTGGCCAAATCAGGAGTTGGGCCGTAAGTGAAGATGGGCTTGAAGGACGTACACATGGAGCATCTTCGAAGCGGCCTTGCGCTAAGAGTTTGGGCTAAATTGCCCGTGTATCTGTAATATTATTAGATCGTATCGTGTTTAGAATTAACAGATAGAGTCTGGCCCATGCACGGTTAGGTGCACGCCTCAATTAGAAAGTCCCTTGGACTATAAATATGTATCTAGGGTTATCGGAAAACAAGGACAATCATCGTTCACAACAAACACAAATCAGGCGCATCGCCACCCCTTTCTTCGAGGGTTTCTTCCGGGTAAGCACCATGCTGCCTAGATCGCATCTCGCGATCTAGGCAGTATACGTTTATTCGTCTACCTTGTACTGCTCGTGCTGAAGCGTTGTTGATGGCGAGCAGTACTACTTATCATTAGGTGTTTAGGGGCTTGCATTGATGCTTTCTCGTGCATATCTGCGTGGCAATGCCGTCCCTCGACACCTAGCTGCCCTTACACCTCTCCAGGTGTAAGGGCAGCATCTTGCTTGTTCGTTACTTAGTAGATCCGATCCGTTATAGTTGCTCCTTGCTCCGCAAAGATTAGTTTAATATCTGCATAGTTAGGCCTTATGCTGGGGTCGGACGATCCGGTAGTGCGTTAGGTGTTGTTCACCGTCCCTGCAAGGGATGTTCCGGGAATCAACGTTATGTTGGTTTTTAGGCCTCTCGTAGGGGTAGTTTGCATCATCTTCCGTAGCTGCTAGGCCTGATCACACGTAGGACGTTTCGGTTATGCGGTGAAAACCCTAAACTGTCGTAGATCGGTTTAGCTTTGTTTTGATCAAGCAGGATCCCCATGTCATTGCAAATCCAACGTGAACCATGGGGCGATCGGCTCTTTGAGCCGATCCACGAGGCAACCCGAGAGCCGATAGGGCTCGTATTTAATGTTTACGTGTCTACCATGCAGGAACAATCGAAGCACTCTAACACCTTCCCGATCGGGTCTAGGTCGGGTGGCACGCCCTAGCAACCGCCAGGACGTGGCTGGAAGATTTGCGGGACGACGCGAGGTGCCAGGGTCCACTAAGCGGCCTTGGGAGCCTCCCGGCTCTTCGTGTTGCTTAGCCATTGCCCGTCGGTGGGTTTTGGAGGGTAACACCAGCACAATATCCTTTGTCTCGTTTGTCGGCTTGAATGCCGGTGAGGCCAAGTTTGCACTCATTGCCGCTAAGCTCAACTTTGAGGACTGAGCCAGCGCAACAGCAGTTTGCATTCTTTTCTTTTCCTCCGCTATCACCAGCGACTCTGCCAGATTTGATCCGGCGGAAGCGGTTTCCATCGAGACTTTATAGTTCCCCACCACAGTTAAGGGTCCACGAGGTGCCGACATCTTCATCTTGAGGCAAGCCGTATGGGTTGATGCCATGAAAGCTGCCAATGCCGGCCTTCCCAGCAACGCATGGTAAGGACTGTCTAAGTCCACCACCTCGAATTCAACGTTTTCAACACGACAATTGTCACGTCCTCCAAACGACACATCCACCCGAACTTTTCCTATCGGGGCGCAAGACAAACCCGGAACGATCCCGTGGAAAGTTGTACGAGTTGGCTGCAGCATATTCTCTGTTATGCCCAGTGTACGCATGGTATGCTTGTACATGATGTTTATGCTGCTGCCGTTGTCTATCAGCACCTTGCTGAATTTTACCCGAGTTTCCGGCCCCTTCATGATTGGGTCCACAACAAGAGCGTATCCGCCCGGATTCGGCATGATCTTGGGGTGATCCTTGAACGACCAGGTGATTTCCTGATCTGACCATAGCATGTACTTGGGTACTGCCGGCATCACCGCGTTCACTTCCATGGAACGGCGATGCACGCTCTGCCTGTCGGTTGGTTCGGTGACAAAGACAACCATGCACAAATGTGGGTCTTCGTAAACATTCCGGCCCAAAGGTGCCGGTGGAGGTGGTTGATCACGATTCTCCTCCACCCGGTTAACTTGCTGGTATTGTTGCCTGTTTGGCTGAGGCTGTACCGGTAAAGCATTTGCTCCAGTAAGCGGTGGCGGTGGTGGTAGTTGCTGTTGGCGCAACATATCTTGCGGCGGCGGCAACATTGTGGAGCACCCTTGTGCTTGCGCATCCTTCACTGCCCCCTTTTGCATCAAGTACTTAGTCCAAGAACAATCCTTCGTCAGATGGTTCGATGGGTCATCCGGGTTCGGCGTGTGCCACCGGCAAGGTTGATCCATGGCGGCTTCCATGGTATATTAATTTCACAGGTTCTTGCCAATTCTTTTTCTGGCCCCAGGGTTTCTTCTCGACCCACTGCTTTTTAGGACCCGCCCATGGCTGCGATCCGGTTTTCTGTCTCTGGCTGCCGCTGGCATCATAATTTTCTTGCACAGCAGCAACTTGCTGTGGAGCATACCTTCGATCCGGGAAATCTTCCCTTCTTTTGTTGTTCCGGTTGTGCCGGTATTGCTCTTGTCGCTGCTGAGGCGGGTTCGACTGCGCCGGCTCAGCTTGTACCGCCGGTTGCATTGGGTCTCCCAACGCATAGTTTTCCGCCACTCGCATCATTTCTGCGAATGTGCTCGGCATATTTCTCTGCAGCCTTTGCCACAGTGGTGATCCCCTCCGGCATCCTTGACTGAACCAAGCGATCGCTTGTGCTTCAATCACTCCTTCACATGTGTTTCTCATCGAGTTCCACCGGGTGAGATAATCCCGATCTGTTTCTCCTGTACGCTGTTGGCACAGAGCGAGTTGCTGGGGCCGGTTTGGCCTCTTGTAAGTACTGCTGAAGTTGCTCACGAAGGCTTCCTCAAAGTCCAACCATCCATTAATGCTTCCCGCCGGCAGGTTGTTAAGCCAGATCCGCGCAGGTCCTACCAGGTAGGACGGTATGATTCTCACCGCCCAACGCCGGTTTACTCCGCCACCCGCTACGTAGACAGCAGTGACATAGTCCGCCAACCAATCTTCCGGCTTAGTTGTGCCTTCATATGTTTTTGTATCCCGGGGCAACTGGAAATTGCGTACCGGTGGCTCTTCTCTCATGATTCGTGGGCCAAAGCATTTTGGACCGGGAGGACCCTCAGATTCAATCATCTCAGAGAGATACACTCTGTCCAGCCTGTGCCTCGCATCCTGGCTTGGCAAGTATCTTTCTCCCAGCCGCTCCCCCAAAGGGTTCCGGCGGGCTTTGGTTCGTTCCACCTCGGAATCTGACTCATCATACCCTTCCGGTTCCGCGGCTCTTGCCTGCCGGTACCCTGGTGGTGGCATTTCTTCCTCCACATACGCTGCCCTTGCAGCTCGATAGTTTTGCCCGGTTTCATATCTACTGGCATGATTGTTTCCGGCATAGCCTCCCTTGGCGTAGCCCCGATCCGCCCCTTGGCTTTTTCTACCGGCATCTTGTTGTCCGGCTTTTTGTTTTCCGGCAAGAACCGGATCATACACAGTCATCTGCCGTGCATTCTTTTCTTTTTCTTTTCTTCTGTCCAGATGGGGAGACGATGCCTGCCCATGGGACTTGCTTCCGGCATTCTTTGTTGAACGCGCGGATTTTGAGGCCGCTGCCTCGTTCAGCTTAGCTAGCTGCTCAGCATTCTGGTGCTCGATAGTTTCCAGCAGCTCTCTAACAGGCTTTTGCTGTTTTGCTAAAGCGTCTCCGGAAAGCGATTCACATAGTTCTACTGCAGCTTTAGCAGCTTTTATAGTTTTATCCGGGCTACTGTACTTAGGTTTTTCTACAATGCTCACAGATACAGATGCACTTTTGCCGGCAAGAACTTCCTTGCGCAAATCCTGATCTAGGTTGCGAGCCTTAAGCCGGTTTTCCGGTATCCTAGCAGCATGAGCACTAACTGAAGCAAAGCCATGGGCTGCGTTGTACTCACGTAGGGTTAGGTTCAGCTCGCGCTGAGCCCGGATGATGTCGGCGCCACCGGTAAGCAGCGCCTTGCGTGTGGCCTCCAGCTCCTCCTGAGCCTTTGCCGGGTCGATGTTCTGCGCGATGGGCGTGGCCAGCGTGTGCATCGCCGCTTGAAGAGGGGTTGCCGGTGGCGCTGAAGATGCTCCCGCGGCGCCCGCGTCACGCTCCAGCGGCGGTTTTGCCGGACGGGTCGATGCCGCACGTTCTGCTCCTTCCTCCACAACTCCTTTGCCGGTGTTGACCGCACCAGCCATCATGACCTCCACGCTGCCGGCGGCGCGGCCAGCACATAGCCACCTTGGCGGGTCCGGCGCCACCAGCACCGGCGAGAGGCGCTGGCGCACAGGAACGGTGCCGAAATAGACGCGGAGGCTGCCGAACTCGATGGTGCGGCCGTTCTGCGGGAACTTGCCGCCGTTGGCGAAGCAGCCTGCGTTGTCGTTGATGAAGTCCATGTTGTAGATGCGTTGCACGAGCGCGGACACCGTGCGCTCGCCGTTGATGTCGAGGATGCCCGCCCGAATATGAACTCCAGCAAGCGCCACTTCATGCCCCATGGTGGGCGCCAACTGTCGTCGTGGTGAACAGACAGATGCCATAGGATGGCTTATGTTGGGGCCGAATGGACGCTAGAGGATTCGGGGGAGGGTTTGTGATTAGACGGGATGAACTTCCGGATGGTTTCCTCAAGAACTTGGCTAAGGCCAGAGGTTGAAGAAGAAAGACACAAGGAAGAACTCTCTCTAGATCATCTTCTCTATTGATCTCCACAGGTTACAGGTTTTGGCTTACAAGGTTCCTGTCTCTATATTCCGCGCGTATGAAGGAGGCTCCCCCCTCTCCTTATATAGGGGAGAGGGTGGCTTACAGGGCAAGAAACCCTAATGGCATCTTTGACTAGACAAACTACTTTACAAAGATACTTTATAAAGCTACTTTAATCATAGATGACGCCGGTCTCTTCTTTAAACAGGGAGGCTGATGTCCTCCGGCTTCTTTGATCGTCATCCTCCTCTTTATCGTCAGGCCTTCGTTTAAAGCCACTTTGCTTACCTCATCCTTGTCCTCTAGCTCTGGAGAGAATCTTTGACTGGTCCTACCGACATGCTCTTCCTTCCGGTCTCCGGTATCTTTTCTATCCGGTCCCGGTATACCCCTCTTGGGGATACCGGCTTAGCTTTACTTAGCCAAACTCTTATCTTTAAGCTCCGGTATAAATATTAAGCCGGTATCTTGATGGATAAGACCATCCGGTTTGGCATGTCTTTGGCATACCGGGGGTTATCCCCCCAACAGGTAACCCTACCAGGGATATTACCGGTGTCTACCTTCCTTTTGCCCTCTTTCTTGTTCTTCTTCTTCGAAGCTTGTGCTTTTTCTTCTTGAATATGCTCTTCGAAGTTAGCAGCCATCTGGGCAAAGGAAGTGTCGTAGCAATCTCGATCATACTGTTCCTTCTCCTCTGGACTCATCGGTAGAAGCCATTCTACATCCATCTGTTCCCTCTGCTCTCGATCCATCGGTTCAATCTCCTCATGTTGAACCGCTGCTTCAATCTCCTCATGTTGAACTGCTGCTTCAATCTCCTCATGTTGAACCGCTGCTTCAATCTCCTCATGTTGAACTGCTGCTTCAATCTCCTCAAGTTGAATTGCTGCTTCATTCTCCTCTCGCATTTGCTCGCTCCCGCCCGATCTTCCATTCCAAAAGCTGGGTCAAATCCATTTTTACAAAGCCTAGCAATGTGTCCAGGGATTCCACAATGTTTGCACTTACGTTTTCGAATCGGTGCACCACCCTCTCGCACTAGCTCTGATCCTATTCTTCCTCGGCCTACCTGCCGGTCTAGTCAATACTGGAGAGTACAGTTTGAAGCCTGGATCGACTTTCATCCATTGGTCTTTTCCCAACAAGGTAGGAACATTCATAGCATATGCAGCCCTAAATTTGGCAACAAAGAAATACTCTGACACATACTGATCAACTTCACCATCTTCACCCCCTATAACACTCATGAAAAACAATGCATGTATGCAGGGTATCCCACGGATCTGCCATCCCCTACAATGGCATGTCCTATCAACCAAACTCATCGGATACCTCCACTGCCTGTTTTTACTGTCAGTGTAGGTTACCTCAGCCTCCATTCCTTTTCTGACGCATTGCATCCTCCATTGTTTTCCCTGTCATGCAAAGACTTAATCAAAGATGGGAGCATGAGATGGCCAGCATATTTTGTGGATGCAATTCTTTGACGCAGATTGATCTTTATCATGATCATCTGCCTAATCTTATCAAATATTTGCCACAACGATAAGCCCTTTCAATGACTTGACCTTTGAGTTGAAACTCTCCGCAAGGTTACTTGTTACATAGTCTACCTTGCAAATTTCATTGAATTGGCTTCTTGACCACACCCTACCATGATGTTCATCCAAGTACTCCTTCACCCCAGGTTTTTGTTTATACAACACATCCAAATGAAACATATGCTTCCTAGAGCTGCATGTGTATGAAGCTGGCCATAGGTTGTCGGTAAAAACTTTACCCTTGAATTTCTTTGTAAAATTCTGTACCAAGTGTCGCATACATTCCCTATGCTCCACTCCGGGGAATACTCGCTTCTACCGCACTCTCCAAACCTTTGCAAGCGTCTGTGTGGATAACAAGTCCTGGTGGATGACCTATAAGGTCGCACAAATTCTGCAGAAACCAAGTCCAACTTTCCTCTGACTCAACCTCCAAAACTCCATAAGCAACAGGGAACATCCAATTATGTCCATCAACTGCAGTAGTAGCAACTAGCTGTCCTTTAAACCTGCCATGAAGAGCTGATGCATCCACGGCCAAATAAGGCCTGCAACCGTCCAAAAAGCCTTTCCAGCAAGCTTTGAAACAAACAAAAGCCCTTCTAAAACATTCCTTGTGCATTACCTTCCCACTTTTCAATTTGTAGGGAACTGTATGCTTGTCTATTGCTACAACACTGCCTGGACTAGCCATCTCCACTTCAGCTTTGAAAGTGTAAAGCAACTGAAAGCTTTCATTCCATGGACCATTGATCTTGTCAAGAGCCATTTCCTTTGCATAGAACATCCTCATGTAAGGTACTTTCATCCCTTTATACTTCTCAGCCACCTTTTTCTGGAGTGCTGTTGGACCAAGTGAAGGAGTTTCTCTCAGCCAATCTAGGATTATATCTGCCAACCACCTAGTCTTCGCTAGCTTTGTTTTCAGGTCTGGCTCTCCCCCTAGAGGTGGAAACCTATGGATCTCCTTATTATTCTTTATCTGAAACATAATGATAAGGGATGTCAGTAATAGATAAAAAAAAATTACACCGTGATCTAAATACACAACTGGTTGGCGTAGTACCCGAACCAAGCTGCTTCTACGCATTGTGGATGCATGTAGCCTAAACCTACACCTTGGGTATGGGCATTTAATTGTGAACCTACCTGGCTCACTTTTAATAACCTTATAATTATTCTTAGTGAGAATGTGATATGTAGTAATTGCATTACGGCAGTCCATCATCGTTTGAAACACGGTGCCTTTTGCAAGCTGAGGATCCTCCCTGTTCCACTCAATTGTTGGCAAGTCTTCACCTTCGTAATCGGCTAAAACGAGGCTGTCATCGTTCTCATTCTTCTCTTCATCATCAGTATCATCAAATTTGGCACCAAAAGCAATATCTTCCATGTATTGATCCTCCATTGCCTGCTTACTGCATCGATCTACCAATTCAGGAAACATTAACTCATCCTCATCATCTTCAGGAGACTGATCCCCAATCTCTGCATCGTCCTCCACATTGACCACAGGAACGATCTGGCTACCACTCGCACTGGGGACAGATGGTGCTGCTGTGGACCTACAAGGAGCGCCGCGGCGCACACTATTAGCAGAGGCAGAAGCAGTAGAGAGACATGATGCCCGACCACCTGATGATGCCCCAACACCAGATGATGTCTGGCCCCTGTCCACATGGATACGAATTTTTCCGAAACGGCAAGAAGCATTCAAAGCAAAAAGAATTCCCAGATCGTCATCGGAAATTAGTGGAACAAATCTTCGCTCCGTGCTGTTGAAATATTCGGAATGAACTGCTTCGCGAGGGCTCCAGGGGTACTTATCGCAGATGTTAGCTTTCAAATCCCTCAACGAGATGGTGGTTGCAACCACCGCAGGGAAGTTAAACCCATTGGTACTGCGTTTAGAATCACGCGTAAAGCTAGAATCCAGCCTAACCACCAGCCGAAAAGCCAGCGCTGGATCAATCCTATTCGAAAAGCAACGCAGTTAGTTGAGCAACAACGATTCGCGCTCAAAAACTGCCTACTGTTAATTCACAAGGCAGACGATGCTTACCCAGATGGAATCCATGCGTTAGATCCCTCCGATTCCCAATCTTCTCCAAGGCTGACGGGAAGAGGCGGCACACCAGACGGATATACAAACTCTACCGCGACAGGGGTAGATCTAGATCCGGTGGAGGCGGATCCCTCTCCGCCTCCCGGGGTGGTGGTGGGGGGGGGGCGGCGGCGGACGACGCCATAAGTTAGGTGGGCAGGACGGCGTGGCGGCGGAGGGGCGGTGTGTGAGCTCCTCCAGTCTCGGGCGGAGGGGCGGTGTGTGAGCTCCTCCAGTCAACAGTCAACACAGTTCGAAAGCAACGGTAAATTCATGGCTCCCTATCCTTCACCGGTAACGGTCAAGGCCTCTGACCAGACGGCAACCCTCCCGTCCGAGCGCCTACGAGGTGTTTCAAACTAGAGGGAGGGGAAAACTGAGGAAAAGTTAAGCGGCTGGGGAAAACTGGGTACAACTAACGAAGCAGGGGCACGAAAATAGAAATCCCTAAAATTATTACTCTCCACATAAGCATATTCAATTTTATTAGTTGTAGTGGGAGCAAATTCAACAAAGTAGCTATCATTATTATTCTCATCATCAAATATAGGAGGCATAGTATAATCATAATAAAATTTACTCTCCATAGTAGGCGGCACCAAAAGACCACTATCATTATAATCATCATAAATAGGAGGCAAAGTATCATCAAAGAAAATTTTCTCCTCAATGCTTGGGGGACTAAAAATATCATGCTCATCAAAACCAGCTTCCCCAAGCTTAGAATTTTCCATATCATTAACAACAATGGTGTTCAAAGCGTTCATACTAATATCATTGCTACTAGCATGCAAATAAGATTCCATAGGTTTTTTAATTTTCGCAGCAAACAATCCATGTCTTAACTCGGAAATAGAATAAGAAGCTCATTGTTGCTTTCCATTATGCCTAACTAGTGTAAACAAGAAACCAAAAGATGCAATTGCAGGATCTAAAGGAAATAGCTTCGAGTACTTACAACGGCGCCGGAAAATAGCTTAGTAGCCGAGATCCGGAGTGTGAGTACCTTTTACCTTTCCTCCCGACAACGGCGCCGAGAAAATAGCTTGATGTCTACGGGTGCTTCTATTCTTGTAGACAGTGTTGGGCCTCCAAGAGCGAGAGGTTTTTAGAACAGCGAGCAAGTTTTCCCTTAAGTGGATCACCCAAGGTTTATCGAACTCGGGGAGGAAGAGGTCAAAGATATCCCTCTCAAGCAACCCCGCAATCACGATACAAGAAGTCTCTTGTGTCCCCAACACACCTAATACACTTGTCAGATGTATAGGTGCACTAGTTCGGCGAAGAGATAGTAAAACACAGGTGGTATAGATGGTGGTAATATTGCAGAAAGTAAAGATGCAGTAAAACAGTAAACAAGCAGTGCCAGAAAATAGCTTGCTGGCGTGAGAAGCAATTCTTTGTGGTGGAAACAAGGCCTAGGGATCATACTTTCACTAGTGGACACTCTCAACATTGATCACATAATAAATAAGTTCTCTTTCCTTTGTGCTACATATACTCTTGTTGGATGATGAACACCACTAATTGTGTAGGGCTACAAGAGCCCTCAATGCCGGAGTTAACAAGCTCCACAATATTCAATGTTCATATTTAAATAACCTTAGAGTGCATAACAGATCAACATAACCAAACCAAGTACTAACATAGCATGCACACTGTCACCTTCACACTACGAAAGGAGGAATAGATCACATCAATACTATCATAGCAATAGTTAACTTCATAATCTACAAGAGATCACAATCATAGCCTACCCCAAGTACTACACGATGCACACACTGTCACCATTACACCGTGCAGGAGGAATAAACTACGATATTCATGTTTAAGTAACCTTAGAGTATAATAGATCTTTGCAAAATAGACCAAGTACTAACATAGCATGCACACTGTCACCATCACACTATGAAGGACGAATAAATCACATCAATACTATCATAGCGATAATCAACTCCATAACCTACAAGAGATTATGATCATAATCTACGACAAGAACTACACGATGCACACACTGTCACCATTACACCATGCGGGAGGAATAGACTACTTTAATAACATCACATGAGTAGCACATAAACTAGTAGCGATACAAAGCACATTGCAATCATAAAGGGATATAAATAAGCACTTCACTATGCCATTCATAACGATGAATAAGTATTCCGTGAAATATAGCCTAAGAGACCCACACGGTGCACACACTCGTCACCTTTACACACGTGGGACAAGGAGTCTCCGGAGATCACATAAGTAAAACCCACTTGACTAGCATAATGACATCTAGATTACAAGCATCATCATATGAATCTCAATCATATAAGGCAGCTCATGAGATTATTGTATTGAAGTACATAGGAGAGAGATGAACCACATAGCTACCGGTACAGCCCCAAGCCTCGATGGAGAACTACTCCCTCCTCATGGGAGCAGCAGCGTTGATGAAGATGGCGGTGAAGATGGCAGCGGTGTCGATGGAGAAGCCTTCCGGGGGCACTTCCCCGTCCCGGCGGCGTGCCGGAACAGAGACTCCTGTCCCCCAGATCTTGGCTTCGCGATGGCGGCGGCTCTGGAAGGTTTCGCGTACCGTGGCTTATTCGTCTCGGGGTTTTAGGTCAGGGAGCTTATATAGGCGAAAGGGGAGCCTCGGAGGGCTGACGAGGCGATGACACACTAGGGGGGCGCGGCCCAGGCCCTGGCCGCGCCACCCTGTCATCTGGGGCCCACAGGGCCCTCCTCTGGTGGCTCTCGGGTGTTCTGGAAGCTTCCGGTGAAAATAGGGTACTGGGCGTTGATTTCGTCCGATTCCGAGAATATTTCCTTACTAGGATTTCTGAAACCAAAAATAGCAGAAAACAGGAACTGGCACTTCGGCATCTCGTCAATAGGTTAGTTCCGGAAAACGCATAAATATGACATAAAGTATGCATAAAACATGTACATATCATCAATAAAGTAGCATGGAACATAAGAAATTATAGATACGTTTGAGACGTATCAGGGGGCAGCGCTCCACCGCCCTTGGATAGTACTGATCTTCACCCACAATTACTAAAAAGGTACAATTTTCTCTTCGTATGTTTGGTTTATGCTCTGTTCAGCCCTACCAAATCGTTGGCACGCCAAAATTTTGGCGAGCAATTCCTCCGCCCGCGGTTCACTAGTGATTAGCGAAAAGTTATAATATAAATGCATGGGTTGGGCTGGACTAGCCAATTTTGTGGTGGAGAACCAAACGACAGCCGATAAGGCACGCACCAATAGTTTGGTAAGGCCACCGTCATCTTAGAACCAAACATACCTGTAAGTCCTTTTTTCAAATAGAGCAATTGGATAGTATACTGATCTTACATACACCCACTAGCTCTCGTTCTCCCATGATGTCATCCTCCGATGCATCAGTTGCGCATCTGCTCGGCCACACAGTGCATGAGAAACTCACGAGTGAAAACTTTCTCGTGTGGAAAGTCGGTCGTTATTCCTGCAATCCGTGGTGGTCTCATATTCGGGTACCTCGATGGCTCCATCAAAGCACCAGCAAAAAAACCACCGTTGAGATGGATAACCCCACGTCCCCACCTATACGGCATGGATCAAGAAGGATAAGCAGGTGCTTGCCTATGTTCTCCGATCTCTCACGAATTCTAGTGGAGGTAACCGAACATCACATGATCGATGCACCTGGCCTAGATGTCAATCCAGGCCATGCACGTGTCGCAGTCCCGCGCAAGGATCATATCCCTGCGGCTGACTCTTAACAATCTGAAGAAGAAGGAGATGACTGCAGTTGTCACTAGAAGAATGTGTTGATTTTCGATCTTTTGATAGAGACCGTGGATAAAATCGTCATAGATCTACCATGATTTCGCACCAGATCCTAGCAAGTTGTTTTAAGGGTCAAAACTCTAGAAAATTATGACAATTTAATTCAAGAACATCATTATTTTCCTGGAATAATTGTCATAATTTGGGCCACGCGGTTTAGAACCTTATATTAAATCATTACAACCAATTTAAATCATCATAATTTGTAATAAAATTATATTTTTAATACAAAATGCTAGGCTAACAACTAAGCAATGTGTCTACATGTCATGTATATGTGGACATCCAAATTACCCAATTCCTCTCACACGTGGGGCGCACACGATCCTTACACGTTGCACAAGGTGGGACCTGCACATGGGAGCGGACGCTGAGATAATTTGTATAGAGTGACAAAAATTGTCGAGCTTGGGACTCAAAAGAAAGACATCATATCATATGCAGATGCACAATGGCATAACCATTACACCACAAAACTTATTTTGATATATACCGCAGATGGGTAACCTGTTAACTATCTCTATAGGTTGGGCTTGGGCCGACTGTTGAAGGCCGATCTTTCAGCCAAGGCCCATGATTGAAATACGGATGCATCAAATTGGCCAACAGAAAATAGGCCAAAAAAGGTGAATAAAGTGGGGGCATATGGGTTTGGTAGAGTTTGAGTCCAAGAGAAATGGAGGGAGTTTAGAATGTTTTTAGGAAAGTAAAAGTAGAAATTTTCCCCTCAACTTTGCTTCTGACTTCGGATTGAGATGATCCAAAGATCAATTATGTTCATCTCGAAAAGACCTATAAATTTTGTGTTCGCAAATTTCTCACTTCATGTCATCTCGATAGCATGACTACTTTTTGTAAAATCGACAAAAAGCCATTCGTCGGGCTAAAATAGATAGAAACCTTGGAAATTCATACAAGTTGGTGTATTTTTTTTAAAAATTGGCATACTACTTTTTAGAATTGGATTGCTGCAAATATGCACCATATTCTTTCGTAGCCACTTCCATTTCTCCCTTTTTCGAATTTCTTTTGTCGGTTTACAAATGCGGCCAAAACTACCGGCATAACCATTTTAACTAAGGTTTAAACTTCGAAAATTTATTTGTGGACCTAAGATGAAATAGATAGCTATGAACCTAAAAGTTATTTTTAGAAAAAAAAATCCTGAGCAACCTATCAAGCACATGTAGTTCTTATTTGACTCACACTTTCAGGTGAATCGACAACTATTTATCTTTTTAGTGAGAGGTCCTATAAATCTTTTGAGACGCAAACAACTATTTATTTGTACATACAATGTGGTATAGTATTTTTGATAATTTGGGTGGTCCAATTTCGGAATGGTTTCTTCGTAGGTGCTTCAGAAACATACCCATTTTGACGCTTAGAAAATGAAAAATGGAGTTCTTTGTGCAAACACAATGAAAACTCCCAACATCAATGTTGTTTTCGTCCTAAGTACACACACCGTGCACGTTAATTATGGTGTCATTTGAACAAACTATGCCATGCTTCTAGTCATGACCTAGCTCATTTGGTATGAAAGCCATGAAATTTCCTACTTGGTAGCTCATTTATGAGAAGGTTTTCTATAATATTTTTTACAATTAAAGTTTAATATTTTTTGTAGTTAACTAGGTCAGGTATTTGTGATGGTGTGAAGGATTTCCATCTTTATTTTGATTTTTTTGAATTACTTGTGATTACTTCAATATGTCGCCAAAACTACGGGTATGAACTTTCTTGCCTAGGCTTTGAATCTTGAAAATTTCTTTGTGGGCCTATGATGAAATAGATAGTTGTGAACCTAAAAATTATTTTTAGAAAAAAATCATGAGCAAAATATCAAGCACTTGTAGTTCAAATTTGACCCACTTCTAGCTAAATCGACAACTATTTGTCTTTTTTGGTGAGAGATACCTATAAATATTTTGAGACATAACCAGCTAGCGATTTGCACATAAAATATATTATAATATTCTTGAAAATTTGGGTAGTCCAATTTTGAAATGGTTTTCTTGTAGGTGCTTCACAAATAAACCCATCTTTTACGTTTAGAAAATGAAAATGGTTTTTTGTGCAAAGACAAAAAATCTCCCAACGTGTACATTGTTTGCCATCCAAAGATGCACACATATGCACCATATAGGATCATTTGAAAAAAAACTATGCCATGATTCTGGTCATGACCTAGCTTATTTGGCTTGAAAGCTATGAAATTTCATACATGCTAGCTCATTTCTAAGAAGGTTTTTCTATAAATTTTTTGATACGCCAAGTTTAATATTTTTTCTAAGAACTACGTCGCATAAGAAGACATGGTGTGAAGGATTTCCTTTTTTTATTTTCTTGAATTACTCGTGCTTGATTAAATATGTCGCGAAAACTACGAGCATGAACTTTCTTTCATAGGGTTTAAATGCTGCAAATCGCTTTGTGGACTGATGACCCACAAGTATAGGGGACCGCAACAGTCTTCGAGGGAAGTAAAACCCAATTTATTGATTCGACACAAGGGGAGCCAAAGAATATTTGTAAGCCTTAACAGTGGAGTTGTCAATTCAGCTGCACCTGGAAACAGACTTGCTCGCAAGAATTTATCAGTAGCAACATTTTTATAGCAGTAGGAGTAGTGGAATATAAGCAGCAGTGTAATAAAGACAGCAGTAGTGATTTTAGTAAACAACATGATTAAAATACTGTAGGCATAGGGATGGATGAATGGGCGTTTGCATGGATAAGAGAACTCATGTAACAATCAAGGCAGGGCATTTGCAGATAATAATAAAACGGTATCCAAGTACTAAACAATCCATAGGCATGTGTTCCGTATATAGTCGTACGTGCTCGCAATGAGAAACTTGCACAACATCTTTTGTCCTACCAGCCGGTGGCAGCCGGGTCTCTAGGGAAACTACTGGCAATTAAGGTACTCCTTTTAATAGATTATCGGAGCAAAGCATTAACACTCTGTGAACACATGTGATCCTCACATCACCGCCTTCCCCTCCGGTTGTCCCAATTTCTGTCACTTTGGGGCCTCGGGTTCCGGACAGCAATATGTGTATACAACTTGCAGGTAAGATCATAAAACAATGAATATCTTCATGAATCAATAACATGTTCAGATCTGAAATCATGGCACTCGGGCCCTAGTGACAAGCATTAAGCATAACAAGTTGCAACAATATCATAGAAGTACCAACTACGATACTAGGCACTATGCCCTAACAATCTTATGACTATTACATGATCAATCTCATCCAATCCCTACCATCCCCTTCAGCCTACAGCGGGGGAATTACTCACACATGGATGGGGGAATCATGGATGGTCGATGGAGAGGCGTCGGTGGTGATGATGGCGATGATCTCCTCCAATTCCCCGTCCCGGCAGGGTGCCAGAACGAAGTTTCTGGTCCCGAGGCAGAGTTTCGCGATGGCGGCGGAGTTCTGGACGTCTTCTGGAAATATGGTCGAACCCCCGTGCGTTTTTAGGTCGAAACCCTTAAGTAGTCGAAAGGGGGGCGTCAGAGGCTGGCCAAGGCGCCGCCACCATAGGCCGGTGCGGCCCAGGGGCCCACCGCGCCGCCTTGTGGGGTGGGCGCCTCGTGGCCCCCCTCCTTCAGGTCTTCTGGCTCCATCCATCTTCTGTGAAAATAGGCCCATTGGAATTAATCCCGGGGATTTTCCTGAAAGTTGAGTTTCTGCACAAAAACAAGACTCCAGGGCAATTCTACTGAAAACAGCGTTAGTCCGTGTTAGCTGTATCCAAAATACACAAATTAGAGGCAAAACAATAGCAAAAGTGTTCGGGAAAGTAGATACATTTTGGACGTATCAACTCCCCCCAAGCTTAGCTTATTGCTTGTCCTCAAGCAATTCAGTTAACAACTGAGTGCGATAAAAGAACTTTCATGAACACATTTGCTCATATGATGTAATTATTCTCATGATATGGACGAGTACTAGGCAATTCATAATAAGATACATGCAAATAAAGTCATCTAATAGCTGTATCAATCATGAAAGAGATACCAACAAACTAATAACGAGCATCATGAAACACTTCTATAAGCAGGATTGTAATGTTCATAAAAAGATATGATAGAGTGGTATCTCGCTTTCCTGTATTTGTACAGCAAAACATAAATGCCCAGGCACCTCTGAATTTCATGGAAAGACTAGAAGTAAAGATTATCAAAGATAAAAGCATCAAAGTTATACCACAGCTGATCATATTTTGGGACAAGCATATTATACTAAGAATGACAGTTATGCTCTCAAGAAGGTGCTCAAAGAAAGGATGGTGACTCAACATAAAAGTAAAAGATTGACCCTTCGCAGAGGGAAGCAGGGATTAACATGTGCTAGAGCTTTTCATTTTTTTCAAAGACAGAAGTAAAATTGTTTTGAGAGGTGTTTGTTGTTGTCAACGAATGATAGTGGGCACTCTAACTACCTCGTCAACCAGACTTTCAAGAGCGGCTCCCATGAAGGACGCTATCTCTACCAGCAAGGTAGATCATCCCTCTTCTTTTTTGTTTACACATGCATTTTAGTTTCATTATGGATGACACTCCCCCCAACCTTTGCTTACACAAGCCGTGGCTAACCGAATCCTTGGGTGCCTTCCAACATTCACATACCATGGAGGAGTGTCTATTTGCAAATTAAGTTGCTTACTGATAAATCAGAGCAAAACATGTGAAGAGAATTATTGATGAAAGTTAATTAATTGGGGCTGGGAACCCCGTTGCCAGCTCTTTTTGCAAAATTATTGGATAAGTGGATATTCCACTAGTCCATTGGTGAAAGTCTGTCAGGAGTAAATGACAAGGTTGAAAAATAAAACACCACGTACTTCCTCATGAGCTATAAAACATCGACACAAATTGAGAAGTATTTTGAAGGTTTAAAGGTAGCACATGAGAATTTACTTGGAATGGTTTGAAATGCCATGCATAGGTATTTATGGTGGACACTTTGGAATAACTTGATTTTCAGGGGTTTGGACGCACGAGCAGCGTTCCCGCTCAGTACAAGTGAAGTCTAGCAATAGACTGGGAAGCGACAATCAAGAGAGCAATAATCATGCTTGTGACAAAATAAAATTAACGGAGGCATAAAAGTGATACAAGAACTCTGAGGCAAAGTAAATCATCGAGGCTTAATTGACTTTTGGTCAGTCATATGCATGCGTGAGCATGTGCCAAGTTGATTCAAGTGAATTATTCAGAGGAGGATACCACAATGTCATACTTATCTATGAATAAAACAATGCAAGCAGATATTCATGACATGCTACTCATTATTAATAAATTGGAACTAAACATGAGAGATCATGAACTACTAGACTTTCATTAAATGACATATACCTCACATGAACCAACTAAGCATGCTCACATGGATGAGTATATGTACAAAAATGAAAACAAATAGAGTTCATACCAGCCTCTCACCACAGTCGAGTTGCCGTAGATCGTCATTATTGCCTTTCACTTGTGTGGCTTGAATAATAATATGGAATGAAAACCAAGCTCCAACCACCAAAGACCGCTGAACTCCCTAATAAACTTTACAAAACCAAAGAAGAACAACAAATATTTTTGGTGTTTTCGGGTTTGAAATAAGAACAAAAGGAAACAGGCAAACAAAGCAAAATCTTTTTGGATTTTCTCATAGCAAACTAACGATAGCAAATAAGGTAAAATAGGAACAAAGAACCAAATAAACAAATGGTGAAGAGAAACAACAGAAATATTTTTGGTCTTTTTATGTTTTAAGAAAGAAACAAAGCAAAAACAAGAGAACGAAAACTAAAAGAAACACAGAAAAGCAAAGTGGCAGAAATCTGCCAAAACTTGACAGCAGTGCAGTAATAATTTTTTACGAAAATCTTCTGCTGCTCAACTCGAAAAGTGCTCAACTACTGAAAGTTAGATAACAACCTGGGGAACATGCACAAAAATTGGCAGCTCAAAATAACGTTCTGGATATGCACAGGAATTTTTTTAGTATCAGCCCAGAATCTGTTTTTAGATAGCACTTCCCCAAATATCATCTTCCTCATATTAGAGGCACCCATCGGCACTCAAATGAAATAAAGAAGTAAAAATAAAGATTACTACAGTAATAACATCCTTCAAAAAACTAAAATAAAATACCTACTGAAATAAAAATAACCGAAAGAGAAACAACCAAAAGAAGTGAAACAAGTATATACACATGACCGGCAATTGTAATATGCGATGAATGAGTGATGCCGACATACCTCCCCCCAAGCTTAGGCTTTTGGCCTAAGTGGAGGTCAATCCCACGGTCCCCATGAGGTGGCATCTCCGTAATACGACGAAGGAGGATCCCGTCCTTGATACCCGCTGGAGGACGCACCAGGATATGTGACCGTGTACCCATCAGAAGGCTCGGCGTCCTCGGAGTCGTGCTGCTGGTGAAAGCCAAGTATCCTCAGCTGATCATCCACCTCCTCCTTGGAGCGCGACCACGGCTTCCTGCGAACACTGGACAAATCGGCCTGCGGCAAAGGGATTTCTCTCTCATCCCCGTCAATAAACAATATTCTATAAACAATATTTCCTAAATTAGAGTCAGTTGTGACAAATTGGTGACTCTTCATGGCAGCAATATCAAGCCTAACAGGGGTTAGTATCTCATCACTTGAATCAATAGAAAGACCTAGACGTGCAACAATACGTGAAGCAATAATTCCTCCATAGATAGGTCCCCTACTAGATAGGCGACGAGCAATAAGAGCACCTAGATGATAAGGTGTATTTCCAGTAAGTGCAGCAACTAGAAAAGCAAGATGATAAATAGAAATGTTGCTAGTGTTCTCCCTACCAAGAATGCTAGTAGCAAGATAGTAAGCGAAATATCTAATGGCAGGGAGTTGAATGTTTCTTATCTTACCGCGCTGAATGGTGCGGCTATCATCATTGGTAACTTCTCGATAGAGCTCCGTCAAAGCTCTGGGGCGGTTTGATACGTCTCCAACGTACCTATAATTTCTGACGTTCCATGCTTGTTTTATGACAATACTTACATGTTTTGCTTGCACTTTATGATGATTTCATGCGTTTTCCGAAACTAACCTATTAACAAGATGCCACAGTGCCAGTTCTCGTTTTCTGCTGTTTTTGGTTCCAGAAAGGCTGTTCGGGCAATATTCTCGGAATTGGACGAAATCAACGCCAAAGATCTTATTTTTCCCGGGAGGCTCCAGAACACCGAAGGGGAGTCGGAGGAGAGCCAGGGGCCACCACACATGTGGGCCGCGCGGCCCCAGGCCTGGCCGTGCCGGCCTAGTGGGAGGCCACCCTGTCAGCCCTCCTGCGCCGCCTCTTCGCCTATTTAAGCCCTTTCGACCTAAAAACGCAGTACCAATTGACGAAACTCCAGAAAGACTCCAGGGGCGCCGCCGCCATCGCGAAACTCCAATTCGGGGGACAGAAGTCTCTGTTCCGGTACCCTGCCGGGACGGGGAAGTGCCCCCGGAAGCCATCTCCATCAACGCCACCGCCTCCATCATGCTCCGTGAGTAGTTGATACGTCCAAAACGTATCTACTTTCCCGAACACTTTTGCTATTGTTTTGCCTCTAATTTGTGTATTTTGGATACAACTAACATGGACTAACGCTGTTTTCAGCAGAACTGGTCTGGTGTCTCGTTTTTGTGCAGAAATCCAACTTTCGGGAAAATCCTCGGAATTTATGCAGAAGGCCCTATTTTACCAAAATATTGACGGAGCCAGAAGGGCAAGGGAGGTGGAGGCCCGAGGGCCCCACACCACATGGCGGCGCGGCCCAGGGGGGCCCGCGCGGCCATGTGGTGTGGCCCCCTCGGCCGGCCTCCGACGCCCCCTTCGGACTACTTATTGGTTTCGACCCGAAAACGCACGGGGAGAAGTCGAAATCGCCGAAACCCTCCGGAGAGCCGCCACATCGCGAAACTCCGTCTCGGGAGCCGAAGTCTCCGTTCTGGCACTCCGCCGGGACGGGGAATTGGAGGAGATCTTCACCGCCATCACCGCCAACGCCTCTCCATCGACCAGCCATGTTTCCCCCATCCATGTGTGAGTAATTCCCCCGCTGTAGGCTGAAGGGGATGGTAGGGATTGGATGAGATTGGTCATGTAATAGTCATAAGATTGTTAGGGCATAGTGCCTAGTATCCGTAGATGTCACTTTTATGATATTGTTGCAACTTGTTATGCTTAATGCTTGTCACTAGGGCCCGAGTGCCATGATCTCAGATCTGAACATGTTATTGATTCATGAAGATATTCGTTGTTTATGATCTTACCCGCAAGTTGTATACACATGTCATCGTCCGGAACCAATGGCCCCGAAGTGACGAAATCGGGACAACCGGAGGGGATGGTAGTGATGTGAGGATCACATGTGTTCACGGAGTGTTAATGCTTTGCTCCGGTACTCTATTAAAAGGAGTACCTTAATATCCGATAGTTTCCCTAGAGGCCCGGCTGCCACCGGCTGGTAGGACAGAAGATGTTGTGCAAGTTTCTCATTGCGAGCACGTACGACTAAATATGGAACACATGCCTATTGATTGATTAGTACTTGGATACCGTTTTATTATTATCTGCAAATGCCCTTGCTTTGATTGTTACATGAGTTTCTCTCATCCATGCAACGCCCGTTAAATCCGTCCCCGTGCCTACGGTATTTTAATCCTGCTGTTTACTATAATCACTACTCGCTGTCTTTATTACACCGCTGTCGTTATTTCGCTATTTCCACTGCCATAAAACTGTTACTACTCGATAAACTCTTGCGAGCAAGTCTGTTTCCAGTGCAGCTGAATTGACAACTCCGCTGTTAAGGCTTACAAGTATTCTTTGTCTCCCCTTGTGTCGAATCAATAAATTGGGTAATACTTCCCTCGAAGACTGTTGCGATCCCCTATACTTGTGGGTCATCAAGACTATTTTCACGGCGCCGTTGCCTGGGAGCATAGCTTTATTTGGAAGTTCACTTGGATTGATATTGTTCGCTGCAAATTCTCCATTATGGGTAAACCTCGCGATACTAAGATCGCCATATTACCATCCACTACAAGAAAAGGTACAACTCGAGTACCTCTGCTGCTCTTGATTCACCCTCTCGTGATTGATAAACTTGTTTCACCGCCACATGCTTCACATGCTGGTACTTCTGCTGAATCTGAAAATTCTCATAATATTGATAATGTTTCTGCTGTGCTTGATGATAGTGGTTCATTGGGATCTTTTCTAGATGCTACGATTGCTAGGTCTAGACAAATTGAAAATACTGAAACTCCTAATGCTACTACACCTGTTAAATCACCTGAACTTGATTATTCTAGTGATGATCCTGATGAAGATTATGTAGAGCTTGATGATGATTTTATTGAAAAATGCAATGCTACTACTGATGCAAGAAAAATTAAAAAGTTGCTTGCGAGAACATGCTCGTTAGATATAAACCATCTCCCGATCCTAAATTTGCCACATCTCCTATAAACATTAGGGATAAAGATTATGATTTTTCTCTTGATCTATCTCATATAGCTATTGTTGAGAAAACACCCTTTTGTGGTACTCGAAAAAGAAAGTGCTGTTGAACACTTGACTGAGTTATCTACTCTTAGTGGCGTGTTTTCTGATGATGTCAAGATGCGTACTTATTTTGTCGCTAAAATTTTTCCGTTCTCATTAAAGGATGATGCTAAAACTTGGTATAATAATTTGCCTCCTGGTTCTATTAAAAGTCCAACCGACTTGCGTGATGTTTTCTTTCGAAAATACTTTCCTGCTAGTGCTCAACATGCTGCTTTGCAGAGAATTTATAATTTTGACCAGGAAGATGGAGAGAAATTGCCTGAGGCTTGGGCGAGATTTTGCTCTCTTATTAGAGCTCAGCCTGACCATGATTTAGAAAAGCATGATTTACTTGATATATTTTATAGTGTACTAACCATTGAGTCTAGGGCATACCTGGATAGTTGTGCTGGTTGTGTTTTCAGGAAAAGAACTCCAGATGACGCTGAAGAATTATTGGCTAAAATA
Source organism: Lolium rigidum (assembly GCF_022539505.1). NCBI lineage: Eukaryota > Viridiplantae > Streptophyta > Magnoliopsida > Poales > Poaceae > Lolium > Lolium rigidum. The sequence goes on from NC_061510.1 coordinate 404,928,687, forward strand.
GGCCGGAATCATGATGATTGGTCTACACCTGAACCAACCCCGACACCGATAGTAAAGAAGAGGGGTATGATTAAATTAAATGATGAAGATATGAGGGAAGCCAAGAAGTCTCTTAAAGAGAAGGGTATTAAACCTGAAGATGTGAAGAATTTACCTCCTATAGAAGATATATGTGAGACGATTCCCCCTTCATCCATGATTGAGGTACATTCTCTTCAACGCTTTACTAGGGAAGATATTCCGTATTCAAAACCTCCAGCTCAATACTTAGATGAATTTGATAATTATATTGTTAAGCAACAAAACTTTAATATGAGAGTAGAGAATCATTTAATGGAAAATTCTCGAGCTATTAGTGAATTGCATGGTATTGTGGAGAGAACCTCCAATGATGTTAAGATACTTGTTAAACATTTTCAAATGGTTCAAACTCAAATTGATCAACTTACTAAAGTGCAAAATGACTTGTTGGGAAATAATTCTAAAGAAAAACATGCTTATGAAGTAACAACTAGAGGTGGTGTTTCTACCCAGGATCCTCTATATCCTGAAGGGCATCCCAAAAGAGTTGAACAAGATTCTCAACTAATTAAAACTCGTGCTCCATCTAAGAAAAAGAAAAAGAAACATAAGAATGTTGTAGAATCCTCTGAACCTGTTAATGATCCTAATAGTATTTCTATTTCTGATGCTGAAACTGAAAGTGGTAATGAACATGATAAAGATAATGATAAGAATGATACTCCCGATAAGGAAGAAATTGAAAAAGAACCTGAAAAGCCTGCTAAAAATAAAAAGTACACTAAAGAAGATTTTATTACTGAGAAACATGGTAATGAAAGAGAACCTTGGGTTCAAAAGCAAATGCCTTTTCCTGCTAAGAAACTTAAATCAAAGGAGGAGGAACATTATAATAAATTTTGTGATTGGATGAAACCTTTATTTCTGCAAATTCCTTTGACTGATGCTATTAAATTGCCTCCTTATTCAAAGTATATGAAAAATATTGTTACTAACAAAAGGAAAATCCCCAATGAGGAAATTTCCACTATGCTCGCTAATTACTCCTTCAATGGTAAGATTCCAAAGAAGCTTGGAGACCCAGGTATACCGACTATTCCTTGTTCCATCAAGAATAATTATGTTAGAACTGCTCTATGTGATTTAGGAGCAGGTGTGAGTGTAATGCCTTTTTCTCTTTATAAGAGACTTGATTTAGATAAATTGATACCAACTGATATATCCTTGCAAATGGCTGATAAATCTACTGCTATTCCTGTTGGTTTATGTGAAAATGTTCCTGTGCAAGTTACTCGGACATTGCTTGATATTAACTGATTTTGTTGTGTTGGAAATGCCTGAAGATGATAGTATGTCCATTATTCTTGGAAGACCCTTTCTTAATACTGCAGGGGCTGTTATTGATTGCAATAAAGGCATGGTTACTTTCAATGTTGATGATAAGGAACACACTGTCTATTTTCCCAAGAGGATTGATAAAGTATGTGGAGTCAATACAATTTTTAATGTGAAAACCATCAAAGTGGGATCCATTGATTGTCCTATATATGAGCCTAAAGAAGAATATCAAACTCTTGTGATTGGATCCATATCAATTCAATATAAGGTAACATGATTGATTTGAGGTTTATTTCTTCTTATGTCATATAAAATTTATTTGGTAGCAAGACTTGATCAACCTTGTTAACAAGTATATTTTATTGCATAAAAGAGCTAAACAACACTTCTTTCTTTCTTTTTCCCTCCACCTATTTTACTTGCTGTAGCACTTTTGTTTTGCAATATGCTTTAGTCATTTAAGATTTTAGAAATCATTTTCCTGCGCAAGTAATCATTAATTTAATACCCGAAATGTGCATTTTTCGAAGTTCTCTAAAAATTACAAAAATTACACCGTTGGTCCTATTTTTCGACGAGGCACCTGGGAGCACCAGAGGATGACCTGTGGGGCACCAGGGGGTGCCACACCATAGGCCGGCGCGGCCAGCAAGGGGGCCGCGCCACCTTGTGGTGTGGGCCACCCCTTGCCCCACTTCATCATCTCTTCCTCCCAGTACCTTCTCTCTCCCGAAAAAGCTCGTACCAAGTTCCTCTCACTCGTGTTTCTGCTCAAGAACTCGCGATTTTTCGATCTCCTTGCTCAGCCCAGATTTCTGTCTGAAATTTGGCACATTTACTCCTTGGTATGTGACTCCTTTGATTGCCCAATTAGAATTTCATTTGGTTGAGTATATCTTGAATATTTTGCTGCTGTAGATAACATGTTTAGTGAGCTTGCATACTTGTTCTAAGTGGAATAAACTAGTTTTGATGCATGTTTAGTACTCTAGCAAGTTCCTATAGTAGTTCCCTTCAATTACATACCTTGAAATCAAATTTTATAATGATTGTTGAAAAATTTCAGAAAATGGAAGGGAGTGTGCACCAACTTAACCAAGAAGAGTTGGAGGTACAGCAAGTTATGAGAGTCCATCGTGAAGAGGGAGTATACCCCTCTTATTACCCATGCACGGACTTTATGCGGAATGCAGGAATCCTGCAAGATGTTCAAACACTAATTTCCAATGCAGGATTGGGAGATTTTGCTGTTGGTGAACCTCACCAATATGCTAAACTAACGGTGTCGGTTGTGCAGGATTTCGAATTTCACCGGTCTCGAACTGACCCCATGGTCCGGTATAAGATTTATAACAAAACTATCGACTTGCCTTTCAGTGATTTTTGCACAGCGATTAGAGTGCCGCGGTGGGGATCCTGCGAGAAGATCAGGGGAACACCGCGGGAGCTCTCAAATCTTTATGCGAGGATTTGTAATGGGAGGAGCTTCTCCAATGATAGTGGTAAGATTAGTAGCATTCAACAGCCAGCCATCCGCTACTTTGCCTATTTCATTACAAAGTGCGTTCTTGCGCGAAGGTCTGGAGGTAAGTTATCTGTCCAAGATTTGGCTTTCTTAGCTGCTGCTTTGCAACAGGATAGGACTTATAATTTGGGTGCTTTAATAGCTTGTAGACTTGCTACTAACCGTGAGAAAGGAGGAATTTGTGGAGGTCTTATCGCCTCTCACTTATTAGCTATGCATGGTGTAGGTCCTCACCATTTAGATATTCCGCTTTCTATAGAGAAACTTGATGTTTTCTCCATGATCAGGCATGAGTTTATTTCAGATGCATCTAATTTGAACAACCTGCATTATAGGATAACTTTGTATAAGAAAAGTTGGAGTATAACTAAGAAAATTGAAAAATTAGTACGCTTGCCTGCACCTGCTTTGTTTAACCTTGATGCCAGGGACGGGTGGTCGATCACGAGAAAATGAGCTAAACGCATACATAGAAAGGGAAAGCCGTCGTGCAAGGGAAGATGTGGAGGAGGCCGAGGAGCATCCCGACTCTTCATCCGATGCAGCAAGCTCCTCATATCAACATCATGGGCATGTGGAACCTCCACGATATTCTTCCGCGCGAGGGCCCTATTACCACTCCATGTATGATCCACCGGCGTGGAACTCCGACCCTCGTTGGGAATGAACTCCACTTAGGCCAAAAGCCTAAGCTTGGGGGAGGTATACCGGCATCACTCATTCTTTGCATATTATGGTTGCTGGATACTTGTACATACTTGTTTAGTCTCTAGAGTGGTTTTCTAATGAGAGGGAGATGATATTTGGGGAAGTGCTGTCCAAAAACAGATTCTGTGCTGTTACCAAAAAAATTCGTACGCACAGCCAGAACGTTATTTTGAGTTGCCAATTTTTGAGCATGTTCCCCAGGTTGTTATCTAACTTTCATTAGTTGAACACTTTTTGGTCTGAGCAACGGAAGATTTTTGTTAATTTCGATTTCTGTACTGCTGTCAGGATTTGGCAGATTTCTGTCATCCTGCTTTTCTGTGTTTCTGTTAGTTTGCATTCTTTTGTTTTCGCTTTGTTTCTTTCCTAAAACACAAAAAGACCAAAAATATTTCTGTTGTTTCTCTTCACCATTTGTTTATTTGGTTCCTTGCTCTTAGCTTACTTTATTTGCTATCGTTGGTTTGCTATGAGAAAACCCAAAAAGATTTTGCTTTGTTTGCTTGTTTTCTTTCGTTCTTGTTTCTAATTCGAAAACACCAAAAATATTTGCTGTTCTTCTTTGGTTTGTAAAGTTCATCATGAGTTCAATGGTCTTCGGTGGCTGGAGCGTGGTTTTCATTTCATATTATCCAAGCTACACAAGTGAAAAGGCAATAATGACGATCTACGACAATCCGATTGTGGTGAGAGGCTGGTATGAACTCTATTTGCTTTCATTTTTGTACATATACTCATCCATATGAGCATGCTTAGTTGGTTCATGTGAGGTATATGTTATTTGAGAAAATCTAGTAGTTCGTGATCTCTCATGTTTAGCTCTAATTTATTAATATGAGTAGCATGTCATGGATGTTTGCTTGCATTGTTTTATTCATAAGTAAGTATGGCATTGTGGTATCCTCCTCTGAATAATTCATTTATATCGACTTGGCACATGCTCACGCATGCATATGACTGAACGAAAAGTCAATTAAGCCTCGATGATTTATATTGCTTCAGAGTTCTTGTATCACTTTTATGCCTCCGTTGATTTATTTTGCCGCAAGCATGATTATGAAAGTTACTGCTCTCTTGATTTGTCGCTCCCTAGTCTTTTGCTAGCCTTCACTTGTACTGAGCGGTAACGCCGCTCGTGCTTCCAAACACCTGAAAACCAAGTTGTTCCAAAAGTGTCCACCATAAATACCTATGCATGGCATTTCAAACCATTCCAAGTAAATTCTCATGCGCTACCTTTAAAACTTTCAAAATGCTTCTCAATTTGTGTTAATGTTTCTTAGCTCATGAGGAAGTATGTGGTGCTTAGCTTTCAACCTTGTCATTTACTTTTGACGGACTCTCATATGGACTAGTGGCACATCCGCTTATCCAATAATTTTGCAAAAAGAGTCGGCAATGGGATTCCCAGTCCCAAATTAATTAACTTAAATAGACACTCCTCCATGGTTTGTGATTGTTGGACGGCACCCGAAGGATTCGGTTAGCCATGGCTTGTGTGAGCAAAGGTTGGGGGGAGTGTCATCATCATAATAAAACTTAAATAAAAAGGCACTCCTTCATGGTATGTGATTGTTGGCGGGCACCCGAGGATTCGGTTAGCCATGGTTTGTGAAAGAAAGGTTGGAAGGAGTGCCAACCAAAAATAAATAAAATGGGAGCCGCTCTTGTGAGTCCGGTTGATGAGGTAGTTAGTGTACCCATTACCATTCGTTGACAACAACAAACACCTCTCAAAATAATTTTACTCCTGCTTTACAAATGAAAAGCTCTAGCGCATGTTAATCCCTCGCTTCCCTCTCGCGAAGGGTCAATCTTTTACCTTTTATGTTGTGTCTCCATTCTTTCTTTGAGCACTATCTTGAGAGCACAACTGTCATTCTTAGTATAATATGCTTGTCTCAAAATATGATTGATTGTGGTATAACTTTGATGCTTTTATCTTTGACAATCACTACTTCTAGTCTTTCTATGAACTCCGGAGGTGCCTCGGCATTTATGTTTTGCCGATCAAATACGGGCAAGCGAGATACCACTTTATCATATTCTCTTATGAACATTGCAATCCTGCTTATATACATGATTCATGGTGCTTATTATTAATTGTTGGTACCTCTCCATGATTGACATAGCTGTTGGATGATCTTATTTGCATATGTCTCATTATGAACTGCTTAAGTATTAGCCATAGCATGAGAATATATACATCATATGAGCAAATGTGTTCGTGAAAGTTCTTTTATCGCTCGCTTGTTAATCGAATTGCTTGAGGACAAGCAATAAGCTAAGCTTGGGGGAGTTGATACGTCCAAAACGTATCTACTTTCCCGAACACTTTTGCTATTGTTTTGCCTCTAATTTGTGTATTTTGGATACAACTAACACGGACTAACGCTGTTTTCAGCAGAACTGCTCTGGTGTCTCGTTTTTGTGCAGAAATCCAACTTTCGGGAAAATCCTCGGAATTTATGCAGAAGGCCCTATTTTACCAAAATATTGACGGAGCCAGAAGGGCAAGGGAGGTGGAGGCCCGAGGGCCCCACACCACATGGCGGCGCGGCCCAGGGGGGGCCCGCGCGGCCATGTGGTGTGGCCCCCTCGGCCGGCCTCCGACGCCCCTTCGGACTACTTATTGGTTTCGACCCGAAAACGCACGGGGAGAAGTCGAAATCGCCGTAAACCCTCCGGAGAGCCGCCACATCGCGAAACTCCGTCTCGGGAGCCGAAGTCTCCGTTCTGGCACTCCGCCGGGACGGGGAATTGGAGGAGATCTTCACCGCCATCACCGCCAACGCCTCTCCATCGACCAGCCATGTTTCCCCCATCCATGTGTGAGTAATTCCCCCGCTGTAGGCTGAAGGGGATGGTAGGGATTGGATGAGATTGGTCATGTAATAGTCATAAGATTGTTAGGGCATAGTGCCTAGTATCCGTAGATGTCACTTTTATGATATTGTTGCAACTTGTTATGCTTAATGCTTGTCACTAGGGCCCGAGTGCCATGATCTCAGATCTGAACATGTTATTGATTCATGAAGATATTCGTTGTTTATGATCTTACCCGCAAGTTGTATACACATGTCGCCGTCCGGAACCAATGGCCCCGAAGTGACGAAATCGGGACAACCGGAGGGGATGGTAGTGATGTGAGGATCACATGTGTTCACGGAGTGTTAATGCTTTGCTCCGGTACTCTATTAAAAGGAGTACCTTAATATCCAAGAGTTTCCCTAGAGGCCCGGCTGCCACCGGCTGGTAGGACGAAGATGTTGTGCAAGTTTCTCATTGCGAGCACGTACGACTAAATATGGAACACATGCCTATTGATTGATTAGTACTTGGATACCGTTTTATTATTATCCGCAAATGCCCCCGCTTTGATTGTTACATGAGTTTCTCTCATCCATGCAACGCCCGTTAAATCCGTCCCCGTGCCTACAGTATTTTAATCCTCGCTGTTTACTATAATCACTACTCGCTGTCTTTATTTCACCGCTCGTCGTTATTTCGCTATTTCCACCGCCATAAAACTGTTACTATCGATAAACTCTTGCGAGCAAGTCTCGTTTCCAGGTGCAGCTGAATTGACAACTCCGCTGTTAAGGCTTACAAGTATTCTTTGTCTCCCCTTGTGTCGAATCAATAAATTGGGTAATACTTCCCTCGAAGACTGTTGCGATCCCCTATACTTGTGGGTCATCAGTAGTTCCCCCATGGACTACGGGTTCTAGCTGTAGCTAGTTGGTACACTCTCCCCCATGTACTTCAATACAATGATATCATGAGCTGCCTTACATGATTGAGATTCATCTGATGTAATCGGTGTTGTGTTTGTTGGGATCCGATGGATTGTTACGTTATGATTGTCTATCTACAAAGTTTGTGAAGTTATTGTTGCTGCAATCTTGTTATGCCTAATGCTTGTCATTAGGGCCCGAGTGGCATGATCTTAGATTTGAGCTCTATAATTATTGCTTAGATTGTATCTACAAGTTGTATGCACATGTCTATGTCCGGAACCAAAGGCCCCAAAGTGACAGAAATTGGGACAACTGGAGGGAAAGGCTTAGATATGAGGATCACATGTTTTCACGGAGTGTTAATGCTTTGCTCCGGTGCTCTATTAAAAGGAGTACCTTAATTTCCAATAGATTCCCTAGAGGCCCGGCTGCCACCGGCTGGTAGGACAAAAGATGTTGTACAAGTTTCTCATTGCGAGCACGTATGACTATATGTGGAAAACATGCCTACATGATTAATAGACTTGATATTCTGTCTTAATGCTATTTCAATCCTATCAATTGCCCAACTGTAATTTGTTCACCCGACACTTGTTATTGGAGGGTTGCCACTAGTGTAGATAGCTGGGAACCCCGGTCCATCTCGCATCATCATATACTCGTTCTACATGTCATTGGAAGTAGTATCAACTATTTTCTGGTGCCATTGCTCTCATATTACTGCTACTGCTGTTGTGTTACTCGTTACTACTGCTCTCATATTATCTGTCGCTTTCACATCACCCCCGTTACTAGTGCTTTTCCAGTGCAACTGAATTGACAACTCAGTTGTTAAGGCTTATAAGTATTCTTTACCTCCCCTTGTGTCGAATCAATAAATTTGGGTTTTACTTCCCTCGAAGACTGTTGCGATCCCCTATACTTGTGGGTCATCAAGACTATTTTCTGGCGCCGTTGCCGGGGAGGCATAGCTCTACTCATAAGTTCACCTGGGGAGTACACTCTACCTCTCTCCCTGTCTTATTTTATTTTGTTTTGCCTAGTTTATTTGCGCTTAGTTTATTTCTGTCTAGTATTATTTTGCTTAGTTTACTTTTGCTTAGTTTGTTTTTGTCTTGTTTTACTTTTCTCATATACTAAAAAATCCATAAAAATTTGAAAAACCAAAAAATTAAAAACTGTTGTTATGGGAGAACCCACAACCTACTTGGAGCATATAGAATGTTATAATAATTATAGAGAATCAAGAACTAGTAAAATAATGAGTGCTATGATAGAAAAATTGAATACAATGGCTAGAATCTTGCTTAGACGCCATGATATAAACTGTTGCTCTCAACAGGATACTAAACATCTTAAATTTCAATGTGGCTTTAGTGAGGAATTTTTAATTAAGAACTATAATCGGAATTGCTATATTCATTATGGGTTCGAAGAGGTAGAACAATTTGTCTTATTTATGGGAGCCTCCGAGATAGAATCCTTCATGGTTGAGAATTATGAAACTTGTGCTATTTGTAAGGACCTTAAAGATTATGTCTCTACTATCCTTAATTCTTGTATAGAATGCTACAAGTAGGAATCCTTATCTCCTTGATTATAAAGAGAGACACATTAATGCACAAGAATGCACTCACAATTTGCAGGAACCCGTGGAAGAAGAAATTGATGAACCTGAAAGCTCATTGGATGAAAAAGAGGAGGAAATTGATGAACCTGAAAGCTCATTGAATGAAAAAGAAGAGGAGAGTGATGAACAAAAGGAGGAAGAATGGATTAGCTACCCATGCCAACCTTCTAATGAGAGTAACTCTTCATCTCTTACACTATTTGATTGTCCTCCATGCTTACCGAAAGAGGTTGAATGTTATGTTCCTGTAGATTCTCTTGAAATATTTCCTATAAGTAAAACTTGTGAGAATAATTATGATGCTGTTATATATGATAATCCATGCTACTTTGATAAATCTTATGATAATGCTTTGTTTGTGCCTGATGTCGAAATGCATGGTACTAAAGAATTTTGCTTGGCAAATGTTTATGATAAAGCTCTAGATGATGGTCCTATGTTACTTGACAATATTAATTGTGCTACTAATGAAAATGGGATTGGAGAAGTATTGACTTTATTTAGGAGCCCCATATCTCTTGAGATTGATCAACTACCTTGTTATATTATTAATAAAAGTAAGTTTGAAAGTTTTAATTCCACTATTCTTGAGATTGATAAAAATTATGTGTTTGGAAATCATGAAGAGTATGCTGCATGTGATAGTTATATTGTTGAGTTTGTTCATGAAGCTACTAAAAATTATTATGAGAGAGGAAAATATGGTTGTAGAAATTTTCATGGTACTAATACACCTCTCTATATGCTGAAATTGCTGAAGTTACACTTGTTCTATCTACTTATGCTTGTCACTTTGTTCCTCATGAACTTATTCGTGTACAAGATTCCTTTCCATAGGAAGCATGTGAGACTTAAATGTGTTTTGAATTTGCTTTTTGATGCTCTCTTTTGCTTCAAATACTATTTCTTGCGAGTGCATCATTTAAAACTGCTGAGCCCATCTTAATGGCTATAAAGAAAAGAACTTCTTGGGAGATAACCCATGTGTTATTTTGCTACAGTACTTCGTTTTATATTTGTGTCTTGGAAGTTGTTTACTACTGTAGCAACCTCTCCTTATCTTAGTTTTGTGTTTTGTTGTGCCAAGTGAAGCCTCCAATCGAAGGTTGATACTAGATTTGGATTTCTGCGCAGAAACAGATTTCTATCTGTCACGAATCTAGGCTTATTTCTCTGTAGGAAACTCTGAAAAATCTGCCAATTTACGTGCGTGATCCTCAGATATGTACGCAACTTTCATTAGTTTTGAGTTTTCTTATTTGAGCAACGGAAGTACCATTTTAAAATTCGTGTTTACTGGCTGTTCTGTTTTGGCAGATTCTGTCTCTGTTTTTTGCATTGTCTCTTGTGGACTTTAAGTGAGGCTTTCTAGACGTGGAGAGCTGTAGCTAATGTTTTATTGAGTTCTTGCAATGTGTCACTACAGGACCAAGGTGGATTAAATTTTTTTGAGTACTAACCCCTCTAATGAAGTTTATGAGAAGTTTGGTGTGAAGGAAGTTTTCAAGGGTCAAGAGAGGAGGATGATATATGATCAAGAAGAGTAAAAAGTCTAAGCTTGGGGATGCCCCCGTGGTTCATCCCTGCATATTTCAAGAAGACTCAAGGGTCTAAGCTTGGGGATGCCCAAGGCATCCCCTTCTTCATCAACTTATCAGGTTTCTTCTATTGAAACTAGATTTTTATTCGGTCACATCATATGTGCTTTACTTGGAGCGTCTGTGTGTTTTCATTTTTGTTTGTGTTTGAATAAATTCGGATCCTAGAAATCCTTGTGTGGGAGAGAGACACGCTCCGCTTTTTCATATGAACACTTGTTCTTCGTTTTACTTTTAATGTTCAATGATAAAAGTTGGAAGCTACAATACTTATTGGTATTTGGTTGGAAATAGAAAATGCCTCATAATGTCTTGGATAATTTGACACTTGGCAATTGTTTTGAGCTCTCAAGTAGATCATGATTAAGTTTTTTTCATGTAGTTTAAACCTATTAGTGGAGAAGTACCGTAGAGCTTGTTAAAATTGGTTTGCATGATTGGTCTCTCTTAAGGTATAGATATTTTCTGGTAAAAGTGTTTGAGCAACAAGGAAGACAGTGTAGAGTATTATAATGCTTGCAATATGTTCTTATGTAAGTTTTGCTGTATGATGACCCACAAGTATAGGGGATCGCAACAGTCTTCGAGGGAAGTAAAACCCAAATTTATTGATTCGACACAAGGGGAGGTAAAGAATACTTATAAGCCTTAACAACTGAGTTGTCAATTCAGCTGCACCTGGAAAAGCACTAGCAACGAGGGTGATGTGAAAGTAGCGATGATATGAGAGCAATAGTAACAGTAACACGGCAGCAGTAGTAGTAATATGAGAGCAATGGTACCAGAAAATAGTTGACATGTAGAACGAGTATATGATGATGAAAGATGGACCGGGGTTCCCAGCTATCTACACTAGTGGTAACTCTCCAATAACAAATGTTGGGTGAACAAATTACGATCGGGCAATTGATAGGATTGATAAGGCATTAAGAAAGAATATCAATTCATTAATCATGTAGGCATGTTTTCCATATTTAGTCGTACGTGCTCGCAATGAGAAACTTGCACAACATCTATTGTCCTACCAGCCGGTGGCAGCCGGGCCTCAAGGGAATCTATCGGATATTAAGGTACTCCTTTTAATAGAGCACCGGAGCAAAGCATTAACACTCCGTGAAAACATGTGTCCCTCACATCACCGCCATCCCCTCCGGTTGTCCCGATTTCGTCACTTCGGGGCCTTTGGTTCCGGACAGTGACATGTGCATACAACTTGTAGATACAATCTAAGCAATAATTATAGAGCTCAAATCTAAGATCATGCCACTCGGGCCCTAGTGACAAGCATTAAGCATAACAAGATTGCAGCAACAATAACTTCACAAACTTTATAGATAGACTAATCATAATGTATCATCCATCGGATCCCAACAAACACAACACCGATTACATCGGATGGATCTCAATCATGTAAGGCAGCTCATGAGATCATTGTATTGAAGTACATGGGGGAGAGAATACCAACTAGCTACAGCTAGAACCCGTAGTCCATGGGGGAACTACTCACGGAGCATGATGGAGGCGATGGCGTTGATGGAGATGGCTTCCGGGGCACTTCCCCGTCCCGGCAGGTGCCGGGACGAGACTTCGTCCCCCGAATTGGAGTTTCGCGATGGCGGCGGCGCCCTGGAGTCTTTCCGGAGTTTCGTCAAGTGGTACGGTGTTTTTAGGTCGAAAGGGGTTAAATAGGCGAAGAGGCGGCGCGGAGAGGGCCGACAGGGTGGCCTCCTCATAGGGGGCGCGGCCCGGGGCTAGCCCGCGCGGCCCACCCTCCCGGTGGCCCCTCGGCTCTCCTCCGACTCTTCTTCGGTGTTCCGGATGCTTCCGGGAAAAATAAGATCTTTGGCGTTGATTTCGTCCAATTCCGAGAATATTGCCCGAACAGCCTTTCCGGAACCAAAAACAGCAGAAAACAGGAACTGGCACTGTGGCATCTTGTTAATAGGTTAGTTCCGGAAAACGTATAAAAACATCATAAAGTGCAAGCAAAACATGTAAGTATTGTCATAAAACAAGCATGGAACGACAGAAATTATGGATACGTCGGAGACGTATCAGCATCCCCAAGCTTAGTTCTGCTCGTCCCGAGCAGGTAAAACGATAACAAAGATAATTTCTGAAGTGACATGCTACTTACATAACCTTGATCATACTATTACAAAGCATATGAAATGAATGAAGTGACTCAAGGCAATGATCTATAGTTGCTAACAAGTAGATAACATATAGCAAAACTTTTCATGGAGAGTACTTTCAAGACAAGCATCAAAAGTCTTGCACAAGAGTTAACTCATAAAGCAATAAGTTCATAGTAAAGGCATCGAAGCAACACAAAGGAGGATATAAGTTTCAGCGGTTGCTTTCAACTTTCAACATGTATATCTCATGGATATTGTCAACATAGAGTAATATGATGAATGCAAATATGCAAGTATGTAAGAATCAATGCACAGTTGACACAAGTGTTTGCTTCTAAGGTGGAAGGAATTAGGTAACCGACTCAACATAAAAGTAAAAGAATGGCCCTTCTACGAGGGAAGCATCGATTGCTATATTTGTGCTAGAGCTTTGGTTTTGAAAACATATAGAGAGCATAAAAGTAAAATTTTGAGAGGTGTTTGTTGTTGTCAACGAATGGTAGTGGGTACACTAACTACCTCATCAACCAGACTTTCAAGAGCGGCTCCCATGAAGGACGTTATCTCTACCAGCAAGGTAGATCATCCCTCTTCTCTTTTGTTTACACATGTACTTTAGTTTAGTTTTTCTTTATTTATGGGTGACACTCCTCCCAACCTTTTGCTTACACAAGCCATGGCTAACCGAATCCTCGGGTGCCTTCCAACATTCACATACCATGGAGGAGTGTCTATTTGCAAAATTAAGTTGCTTACCGATGAATCGAGCAAAACATGTGAAGAGAATTATTAATGAAAGTTAATTAATTGGGGCTGGGAACCCCATTGCCAGCTCTTTTTGCAAAATTATTGGATAAGCGGATGTGCCACTAGTCCATTGTGAAAGTCTCGTCAAAAGTAAATGACAAGGTTGAAAGCTAAACACCACATACTTCCTCATGAGCTATGAAACATTAACACAAATTGAGAAGCATTTTGAATTATTTAAAGGTAGCACTCAAGCAATTTACTTTGGAATGGCAGGAAATACCACATAGTAGGTAGGTATGGTGGACACAAATGGCATAGGTTTTGGCTCAAGGTTTTTGGATGCACGAGAAGTAATCCCTCTCAGTACAAGGTTTAGGCTAGCAAGGTTGTTTGAAGCAAACACAAGTATGAACCGGTACAGACAAAACTTACATAATAACATATCGCAAGCATTATAATACTCTACATTGTCTTCCTTGTTGCTCAAACACTTTTACCAGAAAATATCTAGACCTTAAGAGAGATCAATTATGCAAACCAATTTTAACAAGCTTTACGGTAGTTCTCCACTAATAGGTTTAAACTACATGCAAAAACTTATGATCTACTTGAGAGCTCAAAACAATTGCCAAGTATCAAATTATCCAAGACATATGAGGCATTTTCTTTTCCCAACCAAATAAAGATAAATATTGTAGCTTCCAACTTTTATTCATTGAACATTAAAAGTAAAACGAAGAACAAGTGTTCATATGAAAAAGCGGAGCGTGTCTCTCTCCCAAACAAGGATTGCTAGGATCCATCTTTATTCAAACACAAACAAAAATAAAAACAAAGACGCTCCAAGTAAAGCACATAAGATGTGACCGAATAAAAATATAGTTTCAATAGAAGAAACCTGATAAGTTGATGAAGAAGGGGATGCCTTGGGCATCCCCAAGCTTAGACGCTTGAGTCTTCTTGAAATATGCAGGGATGAACCACGGGGGCATCCCCAAGCTTAGACTTTTCACTCTTCTTGATCATATATCATCCTCCTCTCTTGACCCTTGAAAACTTCCTTCACACCAAACTTCTCATAAACTTCATTAGAGGGGTTAGTACTCAAAAAATTTGAATCCACCTTGGTCCTGTAGTGACACATTGCAAGAACTCAATAAAACATTAGCTACAGCTCTCCACGTCTAGAAAGCCTCACATAAAGTCCACAAGAGACAATGCAAAAAACAGAGACAGAATCTGCCAAAACAGAACAGCCAGTAAACACGAATTTTTACGGGGTACTTCCGTTGCTCAAATCAGAAAACTCAAAACTAATGAAAGTTGCGTACATATCTGAGGATCACGCACGTAAATTGGCAGATTTTTCTGAGTTTCCTACAGAGAAATTTGCCCAGATTCGTGACAGATAGAAATCTGTTTCTGCGCAGGAATCCAAATCTAGTATCAAGCTTCGATTAGAGGCTTCACTTGGCACAACAAAACACAAAACTAAGATAAGGAGAGGTTGCTACAGTAGTAAACAACTTCCAAGGCACAAATATAAAACAAATTACTGTAGCAAAATAACACATGGGTTATCTCCCAAGAAGTTCTTTCTTTATAGCCGTTAAGATGGGCTCAGCAGTTTTAATGATGCACTCGCAAGAAATAGTATTTGAAGCAAAAGAGAGCATCAAGAAGCAAATCCAAAACACATTTAAGTCTAACATGCTTCCTATGCAAAGGAATCTTGTAAATAAACAAGTTTATGAAAAGCAAAGTAACAAACATAAGAAGATAAAACAGGTGTAGCTTCAAAATTTTAAGCACATAGAGAGGTGTTTTAGTACCATGCAAATTTCTACAACCATATTTTCCTCTCTCATAATAATTTTCAGTAGCTTCATGAATAAACTTAACAATCTAACTATCACATGCAGCATACTTTTCATGATTTCCAAACACATAATTTTTATCAAGTTCAAGAATAGTGGAATTAAAACTTTCAAACTTACTTTTATTAATAATATAACAAGGTAGGTGATCAATCTCAATAGATATGGGACTCATAGAATAAGTCAAGAACTCTCCAATCCCATTTTCATTCGTAGTACAATTAATATTATCAAGTAACATAGGACCATCATCTAGAGCTTTATCATAAACATTTGCTAAGCAAAATTCTTTAGTACCATGCATTTCGACATCAGGAACAAACAAAGCATTATCATAAGATTCATCAAAGTAGCATGGATTATCATATATAACAGTAGCATAATTATTCTCACAAGTTTTACTTATAGGAAATATTTCAAGAGAATCCACAGGAACATAACATTCAACCTCTTTCGGTAAGCATGGAGGACAATCAAATAGTGTAAGAGATGAAGAGTTACTCTCATTAGAAGGTTGGCATGGGTAGCTAATCCATTCTTCCTCCTTTTGTTCGTCACTCTCTTCTTCTTTTTCATCCAATGAGCTTTCAAGTTCATCAATTTCCTCCTCTTTTTCATCCAATGAGCTTTCAGGTTCATCAATTTCTTCTTCCACCGGTTCCTGCAAATTGTGAGTGCATTCTTGTGCATTAATGTGTCTCTCTTTATAATCAAGGATATAAGGATTCCTACTGTAGCATTCTATGCAAGAATTAAGGATAGTAGAGACATAATCTTTAAGGTCCTTACAAATAGCACAAGTTTCATAATTCTCAACCATGAAGGATTCTATCTCGGAGGCTCCCATAAATAAGACAAATTGTTCTACCTCTTCGAACCCATAATGAATATAGTAATTCCGATTATAGTTCTTAATTAAAAATTCCTCACTAAAGCCACATTGAAATTTAAGATGTTTAGTATCATGTTGAGAGCAACAGTTTATATCATGGCGTCTAAGCAAGATTCTAGCCATTGTATTCAATTTTTCTATCATAGCACTCATTATTTTACCAGTTCTTGATTCTCTATAATTATTATAACATTCTATAAGCTCCAAGTAGGTTGTTGGTTCTCCCATAACAGCAGTTTTTAATTTTTTGGTTTTTCAAATTTTTATGGATTTTTGGGTATATGAGACAAATAAAACAAGACAAAAATAAACTAAGCAAAAGTAAACTACGCAAACTAATACTAGACAGAAATAAACTAAGCACAAATAAACTAGACAAAAGTAAACTAAGCAAAACAAAATAAATTAAAACAGAGAGAGAGGTAGAGTGTACTCCCCAGGTGAACTTATGAGTAGAGCTATGCCTCCCCGGCAACGGCGCCAGAAAATAGTCTTGATGACCCACAAGTATAGGGGATCGCAACAGTCTTCGAGGGAAGTAAAACCCAAATTTATTGATTCGACACAAGGGGAGGTAAAGAATACTTATAAGCCTTAACAACTGAGTTGTCAATTCAGCTGCACCTGGAAAAGCACTAGCAACAGGGGTGATGTGAAAGTAGCAGTGATATGAGAGCAATAGTAACAATAACACGGCAGCAGTAGTAGTAATATGAGAGCAATGGTACCAGAAAATAGTTGACATGTAGAACGAGTATATGATGATGAAAGATGGACCGGGGTTCCCAGCTATCTACACTAGTGGTAACTCTCCAATAACAAATGTTGGGTGAACAAATTACAGTCGGGCAATTGATAGGATTGATAAGGCATTAAGAAAGAATATCAATTCATTAATCATGTAGGCATGTTTTCCATATTTAGTCGTACGTGCTCGCAATGAGAAACTTGCACAACATCTATTGTCCTACCAGCCGGTGGCAGCCGGGCCTCAAGGGAATCTACTGGATATTAAGGTACTCATTTTAATAGAGCACCGGAGCAAAGCATTAACACTCCGTGAAAACATGTGTCCCTCACATCACCGCCATCCCCTCCGGTTGTCCCGATTTCGTCACTTCGGGGCCTTTGGTTCCGGACGGTGACATGTGCATACAACTTGTAGATACAATCTAAGCAATAATTATAGAGCTCAAATCTAAGATCATGCCACTCGGGCCCTAGTGACAAGCATTAAGCATAACAAGATTGCAGCAACAATAACTTCACAAACTTTATAGATAGACTAATCATAATGTATCATCCATCGGATCCCAACAAACACAACACCGATTACATCGGATGGATCTCAATCATGTAAGGCAGCTCATGAGATCATTGTATTGAAGTACATGGGGGAGAGAATACCAACTAGCTACAGCTAGAACCCGTAGTCCATGGGGGAACTACTCACGGAGCATGATGGAGGCGATGGCGTTGATGGAGATGGCTTCCGGGGCACTTCCCCGTCCCGGCAGGGTGCCGGGACGAGACTCTGTCCCCCGAATTGGAGTTTCGCGATGGCGGCGGCGCCCCGGAGTCTTTCTGGAGTTTCGTCAAGTGGTACGGTGTTTTTAGGTCGAAAGGGGTTAAATAGGCGAAGAGGCGGCGCAGGAGGGCTGACAGGGTGGCCTCCTCATAGGGGGGCGCGGCCTGGGGCTAGCCCGCGCGGCCCACCCTCCTGGTGGCCCCCTGGCTCTCCTCCGACTCTTCTTCGGTGTTCTGGATGCTTCCGGGAAAAATAAGATCTTTGGCGTTGATTTCGTCCAATTCCGAGAATATTGCCCGAACAGCCTTTCTGGAACCAAAAACAGCAGAAAACGAGAACTGGC
This sequence comes from Lolium rigidum, assembly GCF_022539505.1. Lineage (NCBI taxonomy): Eukaryota > Viridiplantae > Streptophyta > Magnoliopsida > Poales > Poaceae > Lolium > Lolium rigidum. The sequence continues at coordinate 404,946,775 of NC_061510.1, forward strand.
ACTGTGGCATCTTGTTAATAGGTTAGTTCCGGAAAACGTATAAAAACATCATAAAGTGCAAGCAAAACATGTAAGTATTGTCATAAAACAAGCATGGAACGACAGAAATTATGGATACGTCGGAGACGTATCACTGTACCGGTTCATACTTGTGTTTGCTTCAAATAACCTTGCTAGCCTAAGCCTTGTATCGAGAGGGAATACTTCTCATGCATCCAAAATCCTTGAGCCAACCACTATGCCATTTGTGTCCACCATATCTACCTACTATGTGGTATTTCCTGCCATTCCAAAGTAAATTGCTTGAGTGCTACCTTTAAACAATTAAAAATTTATCACCTCTGATTTGTGTCAATGTTTTATAGCTCATGAGGAAGTATGTGGTGTTTATCTTTCAATCTTGTTGGGCAACTTTCACCAATGGACTAGTGGCTTAATCCGCTTATTCAATAATTTTACAAAAAGAGCTGGCAATGGGATTCCCAGTCCCAAATTAATTAATAAAAATAGACACTCCTCCATGGTATGTGATTGTTGGACGGCACCCGAAGGATTCGGTTAGCCATGGCTTGAGAAAGCAAAGGTGGGGAGGAGTGTCATCATAATAAAACTAAAATAAAAAGGCACTCCTTCATGGTATGAGATTGTTGGCGGGCACCCGAGGATTCGGTTAGCCATGGTTTGTGAAAGAAAGGTTGGAAGGAGTGCCACCCAAAAATAAAATAAAATGGGAGCCGCTCTTTGAAGGTTTGTCTGGCAAGGGGGTTAGAGTACCCACTACCATTCGTTGACAACAACAAACACCTCTCAAAACTTTACTTTTATGCTCTCTTTATGTTTTCAAAACCAAAGCTCTAGCACAAATATAGCAATCAATGCTTCCCTCTGCGAAGGGCCACTCTTTTACTTTATGTTGAGTCAGTTTACCTACTTCCTTCCATCTTAGAAGCAAACACTTGTGTCAACTGTGCATTGATTCTTACATACTTGCTTATTTGCATTCATCATATTACTTTGTGTTGACGATTATCCATGAGATATGCATGTTGAAAGTTGAAAGCAACCGCTGAAACTTAAATCTTCCTTTGTGTTGCTTCGATGCCTTTACTTTGAATTTATTGCTTTATGAGTTAACTTTTGTGCAAACTCTTGATGCTTGTCTTGAAAGTACTCTTCATGAAAAGTTTTGCTATATGTTATCTATTTGTTAGCAACTATAAATCATTGCCTTGAGTCACTTCATTCATTTCATATGCTTTGTAATAGTATGATCAAGGTTATGTAAGTAGCATGTCACTACAGAAATTACTTTTTTTATCGTTTACCGACTCGAGGGCGAGTAGGAACTAAGCTTGGGGATGCTGATACGTCTCCAACGTACCTATAATTTCTGACGTTCCATGCTTGTTTTATGACAATACTTACATGTTTTGCTTGCACTTTATGATGATTTCATGCGTTTTCCGGAACTAACCTATTAACAAGATGCCACGGTGCCGGTTCTGTTTTCTGCTGTTTTTGGTTCCAGAAAGGCTGTTCGGGCAATATTCTCGGAATTGGACGAAATCAACGCCAAAGATCTTATTTTTCCCGGGAGGCTCCAGAACACCGAAGGGGAGTCGGAGGAGAGCCAGGGGGCCACCACACATGTGGGCCGCGCGGCCCCAGGCCTGGCCGCGCCGGCCTAGTGGGAGGCCACCCTGTCAGCCCTCCTGCGCCGCCTCTTCGCCTATTTAAGCCCTTTCGACCTAAAAACGCAGTACCAATTGACGAAACTCCAGAAAGACTCCAGGGGCGCCGCCGCCATCGCGAAACTCCAATTCGGGGGACAGAAGTCTCTGTTTCGGCACCCTGCCGGGACGGGGAAGTGCCCCCGGAAGCCATCTCCATAAACGCCACCGCCTCCATCATGCTCCGTGAGTAGTTCCCCCATGGACTACGGGTTCTAGCTGTAGCTAGTTGGTACACTCTCCCCCATGTACTTCAATACAATGATCTCATGAGCTGCCTTACATGATTGAGATTCATCTGATGTAATCGGTGTTGTGTTTGTTGGGATCCGATGGATTGTTACGTTATGATTGTCTATCTACAAAGTTTGTGAAGTTATTGTTGCTTGCAACTTGTTATGCTTAATGCTTGTCACTAGGGCCCGAGTGGCATGATCTTAGATTTGAGCTCTATAATTATTGCTTAGATTGTATCTACAAGTTGTATGCACATGTCTATGTCCGGAACCAAAGGCCCCAAAGTGACGGAAATTGGGACAAGCTGGAGGGAAAGGCTTAGATATGAGGATCACATGTTTTCACGGAGTGTTAATGCTTTGCTCCGGTGCTCTATTAAAAGGAGTACCTTAATTTCCAGTAGATTCCCTAGAGGCCCGGCTGCCACCGGCTGGTAGGACAAAAGATGTTGTACAAGTTTCTCATTGCGAGCACGTATGACTATATATGGAAAACATGCCTACATGATTAATAGACTTGATATTCTGTCTTAATGCTATTTCAATCCTATCAATTGCCCAACTGTAATTTGTTCACCCGACACTTGTTATTGGAGAGTTGCCACTAGTGTAGATAGCTGGGAACCCCGGTCCATCTCGCATCATCATATACTCGTTCTACATGTCATTGGAAGTAGTATCAACTATTTTCTGGTGCCATTGCTCTCATATTACTCGCTACGCTGTCGTATTAATTGTTACTACTGCTCTCATATTACTGCTGCTTTCACATCACCCCTGTTACTAGTGCTTTTCCAGGTGCAACTGAATTGACAACTCAGTTGTTAAGGCTTATAAGTATTCTTTACCTCCCCTTGTGTCGAATCAATAAATTTGGGTTTTACTTCTCTCGAAGACTGTTGCGATCCCCTATACTTGTGGGTCATCACGGTTCTCGATCTTCTTCGATGTACCTAGAGGAGCAATATCCAATGCAGCACAAAAATCACTCAATTTCATAGTAACATGTCTATCATATATCTTGAATTTAACTGATGGGTTGAAAGCTGAGTTGCTAAATTTGAAACTTTCAACAAAGATTTTTGTTAGTCTATAATATTGAGCACTCTCATCCTCCATATAGGTAAATAAACCAACTTGATTGATAAGAAACAAGAAATCATCAAGAAGCACTGCATTACGCAACTTGATTGGTAAGAAACAAGAAATCATCAAGAAGCCCTGCATTACGCAAAAAGTCATAGCATGGAAAGGATGAAGCATTAGGAACCCCATTATCTTCTTCAGCTTCAAAGCTCGGCGCAATGACATTCTCATCATAGGATCGCCTAATCCTAGTGGCTTCCCTTGTAGGCCTTGTTATTCTTGGCATATCTCTCTCTCAAACACCTCTCCAAAGGTGTGGTTGTTCATTTTCCTTTTCTGAATTTCTTCAACAATCATTATAAAATTTGATTTCAAGACATATAATTGAGAGAAACTACTATAGGAGCTTGCTAGAGTACTAAACATGCATCAAAACTCATTTCTACAACTTGAATCAAGCATGCAAGCTCACTTAACATGTCATCTACAGCAACAAATTTCTCAAGATATACTCAACCATTCAAAATTATGATTGGATAATCGAAGGAGTCACATACCAGAGAGCAAATGTGCCAAATTTCAGACAGAAATCTGGGCTGAGCAAAGAGATCGAAGAATCCTGAGCTCTTGGGCGAAAACGCGAGTGAGAACGAACTGGTTCGAGTTTTTTCGGGAGAGAGAATGCAATGAGTGGAAGGGATGACTTAGTGGGGCAAGGAGGGGCCCACACCACAGGGTGGCGCGCCCCCCTGCTGGCTGCGCCGGCACATGGGGTGCCGCCCTGGGGTGCCCCACTGGTCAGCCCCAGGCACTCCTAGGTTGCATTTCGAAAAATAGGACCAACGGTGTAATTTTTGTAATTTTTTGAAAATTTCGAAAAATGCACATTTCTGGGTGTTAAAGTAATTATTTCAGGGCAGGAAAATGATTTCCAAAATTTTAAACAACTAAAGTATATTGCAAACCAAATAGTACTACAACAAGTAAAACAAGTGGAGAAGGAAAGAAGTGTTGTTTAGCTCTCTCATGCATTTAAAATAGGGATTTCTATTTTCGTGCCCTCGGCTCCTTAGTTGTACTCAGTTTTCCCCAGATCCTTAGTTTTTCCTCAGTTTTCCCCAACCCCTTGTCTATAACCCGCAGAAAGAGCTCGGACGGAAGGAATCCCGTTTAGTTGACGTTGGTTGGTGCGCGGCAAGTGGGGCCGCTGTTGGTGCCCCGCGATGGACACGTCTCCACTTATCCGGATCATCGTGGGACCCACAACTTGTCCACGTTAGTGCGCCGGACCCACAGCTTACCCGGGTGACCGTTGCAAAATGGGAGCCCGAGCTAGCCCCGCGCCCGTGCCCGTGCCATTGCTTCCCCTTTCTTTCTCCGCGCCCCATTGTTCTTCTTCTCCGCCGGCGTGCAGCCCTTCTCCGGCACGCGGGTGATGTCTAGTTTCTCTTCGACCTCCCGTTCTTCATGGCCGCGAGTATGGACCCGTGCCTTTGACAAGATGCCCTGACCGCCCACGCCGAGAGCCTCTGAAGCGGTCGATCTGTAAGACGGACGAGAACGGCAACCGTGGACGTGAGTTCGTTGCATGCGAGAGCTTGCCATATAGAGAGGGGGATAAGGTTAGATCTCGCTCCAATTTCTCTGTTTTCTCTCGATTTTTTTGTTATTCCCTCGAATTTGGGATTTAGGGTTCACGTTGTTGTTTTCAGATCTTGAAGAAAAGCAGGCATTTCGAGTGGATCGATGTGTACGTTCAGAGGCTTCGGTTGCGGGAATCAATTGGCGCTATTGGGGGCGCAATTTTGGAGGGGGGACTTGCTGTAGGGAATGCGGCGGAGAGAGGAGCCGTTCCGATTAGGGACCTTCCGATTATGCCTAATGCTCCCAATGCAGAACTGGTGGAAGTGAAGGGAGAACTGAAGAAAATGAACAAGCAGTTAAGGCAGCTGATCGAGTTGAAGAAGCAAGCTAATCTGATGGCTGGTTTTTTTTTTGTTGTATAATTACGATCGGATTCTTATCATTGCTCACCAGGCGCTAGAAGTTGTTACAAGGGATACCTTGTTACAAATCCATTATTCAGTTACATGTACTTGTAGTTGTTATCAAAGTTAGTGTGTGCATTCACCGAAATTACCAACTATATTCCCTAAAAGAAAAGGAAAGCTAACGAGAGTTGATAATTGTTAGAGGGGTGACAAATAATGCAATCACCGAAATCCGCAAATATGTATGCCTCATGTTTATACCAAAATTATACCACTTTTAGGCCTTTCCAAAATACCAATACCATATCCCAAACTATATTCCCTAAAAGAAAAGGACAGCTAAAGATAGTTGATAATTGTTAGAGGGGTGACAAATAATGCAATCACCGAAATCCGCAAATATGTATGCCTCATGTTTATACCAAAATTATACCACTTTTAGGCCTTTCCAAAATACCAATACCATATCCCAAACTATATTCCCTAAAAGAAAAGGACAGCTAAAGATAGTTGATAATTGTTAGAGGGGTGACAAATAATGCAATCGCCGAAATTTGCAAAAATGTATGCCTCATGTTTATAGCAAAATTATACCACTTTTAGACCGTTTCAAAATACCAATACTATATCCCAAACTATATTCCCTAAAAGAAAAGGACAGCTCAAGATAGTTGATAATTGTTAGAGGGGTGACAAATAATGCAATCCCCGAAATCCGCAAATATGTATGCCTTATGTTTATACCAAAATTATACCACTTTTAGGCCTTTCCAAAATACCAATACCATATCCCAAACTATATTCCCTAAAAGAAAAGGACAGCTAAAGATAGTTGATAATTGTTAGAGGGTTGACAAATAATGCAATCGCCGAAATCAGCAAAAAATGTATGCCTCATGTTTATAACAAAATTATACCACTTTTAGGCCGTTTCAAAATACCAATACTATATCCCAAACTATATTCCCTAAAAGAAAAGGACAGCTCAAGATAGTTGATAATTGTTAGAGGGCTGATAAATAATGCAATCACCGAAATCCGCAAATATGTATGCCTCATGTTTATACCAATTCTATATCCCAAACTATATTAAGTGGCAAACTCGTTATTGCATTCTCCACCGACAGAGAGAGAGAGAGAGAGAGATGGGTGGCCACGAAGAGAGAGAGAGAGAGAGAGAGGTTGCCACGAAGAGACGGATAGGGGTATACTGCCCGTTAGATCAGTGGATCAACGGTTCGTGGAGTCGATCCGTGTGACAACGGCTCAACCAATCAGGATAAGTTTGGGCTTCTCGAGCATTTGTGACGAGTACTTGAGGGCAAAGCTGAGTAGTACTAAGAATCCAAGGGCACATAAATAGTAAATAGACTAAGGGATTCAAACAAAAGAATTACAAAATGAAAAATGTGTGTTTTGTACAATATAATTCATATTGGGCTACATCAAATTATTTGCAATTCAAATATACATGAGTGTGACAATTATGGCATCATTTAGACAAACTATGTTTTGGGAAAGATGTTTTGCAAATGGGTTTGGGTGGAAAACCATGCATGTTCATAGCTACACTAGTGATTCTGAGAAGTGGCAATTTGTGGTAAAACTTGATTTATATATGTTTGTTAAGGTTTTCTAGGTGGCAGGTTGCGTAGGAAGACTCCATGAGTAGTTGCCACTATGTTTTTATTTTTTTGGATTTTTTTGCGCATGAAATGACTCAATTAGCTATGTTAATCTCATTTGTTGACTCTCTGTTGACCAGCTACTTGAGGGTAAAACTGAGTATATTGCACTTGCCGGTCTAAGTCCTCGAGGGGAAAACTGAGTACAGATAAAATTCCGGTATAAGGCCTGAGGTTATAACTGAGTACACCAAACGTCCCAGGGTTAGACTCGTGTAGCGGTGCACGCTGCAGCCGTGCATAGCGGACGCGTGTTGCGGTACACGCCACCTTCGTCTTTATAGAGCCCCTCTTTCTCTCCCTCGACGCACGTTCTCACCGGCTCACCGCAACCGCCTCTCCTGTCCCATCATCTTCTCCACAACCGAAGAAAAAACCCCGAAGAAAACCGCCGGCGATGGAGAAGAATGAGATGCCCATTGTCGGCACATCGGCCGCCGCCCCGTCCGGGCCCTTGTCGCTGCTTCCAACGTAGCAGCCGGCGCATCGGCCGCCGCCCCGTCCAGGCCCCTGTCGCTGCTTCCAACGTAGCAGCCGGCGCATCGGCCGCCGCCCCGTCCGGGCCCCCGTCGCTGCTTCCAACGTAGCAGCCGGCGCATCGGCCGTCGCCACCGTCCGGTCCCCGTCGTTTGGGACCCGTACGAACCAGTGCAGTACGACGCGCCGGAGAACCCCTACGACACCACCATCGTCGACAACGAGCCGGAGGTAACCCTTTGTTCCCTTGTTCTTATCTCATTTCAATCATTTTGTGTTAGATCTAGCGTTATTACGGTTCGTCTGTTCCTAGTTCAATCCTTTTGTGTTAGATCTTGCGTTATTACTGTTCGTCTGTTCCTAGTTCAATCCTTTTGTGTTAGATCTTGCGTTAGTACTGTTCGTCTGTTCCTAGTTCAATCCTTTTGTGTTAGATCTTGCGTTATTACTGTTCGTCTGTTCCTAGTTTGATCCTTTTGTGTTAGATCTTGCGTTATTAGTGTTTGTGATTTGCTTTTGTTTAAGATTTGTGCCGATGATGATGAATATTTGGGCATAAATTGATTCAGGGTTTGGTCAGTAAACAATTGGTGTGTACAAATTTGTTGTGCATGATCTTTGGTTTACTTACTCAAATCCTGGATATAAGTGTGTCCAATGTAACTGAGGCTACCTCTTTTTTCGAGCCCATATTATCATGCATGATTTTTTGTTCACTCTCTGTTCCATCATCGTTGCAATTGACTCCGTGTTTTTTGCACGATCTTTGGTGCTACGTGACAGGTGCAGAGCAGCGACGTCGACAGCGACGACGAGTCCTTCCACACCAAGACTCGTCACGTCCTCAGGAGGCTGCGAGTCCGGCCATTACGATGGCCCCTTTGCTCGAGGCATTTACAAGTGCCCCTTCCGCAACAGGAAGCTCCGCGCCACCGACTTCAACTCCCTGGTGAACCATGCTGAATCCATTGGCGGATGTGGCGCTAGAGTTGGAAGGACCGTGAACGTGCATGCGTACATGGCCAAACACAAAGCACTTGGGATTCACCTGCGCAACCTCCAAGCGAGTCACACGCGCTACCTGGAGGCGTTGAACGTGCCTACTGCACTCTCTGTATGTGACTGCTCTATCTGTAGAGCAGCTTAAATTCATGTAAAATGTAGCTTATGTTGGATCTATCGGTACTACTTTTGGATCTGTCCTGAATATATCTATGCTATGTTGGTTGTTGTATGCAGCTTATCCTATATTTTCTCTCTGGATTTGTGCCCTAGATTTCCTACCTGATTGGGTAAAAACGAAGGCATAAAGAAATGAATGGCGTTAAAAAACAGAAGGAGAAGCTGCTCTAGATTTTCTACCAATTTGGGCTATCAAATATGAATGAGATCGAGCGAGAGAGAGGAAAAAGGTACATTGAAAACTGCTAATCTGGGCGAAAGAGACAGAAACCACTCGTGCCCCCGTCCCGGACCCACACGGCTCCACACGCTACGGCCCCACACGCTACGGCCACATAAACACGGTCTGGTCATGTCCCACGCGGTCCCTTCCTACCAGCCCCACACGACACGGTCCCACACGACGCGACCCCACAAACGACAGGACCCCACTCGTCAGCACGGAACGGTCAACTTAACGGATTCCTTCCATCCGAGCTCCTTCTGCGGGTTCAGACAACGGCTTGGGGAAAACTGAGGAAAAACTAAGGAGCTGGGGAAAACTGAGTACAACTAAGGACTTGAGGGCACGAAAATAGAAATCCCTTTAAAATATACTTGCTAACAAGGTTGATCAAGTCTTGCTACCAAATAAATTTTACATGACATAAGAAGAAATAAACCTCAAATCAATCATGTTATCTTATATTGTATTGCTATGGATCCAATCACAAGAGTTTGATATTCTTCTTTAGGCTCATATATTGGACAATCAATATCTCCCACTTTGATAGATCTCAGATTAGAAATTGTATTAACTCCATATACTTTATCAATCCTCTTGGGAAAATAAACAGTATGTTCCTTGTCATCAACATTGAAGGTGACTTTTCCTTTATTGCAATCAATAACAGCCCCTGCAGTATTAAGAAAGGGTCTTCCAAGAATAATAGACATATTATCATCTTCAGGCATTTCCAACACAACAAAATCAGTTAATATTAAGAAATTTTGAGTAACTTGAACAGGAACATCTTCACATACACCAACAGGAACAGCAGTAGATTTATCAGCCATTTGCAAAGATATATCAGTTGGTATCAACTTATCTAAATCAAGTCTCTTGTAAAGGGAAAAGGCATCACACTAACTCCTGCTCCCAAATCACATAAATCAGTTCTAACATAATTATTCTTGATGGAACAAGGGGTAGTTGGTATACCTGGGTCTCCCAGCTTCTTTGGAACCTTGCCATTGAAAGAGTAATTAGCGAGCATAGTGGAAATCTCCTCATTGGGAATTTTCCTTTTGTTAGTGACAATATCTTTCATATACTTTGAATAATGAGGCAATTTAATAGCATCAGTCAAAGGGATTTGCAAAAACAAGGGTTTCATCCAATCACAAAATTTATTATAGTGTTCCTCCTCCTTTGATTTTAGTTTCTTAGCAGGAAAAGGCATTTGCTTTTGAACCCAAGGTTCTCTTTCATTACCATGTTTCTTAGCAATAAAATCTTCTTTAGTGTACTTTTTATTTTTAGCATGCTTTTCTGGTTCATTTTCAATCTCATCTTTATCGAAGCATCATTCTTATCATTATCTTTATCATGTTCATTACCACTTTCGGTTTCAGCATCAGAAATAGAAATACTATTAGGATCATTAACAGGTTCAGAGGATTCTACAACAGTTTTATGTTTCTTCTTCTTTTTCTTAGAAGGACTACTAGTTTCTCTAGTTCGTTGAGAATCTTGTTCAACTCTTTTGGGATGCCCTTCAGGATATAGAGGATCCTGGGTAGAAGCACCACCTCTAGTTGTTACTTCATAAGCATGTTTTTCTTTATGAGTATTTTTTAACAAGTCATTTTGCACTTTAGTAAGTTGATCAATTTGAGTTTGAATCATATGAAAATGTTTAACAAGCAATTTACTAATAGCTTGAGAGTTTTCCATTAGATGATTCTCTACTCTCATATTAAAGTTATTTTGCTTAACAACATAATTATCAAATTCATCTAAGTATTGATCATGAGGTTTTGAGTAAGGAATGTCTCCTTTATCAAAGCGTTGAAGAGAATGTACCTCAATCGTGGATGAAGGGGGAATTATCTTACATAGATCTTCTATAGGAGATAAATTCTTCACATCTTCAGATTTAATACCTTTCTCCATAAGAGATTTCTTGGATTCCCTCATATCTTCGTCATTTAATTCAATCATACCCCTCTTCTTCAATATTGGTGTTGGGGTTGGTTCAGGTGTAGTCCAATCATCATGATTTTGGCTTATTTTAGCCAATAATTCTTCAGCTTCGTCCGGAGTTCTTTTCCTGAAAACACAATCAGCACAACTATCCAGGTATGCCCTAGACTCAATGGTTAGTCCACTATAAAATATATCAAGTAAATCATGCTTTTCCAATTCATGTCCAGGCCAAGCTCTAATAAGAGAGCAAAACCTTGCCCAAGCTTCAGGCAATTCCTCTCCATCTTCTTGATCAAAACTATAAATTTTCTGCAAGGCAATATGTTGAGCACTAGCAGGAAAATACTTTCGAAAGAAAACATCAAGCAAGCAACTTGGACTATCAATAGAATCAGGAGGCAAACTATTATACCAAATCTTAGCATCATCCTTTAATGAGAAAGTAAAAAATTTAGCAACAAAATAAGTACGCATCTTAACATCATCAGAAAACAAGCTAGTTAAAGTAGAAAGCTCATTCATGTGCTCTACAACACTTTCTTTTTCAGTACCACAAACAGGTGTTTTCTCAACAATAGATATATGAGATAAATCAAGAGAAAAATCACAATCCTTATCCTTAATGTTTATAGGAGATGTGGCAAATTTAGGATCAGGAGACAGTTTATATCTAACAGCATATTGTGCAATAAGCTTTTTAAGGTTACTTGTACCGGTAGTAGCATTGCATTTATCAATAAAATCATCATCAAGTTCCACATAATCTTCATCAAGGTCATCAGACTCAGGTGAATTAACAGGTGTAACAATATTTTCATTAGGAGCAGTATTTTCAATTTGTCTAGACCTAGCAATTGTAGCATCTAGAAAAGGACCTAATGAACCATTTTCATCAAGCACAGTAGAAGCATCATCAAAATTATCAGAGGAATTTTCAGATTCAGCAGAAGTACCAACACGTGAAGCTTGTGGTGGTGAAACAAGTTGACTTATCACAGATGGTGAATCAAGAGCAGCAGAGGTACTCAGAGTTGTACCTTTTCTTGTAGTGGGTGGTAATATGGCGACTTTAGCATCGCGAGTTTTACCCATGATGGAAGATTTGCAGCGAACAATATCAATTCAGGTGAACTTACAAATAAAGCTATGCTCCCCGGCAACGGCGCCAGAAAATAGTCTTGATGACCCACAAGTATAGGGGATCGCAACAGTCTTCGAGGGAAGTAAAACCCAATTTATTGATTCTACACAAGGGGAGCCAAAGAATATTTGTAAGCCTTAACAGCGGAGTTGTCAATTCAGCTGCACCTGGAAACAGACTTGCTCGCAAGAATTTATCAGTAGCAACAGTTTTATAGCAGTAGGAGTAGTGAAATATAAGCAACAGTGTAATAAAGACAGCAGTAGTGATTTTAGTAAACAGCAGGATTAAAATACTGTAGGCACATGGATGGATGAACGGGCGTTGCATGGATAAGAGAACTCATGTAACAATCAAGTCAGGGCATTTGCAGATAATAATAAAACGGTATCCAAGTACTAAACAATCCATAGGCATGTGTTCCGTATATAGTCGTACGTGCTCGCAATGAGAAACTTGCACAACATCTTTTGTCCTACCAGCCGGTGGCAGCCGGGCCTCTAGGAAAACTACTGGCAATTAAGGTACTCCTTTTAATAGAGTACCGGAGCAAAGCATTAACACTCCGTGAACACATGTGATCCTCACATCACTGCCTTCCCCTCCGGTTGTCCCAATTTCTGTCACTTTGGGGCCTCGGGCTTCGGACAACAATATGTGTATACAACTTGCAGGTAAGATCATAAAACAATGAATATCTTCATGAATCAATAACATGTTCAGATCTGAAATCATGGCACTCGGGCCCTAGTGACAAGCATTAAGCATAACAAGTTGCAACAATATCATAGAAGTACCAACTACGGATACTAGGCACTATGCCCTAACAATCTTATGACTATTACATGATCAATCTCATCCAATCCCTACCATCCCCTTCAGCCTACAGCGGGGGAATTACTCACACATGGATGGGGGAATCATGGATGGTCGATGGAGAGGCGTCGGTGGTGATGATGGCGATGATCTCCTCCAATTCCCCGTCCCGGCAGGGTGCCAGAACGGAGTTTCTGGTCCCGAGGCGGAGTTTCGCGATGGCGGCGGAGTTCTGGACGTCTTCTGGAAATATGGTCGAACCCCCATGCATTTTTAGGTCGAAACCCTTAAGTAGTCGAAAGGGGGGCGTTAGAGGCTGGCCGAGGCGCCGCCACCATAGGCCGGCGCGGCCCAGGGTCCCACCGCGCCGCCTTGTGGGGTGGGCGCCTCGTGGCCCCCCTCCTTCTGGTCTTCTGGCTCCGTCCATCTTCTGTGAAAATAGGCCCATTGGAATTAATCCCGGGGATTTTCCTGAAAGTTGAGTTTCTACACAAAAACAAGACACCAGGGCAATTCTGCTGAAAACAGCGTTAGTCCGTGTTAGTTGTATCCAAAATACACAAATTAGAGGCAAAACAATAGCAAAAGTGTTCGGGAAAGTAGATACGTTTTGGACGTATCATGGACATATGATGTAACATATAGTAGTTATTAAATTAAAAGTGAAATTTAGAAATAAATCATCAGCTAAACTATGACGCATCTGTATTTCAAATTTGACCCACTTCTAGCTGAATTGGCAACTATTTGTATTTTTTATTGGGAGGTACCTATAAATATTTTAATACGCAACCAGATGGTGATTTGTACATACAATATGGTGTAGTATTCTTAAAAAATTAGTTGGTACAATTTTGGAATGGTTTCTTGGTAGGCGCTTCACGAATAAACCAATTTTTAACACTTAGAAAATGAAAAATGGTTTTTTCTGTGCAAAGACAATGAAAACCCAACAACGACATTGTTTTGCCATCCCAATATGCATACATATGCACGATATGGGGTCATTTGAACAAACTATGCCATTGTTCTGGACTTGACCTAGCTCATTTGGCTTGAAAGCCATGAAATTTCGTCCATGGTACCTCTCTTATGAGAAGGATTTTCTATAATAGTGGTGCTTCAAGTTCCATATTTTTCCTACCATCTAGGTCACGTAAAATGACACAGTGTGAAGGATTTCCATTTGTTTTTTGTTTTTCACGAATTACTTGTGCATGATTCAATATATCCCCAAAATTGCGAGCATGCCTTTCTTTCCTGGGGTTTGAATCTTGCAAAACAGTTTGTGGACCTATGTTGAAATAGATAGTTGTAAATCTAAAAGTTATTTTTAGAAAAGATCATGATTAAACTATCAAGCGCATGTCGTTCAAATTTGATCCACTTCTAGCTGAAGGGCAACTATTTGTCTTTTTGGTGAGAGGTACCTACAAATCTTTTAAGATGCAACTAGCTGGTGATTTGTACATACGATTTGGTCTTGTATTATTTTGGTTTTTCCAAGTTTGGATTGGTTTTTTGGTAGGTGCTTCACAAATAAATCCGTTTTTGACGCTTAGAAAATGAAAAATGGGTTTGTTTTGTGCAAAGACAATGAAAATCCCCAACATCAACATTGTTTGCCATCCCAAGATGCACACATGTGCACAATATGGTGTCATTTTAACAAACTATGTTATGATTGTGGTCATGTGTTGTCACACATATGTCGCCTTCCACAAGTATTTGGTTGTGACCGAGATCAAGTGTACGAATAGGCTGCAACAATCAATGCATACATTGTATCATCAAGGTTACTTTTCAGTCTTCAAACCTGGTATTGGTACGTTTTATTATAGGCCAATAAACCTATTTACACCTTAACTGCATCATCTTGAGATGAAGAAGCTAAAACTAAGTTGCATTCGTTTCACTGTCTATGGCTCCCATTCGTGTTTCACAATTACGGATCTAAAGTGTTGTTTTCTTTTTTAGCAAGCTGATATAGCGGTATTGTTCTGATTAGAAAATATTTTCAAACGAGCAGGTATATGCTCATGATTCAGAATAGTGGAGTTTTTTTGGTTTCAAATGCTTATTACTTTCTTATTGATTTAATATTTTCTTTTGCACTTATGTGACGAGTTACGGGTAGACATGCAGCCAAAACATGTGCTAACACTTCCATTTTTGTTAACTCTTCTTGTATCTTAATATGCTCAATTCATCATTTCTTTTATTGATTCTTGTTGAATATAAATATAGTGCCTAGCCTCTTTTCATCAGATCAGTCTTTTGGGGTAACTGACTAGTGCATCAATCTTGAGTTCAAGACCCTGATTGCGCAATATTAAAAAAAAACAAAAAAAAAAGATTTTGCGGGATGTGCACCGAACCCACGCTAAGGACTAAACTAGCCTAGACGTGAGGGGGAGTGTTGAATATAAATATAGTCCCTAGCCTCTTTCCATCAGTTTGGTGTTTTGGGATAACTAGTTGGTGCATCAATCTTATAATTCTTACAAACTATCACCATTATGTATTTTTCATCTCTCCTTCTGTGCAAGTGTTACATATTCCCTGTTAACTCCATATGGGCATTGGGAATGATCTTGACTCTTTCAAATTGTGGCATTGCAAGCTAAAAGCGATATTGAAAAGATTCTATCTAAACCTTTTACTACCCGCACTTTCAGAATGTAGCAGTTTACTTGGATGGATCCATTATGCACCTGAGGTATACAAAATGTAGGGTTTCTATCTGGGTTTTATCATGACTATCAATCAATAAACCAAAGCATTACAGGAATATGTCAGCTTGCTCCTACAATCAATGAAGGGGGATTTCAGGACCTGAGAAAGCAAACCTAATTTCTCTTTCAGGAAACTGAACTGGTACTGCTGTGTAGAAGATAGTTATAGAAAAAGACAGTATGAAGTTGAGCTGTTTGTACTTGTGCCTTCTCTGTAGTCGTTGCTAGGTGGCCAATGACATATTTGCAATTTTTATTACGTTTGTTTTGGATACTTTGTACTATGTACTATGGATGTTTATCAATAGACCGGTGACCTTGTTGGTAAAATAAAAGGGAAATGTGAGAATAGCGGATAACATTTGAGTTGAGAGCAGATGTAGCATATGGAAGCTGCTATCTCCTGCAATATTACTAAATGAGTAGGTTTTATGGTTATAAGTGAATGGCCTCAGATATCTTAATTAGCTATTATTATCTTCGTACCTGGCTTCAAAATATCCTTCTAACAATATTCTCCGTCTACTTGTAGATTTGCAACTTTTCATATTAATCATGATGTTTTTGTGTGCGCTTGCGCTCTTTTAATGTTAACCAAGCTGGCAAGAGTAGAGGCTCTCTCCATTAAGTTGCATAGACCTTTTAATCCCCTATTTTGCGATCTGTCACGTACCCTTCTTGCAATATTGTTATATCTTACTTATTTTTTGTATTCGAATTTCTATACTTAGCAGCTAACATTTAGGTACGTGTGAGGTGCAGTTCAGGATGGAACATTTACATGTGTTCTATACTTGCAGCTAGCTAGTTCAAGAATTGAGTTACTCTCCCTGAGTGAAAGAAGCGAATAGTTTGTAGAAAGTCATGTTTTTCATGTTCCATTCACTATAACGTACTTTGTATTCTACAAGGTACCTTCGTATTGGCTGATTAAAAGAACTAACTATTCCTGTTGTGAACTAGCACAGGATTGTTGTGCATGTGTCTCACCATAGTTCGTACCAAATATACATACTCAGCAATTTTATCTACATGCACGACGATTGGTTGATTCGACAAGAATTTTTTTTTGCGGGTAATTCAACGAGAACGAGCATTCATATATAAGGTAAGAAAATTAAAAAAAGTTAATAAATCTACGCTGTCATATATTTCTTGCACAAAACATTCACTCCCCAAATAATTGAATAAACATCCGTTCAGGAGCATCCTGATGTGTCCCTTAAAAAGATTTTTATTTAGGAACAAATGAAATTCCATTACGACCAAAGAGACCCCAAAAATATCTGCAAAAAAACTAAATAGCTACACAACACTATAAAAATAATTCAACACACATATCGTACACTGATTTTTAGTAGCTGGGACAACTTTATGAAAAATTAAAAGCTATAACCAAGGGCATGCCATGTCGCCGTGCCAAGGCCTACTAGTTTGTACAATGGAAGAGGTACATTTTAAAGTCGAAGAGTCATATATATGATATGAACAAACTTTCCGATTAATGTACTACTTAGCCTATCGCATGAAATCAGATATGGATGCATAACCAAAGTAGGGCAAACAATCCGAAGCACGAACGACGAAAGTGTTGAAGAACGGGGAAAAATGGCAACGATTTCCACGACATCTCAAACCTTGTTTCCTCTTATTGATTCCCTTTAAATAGTTTGAAAATGAGTTTTGCATCTACTTAACCATGCCCAACGTGACAGCAACCATGCTAGGACGACACGACTAACTCCGAAACTCTGCCTTATACGGAGTAACATTGACAGTTCGGTTACACCTGAACTAACTGCAAAACATGCTTCTACTTACTACGTTTCGACTGTATCATTTATTTAATGTCAGCCAACGTTTCAACGTTTATTACATTGAAAGTGACAACTCTTGTTTTCATACGCAACACTAAGCATCTGATCGAGGATGACAGCGAGTGCGAGGACGAACGCTTGATCGACCCCCCGGTGGATCCACACGGTATAAGTGTCAGCTTGGACCATCCATGACCACAGGCTGCTCTCCTTTCGGATCTGCGCAACGCCGCCGCCGCCGCCGTCGCTGCCCCTGGAGACGGTCACGGTGCCGCCGCTGAAGTAGCTGCCGTGGACGACGAAGTCCGGGACCAGTCCACCGGAGGAGTTGCCGTGGAGGAAGACGTGTACCGTGTTCCCCATCTGGAAGAGCCTCGTCTTGTCGACGGCGACGAAGAGCCGGTCCGCCGTCCCGGTCGCGCCAGGCGCCCTGAACGCCTCCCACTGCCGATGCCATCGGCCGGAACCGATGCGGAGCCAGGACTCCTGGACGGACACGATCTGTGCGTGCGATGCGGCGTCGAGAAGGGCGAGGGAGCGTATGGTGCCGTTGCCCAGGTCGACCGTCCGCGCGTGCATCACGGCCTGGCCGCCGGAGTTGACGACCTTGAATCCGGGGCCCCTCCAGGTGTCGGATCTGGTAACCGTGAACGTCGTGTGGTTGTCCGCGTAGAACCGCTCGTCCACCGCCGCCTTGCTCTCCCACGGCCACATCTCTCCAGCCTCGCTGCTCGTGCTTGCGTGAACGCGCGCTGGTATTTTTAGATCGGGGAGGGTGCTAATTAATTGGATACGGAGCCTGTCTAGGTGGCGCGCTGCGTATATATTTGCGTCCTGGTCTAGGTGTCTCGTTGAATCTAAAACAGGTTCCTTGTGGTACAAGACAAACCCTTTCCAAGAACTGAGGTGTTCGCCTCTATCGCGTTCGGCATCCTCGAGGTTATGGTTGATTACAATTTACAACAAAGGCTGTGCTGAGAATCCCGGGATCAAAACTTCCCAGCACCAGGTTTCTCAGCCGTTAGATCAAACCGTTCTAGGCCATTAGTCTGGTTTCTATGTCCAGTTTTGCCTCAAATTCCGATTTTGCTTCTTTATAGCAAAAAAAACACGCTTTAGTTTATTGAAGCAATAAAAGGAAAAATACGAAAAAGACCAGTCAGACATCGAGCTTGCTGGAGATCTCGTAGCAAAAAAAATTATGCTACTATATAATAAACCGGAGTTCATTGTAGACATCGGCGGAGATCTCGTTGGAGACCTCGTAACAAAACTTCTTTACGAAAGTAGTAAAACAGCAGAATAATTAGCAAAATTATTATACTATCGTAGCATTGCACCATTATGTGCGTTTGTGGCAAAACTGGCCTTGTTGGAGAACTTGCCAGCGACCTCGTAGCAAACATTTGTGCTATTGTAGCAAAATCACAGGACTGCTGTAGCAAAAATGTTGTTCCAATATGCAAATCCACGGAACGCGTGTTTGAAAAAGGGCGAACGGCTGTAGCAAAAAGTTCCTTCCTATAGTGCCAATACAAAGAGCTCTTGTATCAAAACAATTGTTGGTACGTTGCAAATCAAAACGAAAAAAGTTAGCAACGCTAGTGTTGGTAACCATGGCAGCCCACTCCATGCAAAAGCTTGGAAATAGGGAGAGGAACTAGTGGGGGAGGAGGACCTCTGAGGTGATGACCTAACATGGAGAAGGGGCTCGCCGTGCGGAGCTAGTCGGGACAGAGAAGCTCGGCGAGGCCAAGGACACGCAAGCGCATACGTGGGAAGGTAGCATGTATGGGAGAAGGGGGCGCTCTGGCCGACTAGCGGAGGCACTCCTACTGGTGGCATGAAGGGGGGCTAACGACGGGCGGCAGTACTAGGGATTTTTGATGTTGCCATGTAAAAAGGAGATGGTCCGGAGGAGTTGGGGTGGCGCAGCCGCTGGTGAAAAGCCGAGCCCCGACTTCGGCCATGGTGGGCGATGGCGGTGTGTATGCACCATTCCCTTGTTGAAGGCATATCCTCATTTGCAGTCTGCTTCCACTCCACTCAAGTTTCTTCCAGGGGAAACCCTAGGTTCGGATACCCCGGATCACACAATGGCGGTGCTACTGGCGTCGTTCTCTCCTTCATGTGGGCATTGTTTTTGGCAGGAACTGGCGAGATGTGGCGGCTAATGATGACATGCTAATGTCACAGGATGCGGACGACGATGATTTCTACAATGTTGATAACTACATCATCCAAGGCTATGATTCTGGAGAGTTGATCCCTCCCGCTCATGAACCCTTTGCGATCCAGCTATTCACGCGGAGAAGCCCAATTGCAACAAGCTCCACGGCTAACATTTCGAATATTTTTAAAAATGAATACATGTATTTATAGAGGTATATAGCTCAGTTCAAATACAATTCCTAGCTCCACCATATAAATATGTTTCGGCGACTAAAAAATTAACCTGTAACACGTGAGTTATCTAGCCTGAAACACGTCAAAACCCGGCGGACTATGCACCAGACGTCTGGTTGATAACAAACTCTAGCAGGAGTTCGCGACAACCGAAAATTCCGACCAACCCGCGCCGTCGCGCCACAAACGCCAACGCCACGTCCCCGCTCGGAAACTTACCCACCCACCCCCTCAAATTGAGCCCACTCTGGCAACCAATCTGGCCTGCCCCCACGTTAATATGTATGCAACACTGCACTGTCAGGCTCAAATTTTGTAACTTGGTGTGTTAGATAGCCAAGTAGCGGTAGATAGCTAAGTAGTGGTTGACAGGTTGGAAATTGTCATTTTAATTTGAGATTATTGTCTAGAAGGGAAGAGGAAGACCTAGGGGGCTTACGTCCTCATTTCACTCTTTTCACTCCTACAAAGCTAAAACCGGGGTTATACAAGTTTTGACTCATTATCTGGAAATTCAGAAAATGCTGGAAAATCGCATATCTAGAAATTAAGAAGTATTTTATTATTGGCCAAGTGATTTAAATTTGTCAAAATTTTGGTACCATAATTGGTTCTATCCAACCATGTGCTAGTCAAGGAAGGTGGCTAAACGTCGGGAAAAGGAAGTGGGAAAACTTCACACACAATTTGGAAGAACAAATAGTCTGCAAAGATAAAAGGAAACACGCGATTTCTTTACATGGAACTGTTTGTGTTGTATCGCAGCCTATTCCATATTACAGAACATATGCGATGTTCTCGCGCCGTGAACGGGTGGAGGACCTGCGGGTGTTGATATTTGGGGGAGTCAACGATGTTTCGCTCAGGAAAAGGGCCTTCCATATGCGTGGGGGTCTTAAAAGGAACCGTTCTGTAGCGTGTGTCGTCTGGATTTGTTGCATGTGTTGATAGCAATTCCATCATTTGTGTACACTATAATTATGTCTTATTAACTGATATTGTATTATCTAATACTACTAGCTACATATGTGCGTTTATTGAAGCTTCTACATTTTACTACCCGCAAGCTTATCTATAAGCACACAAGTGCCCTGCATGACCAGCCAGAGATTTTGTTATTTTTTTGCAAAACGAATATAGTAATATCAAGATCATACCAATAATTAACACCTCTGCAACCACTTAATGTCAAGAGGTAGTTCAGGATGCACACAATTAAAATAAAAGAAAGAGTGAATTCCACTTTTTACCTTGTACTTCTGCAGTTGTGACACTAATTGCCCCGTTGAATAAAAAATCATCTAGATTATGCATTTTAGAATATTTGGACCCTCGATTTCTGGTGCGTATTCATTGGGCAAGCTATGAGGTGACTAGCTACTTTCAAAAATATCAGTACGGAGACGAGGAATGAAACAATTGGATAAGAAAAATCAGGACATAATCGTAGATGAGGGCCTCCGATAGTTACACATTTTGTCGCACCACATCGGTGAAATACGCCGGTCCTATCTAACAAAAACAAACAAAATGCTAAATTAGGGTAAAACCATGTTTAAAAACTTCTAGATGGAATATGTTTGTAAAAGTTGCACTAAATGAGGTAATGTGTGTCAGGGCAACTATAAGGTAAGACCCACCGAAACGACTAGAAACTCGCAGCACCTGCTGACCAAAACCACCATCATTGGAAACAATTATAGATCAAGGATATGACCTAAAAGGCAAAAGTGCCGAAAATCTTAGCGACTGCTTTATTTTGCAGTAACATTTATGGATGCACAAACAGAAAATGAAAAGATCAAACTCTTAGGACGCGTGAGCAAAACTGGTGGCTATAGTTTTCTCGGTTCTTTCCATTGCTTAATTGCATGACAAGACTTAATGCACCGCGACTACATCATCGCATGCTCACAAACTCCGACCTAAACACGACTAGGCCGACGACAAATCTAAGCTTATGCTAATTTATGTGTGATATACATGGTTCCATGCCTCCACGCAACCCTTTTTTTCCTAATGGCGTTCTATCATCCTTCGATATGTACATGTATGGTTACAAGGACATGCACAATGGTAACAATCGTACATCTGATCGACAACCACGGTGAGTGCCAGGACGAACGCCTGGTCGACGTCCGGTTTGATCCAGACAGTGTACTTGTTCTCTCCAGGCGGACGCTTCGCGTCCCCCGGGGTGTTCTTCCTGTCGATCTTGGCAATGTCATTGTCGTGGCCACCGTCTTCGCCGCCGCCACGGGATACGGTCATGGCACCAACGTTGTAGTTGCCATGGACGACGAAGTCGGGCGCCTGAGCGCCGGAGGAGTCGCCGTCCATGAACACGTGGACCATGGGCCCCGCCTGGTAAAAAGACGCCTTGTCCAGCGCGAGGAAGACCCGGTCGCTCCCGCTGGTGCCGTCGCCCCTGAAACACTCCCAGCTGCGCAGCTTGCCGTTGCGGAACTCTTCGAGGGTGACCACTGGGAGCCGCGAGGTGGCGTCGAGGAAGCGGAGGGAGCGTAGGTTGCTGTAGCCGATATGGGCGGTGTCCACCTGCATCACCGCCGCGCCGTGGGCAGAGCACGTGACCTGGAATTCGGATCCCATCTGGGTGTGCGACTTGGTCAGCATGAACACCGTGCGGCTCGGCGCGCAGAACTTGCCGTCCACCACCGCCGTCGGTACTGTGGACTTGCAGGGCGCCGCCATCTTCCGCTGATCGACTCGCTCTCGTGAGTCGTGACCGTGAAGAGGGGATGGAACGTGAACGTGCGTCAATGGATCAATTGTTGTCGAGGAGGGTATGCTATGCATACATATATATGCCGTTCTCCAGGATATCTTTCTTGTGGTACAAGATGTGTACTGTCCCGGAATTGAGGTGTTCGGTCCGTTTCTAACTCAACCGGCCGCAATCTCCAGGCACTGATGCGGAGGCAGGACTCCTGGACAGTTACCATGGATGTGTCCGTACTGCGATGAGGGTCGACAAGGACGAGAGGATGCGTGCATATGCAGTGGTTGTATAGGAATCGATGTTGCTAATTTCGTCTTGTTTCTTTGCTACATTTCCTCTCTTCATAAGTATAAGATGTTTTAGACGCTTTAATGCAAGCTAGATACATACCATAATAAGTGAGTCTATACATTAAGAGTAAAGCATCCTACCTTAGTGAACGGAGGAAGTATTTATTCACTAGTGGAAAATGTGGCATCCATCTAAGCCATTGGTACCGATTCCCTAACGAACCGGTACCAATGGGGTCATCTGCACCGGTTGGGGGCTTAGGCGGGCGAGGAGATCTGGCACCGGTTCGTGAGGGGCTTTCGTACCGGTTCGTGTTAGGAACCGGTACGAAAGGTCTTCGGCCAAAACTCAAACTCGTGGTGGGGCTCGGGCTGGACCTTTGGTACCGGTTCGTAACAGGTGCCCCCTATATCATCAGTCGCCAGCCCGTCCCTGGCTGCTGCTTCATCCCATTTTTCTCTTCTTCCTCTCACACAAATTTTTTTTGCACCTCTCACACTCCAACAAATCTCTATTTTTTCTCCACCATTTTAACAAGATTAAGGGCATACATCTATCCAAGAGTTAGCAATATCATCCTTTCTTCCGGCGTTCCTAATTTAGCACATTTCTTTGGTAGTTTTAACTCGTACTATTTTTCTAGTGCTAGCAAGGTGTTCGATGAAATGCCTAAGTTAGAGATTTTACTTTTTTATAATCAATTTGAGCTGAAATTATGGTATATTTTGTAGTTTTTAATTAGTATCATCCCCGTCCTCACCGCCGTCGATCGCCAGCGTCGTCCCCTAGCCGGCACCATACAACCTCGATGAGCCTCTTCTTTTTTATAAAAAAAACTTAGTTTTATGTGATGAACTTGAATATTAATTAATTTGGTCACTCATATATCCACGATGTTGTGTAATTAATGATATTTGATATACATATAAAATGCAGATGAGTCGACAATGGATGTACGGTGACCGGTGCCATCCCGACTTCATTAATGGCATGCATTATTTTCTCAATGTGGCTGAGGCAAACAGGCGGTCGAATGGTTTCATCTATTGTCCATGTAGTTCCTGTAAGAATATGACGGATTACTCTACCTCAAAGACCATTCACGTTCACCTGCTGGAGAACGGTTTCATGCCCAGCTATAATTGTTGGACCAAGCATGGAGAAAGAGGGGTTATATTGGAATACAACGAAGAAGAAGAGGATAGTGACAACTATCCTATGTTCACTGAAGACAGTGATAGTAGAATGGGGGAAGACGAAGCTGAAGAAGAGCCCATTTTTGATGAGCCCATTTTTGATGACCCCGATGACAATTTGGGTCGGGCCATTCTTGATGCGAAGATAAGCTGCGGAAGTAAAAAGGAGAGTTTGAAGTTGGACAAAATGTTAGAGGATCACAAGACACTGTTGTACCCAAATTGCGAAGATGGCCAGAAAAAGCTGGGCACCACGCTGGAATTGCTGCAATGGAAGGCAGAAAATCGTACTTCTGACAAGGGATTTGAAAAGCTGCTGAAAATAATAAAGAAGATGCTTCCAGGGAGAACGTATTGCCCTCTAGTACGTACGAAGCAAAAAAGGTTGTCTGCCCTCTAGGATTAGAGGTGCAGAAGATACATGCATGCATCAATGACTGCATCCTCTACCGCGGGGAGTACGAGAATTTGAACGCATGCCCGGTATGTAGTGCATTGAGGTATAAGATCAGGCGAGATGACCCTGGCGATGTTGAGGGCGAGTCCACCCCCAGGAAGAGGGTTCCTGCGAAGGTGATGTGGTATGCTCCTATAATACCACGGTTGAAACGTTTGTTCCAAAACAAAGAGCATGCCTGATACGTCTCCAACGTATCTATAATTTCTTATGTTTCATGCTACTTTTATGACAATACTCACATGTTTTATACATACTTTACATCATTATTATGCATTTTCCGGCACTAACCTATTAACAAGATGCCGAAGCGCTAGTTGTTGTTTTCTGCTGTTTTTGGTTTCAGAAATCTTACAAAGGAAATATTCTTGGAATTGGACGAAATCAACGCTCAGGGTCTTATTTTTCCACGGAGCTTCCAGAAGACTGGAGGGGATACGAAGTGGGGCCACGAGGTGGCCACACCACAAGGCGGCGCGGCCAAGGTGGGGCCCGCGCCGCCCTATGGTGTGGGCCCCTCGGGCGCCCCCTGCGTTGTCCTTCTGCCTACTTATACCCTCCGTCGCGAAAACCCTATTACCGAGGGCCACGATACGGAAATACTTCCAGAGACGCCGCCGCCGCCAATCCCATCTCGGGGGATTCAGGAGATCGCCTCCGGCACCCTGCCGGAGAGGGGAATCATCACCGGAGGGCTCTACATCACCATGCCCGCCTCCGGATTGATGCGTGAGTAGTTCATCCTTGGACTATGGGTCCATAGCAGTAGCTAGATGGTTGTCTTCTCCTCTTGTGCTATCATGTTTAGATCTTGTGAGCTGCCTAACATGAACAAGATCATCTATTTGTAATGCTACATGTTGTGTTTGGTGGGATCCGATGAATATAGAATACTATGTCAAGTTGATTATCAATCTATCATATATGTGTTGTTTATGTTCTTGCATGCTCTCCGTTGCTAGTAGAGGCTCTGGCCAAGTTGATACTTGTAACTCCAAGAGGGAGTATTTATGCTCGATAGTGGGTTCATGCCTCCATTGAATCTGGGACAGTGACAGAAAGTTCTAAGGTTGTGGATGTGCTGTTCAATGCTTTGTCTAAGGATATTTGTGTTGATTACATTAGGCACCATACTTAATGCAATTGTCTGTTGTTTGCAACTTAATACTGGAAGGGGTGCGGATGCTAACCTGAAGGTGGACTATTTAGGCATAGATGCATGCTTGGATGGCGGTCTATGTTCTTTGTCGTAATGCCCTGATTAAATCTCATAGTGATCATCATGATATGTATTGAATCTTTATTTGTCAATTGCCCACTTGTAATTTGTTCACCCAGCATGCTATTTATCTTATTGGAGAGACACCACTAGTGAATTGTGGACCCCGGTCCATTCTTTTACATCAGAAATACAATCTACTGCAATCTCTGTTCTTTGTTACTCTTCGCAAACAAACATCATTCTCCACACCATACGTTTAATCCTTTGTTTTCAGCAAGCCGGTGAGATTGACAACCTCACTGTTACGTTGGGGCAAAGTATCTTGATTGTGTTGTGCAGGTTCCACGTTGGCGCCGGAATCCCTGGTGTTGCGCCGCACTACACTCCTCCACCAACAACCTTCACGTGGTCCTTGACTCCTACTGGTTCGATAACCTTGGTTTCTTTCTGAGGGAAAACTTGCTGCTATGCGCATCACACCTTCCTCTTGGGGTTCCCAATGGACGTGTGCTTCACGCGCCATCAAGACTGTTTTCTGGCGCCGTTGCCGGGGAGATCAAGACACGCTGCAAGGGGAGTCTTCCACATTCAATCTCTTTACTTTGTTTTTGTCTTGCTTTACTTTATTTTATTTACTGTCTTGTTTGCTTCATATTAAAAACACACAAAAAATTAGTTGCTTACTTTATTTCATTTGTCTTGTTTACTTGCTCTATATCAAAACACAAAAAAATTAGTTACTTGTCTTTACTTTATTCTATTCTGTTTGCTTAGTTTACTTTTATTACTGCTAAAATGAATACTCCTGAAAATACTAAGTTGTGTGATTTTACTAGCACAAATAATAATGATTTTATAAGTACTCCTATTGCTCCACCTGCTACTACAGCAGAATTCTATGAAATTAAACCTGCTTTACTGAATCTTGTTATGAGAGAGCAATTTTCTGGTGTTAGTAATGATGATGTTGCTGCCCATCTTAATAATTTTGTTGAACTTTGTGAAATACAAAAGTATAAGGATATAGATGGTGATATTATAAAACTGAAATTGTTTCCTTTCTCATTAAGAGGAAGAGCTAAAGATTGGTTGCTTTCTTTGCCTAAGAATAGTATTGATTCATGGACTAAATGTAAAGATGCTTTTATTGGTAAATATTACCCCCTGCTAAGATCATATCTTTGAGAAGTAGCATTATGAATTTTAAGCAATTTGATGATGAACATGTTGCTCAAGCGTGGGAGAGAATGAAATCTTTGGTAAAGAATTGCCCTACCCATGGACTAACTACTTGGATGATCATCCAAACCTTTTATGCAGGATTGAATTTTTCCTCGAGGAACCTATTGGATTCAGCTGCGGGAGGTACTTTTATGTCCATCACCTTGGGCGCCGCAACAAAGCTTCTTGATGATATGATGATCAATTACTCTGAATGGCATACTGAAAGAACTCCTCAAGGTAAGAAGGTAAATTCTGTTGAAGAAACCTCTTCTTTGGGTGATAAGATTGATGCTATCATGTCTATGCTTGCAAATGGTAGATCTCATATTGATCCTAATAATGTTCCTTTAGCCTCATTGGTTGCTCAAGAAGAGCATGTTGATGTGAATTTCATTAAGAATAATAATTTCAACAACAATGCTTATAGGAATAATTATGGTAACAACAACTATAGGCCATATCCTTCTAATAATGGTAGTGGTTATGGTAATTCTTATGGTAATTCTTACAACAATAATAAGAGTGTACCCTCTGGTCTTGAAGGCATGCTTAAAGAATTTATTAGTACACAAACTGCTTTTAATAAAACTGTTGAGGAAAAGCTTGGTAAAATTGATGTTCTTGCTTCTAAGGTTGATAGTCTTGCTCTTGATGTTGATCTTTTAAAACTGAAAGTTATGCTTGAGGAAGTTAAAGATGCTAAGTTTGCTAAAACAAATGCCATCCAAGTTCGAGTTAATGATAATATAAGAATGTTGGTGATACGTCCATTTTGAATCACTATTTTATATCATAATTTGCTGTTATTCATTGATATATTTCATATTTAGAGATGATACTTATGTTATTTCATCTATTTTGCATGTTTCATGATCATTGGAGAATTATTCACCGGAGTCAGGATTCTGCTGGAAAAAGCACCGTCAGGACACCATATTTCTGAAGATCAACAATTGATGGAAGTTATACGAAAAATCCTATTTTTCCAGGGGACGAAGGGAGCCAAAAGGAGGAGCCGAGAGGGGCCACCATGGGCCCCCCATAGGCCGGCGCGGGCCCAGGCCTGGCCGCGCCGCCATGTGGGGAGGGGGCCCACAACCCCCTCTGGCCGCCTCTCCTTCGCGTACTTCTTCGTCCCGAAAACCTAAGCCCCGGGGAGTTACGGAGAATTGACAGAGCCGCCTCTGCGGGGCGGAGAAACACCGAGAGAGAAAAGAGCTCTCCGGCGGGCAGGAATCCGCCGGGAAATTCCCTCCCGGAGGGGGAAATCGACGCCATCGCCATCGTCATCGAGCTGGACATCATCTCCATCACCATCATCATCATCTCCACCATCTACACCGCCATCTCCACTGCTGCATCTCGTCACCGCTGTAACGATTTGGGTTGGATCTTGATTGTTTGATAGGGGAAACTCTCTCGGTGTTGATTACTACTTGTTATTGATGCTATTGAGTGAAACCATTGAACCAAGGTTTATGTTCAGATTGTTATTCATCATCATATCACCTCCGATCATGTTCCATATGATGTCTCGTGAGTAGTTCGTTTAGTTCTTGAGGACATGGGTGAAGTCTAAATGTTAGTAGTGAATTATTGTTGAGTAGTATTCAATGTTATGATATTTAAGTTGTGGTGTTACTCTTCTAGTGGTGTCACGTGAACGTCGACTACATGATACTTCACCTTTATGGGCCTAGGGAGTGCATCTTGTATTCGTTTGCTAATTGTGGGGTTGCCGGAGTGACAACAACCTAAACCCCCGTTAGTATATCGGTGCGGGAGGGATAGCGGGATCTCGAGTTTAAGGCTCGTGGTTAGATTTATCTTAATTACTTTCTTGTATTTGCGGATGCTTGCAAGGGGTATAATCACAAGTATGTATTAGTCCTAGGAAGGGCGGTGCATTAGCATAGGTTCACCCACACAACACTTATCAAAACAATGAAGATTAATCAGCCGTATGAAGCGAAAGCACTAGACTAAAATCCCCGTGTGTCCTCAAGAACGTTTGGTCATTATAAGTAAACAAACCGGCTTGTCCTTTGTGCTAAAAAGGATTGGGCCACTCGCTGCAATTATTTCTCTCGCAATTTACTTACTTGTACTTTATTTATCTGTTATATCAAAACCCCTGAATACTTGTATGTGAGCATTTACAGTGAATCCTTCATTGAAACTGCTTGTCAACACGTTCTGCTCCTCGTTGGGTTCGACACTCTTATTTATCGAAAGTACTACGATACACCCCCTATACTTGTGGGTCATCAAGACTATTTTCTGGCACCGTTGCCGGGGAGTGAAGCGCTATTGGTAAGTGGAATTGGTAAGGAAACTTTTATTGTACGTGCTGATTTTGTTTCTGCTTGCTGCTATAAGTCATTATGGAGAGATCCTCCCTTGAATTTCTATTTGGGAAATCTACTACTACTGCAACGGTAGTGGATGAGGCGCCAGGTGAGGAAGTAATACCATATAAAATACCTATGAAAATTATTGAACGTGTTGTGGATAACCGCTATGAAGGGGATGGAACTGTTCATCCCGGAGATCATTTACTGTTTTTACATGAATTATGCGGGTTATTCAAATGTGCAGGTATTTCAATGGATGAAGTTAGGAAGAAATTATTTGTTATGTCGCTATCTGGTAAAGCGGCGCATTGGTATAAACTGCTGAAGGATGGGCGTTCTCTTGATTGGAAGGATATTGTGCCTCTATTTTACTCTAAATTCTATCCTCCAAGTGAAATTCACAAAGACCGCAACCGAATATATAATTTTTGGCCTAATGATGGAGAGAGTATTGCCCAAGCATGGGGGAGATTGAAGTCTTTAATGCTCAAATGCCCCATTCATGAGCTTCCTGGTAATATTATTATTGATAATTTCTATGCAAGACTGTCTTTTTAAGATAAAACCTTGCTGGATACTGCTTGTTCTGGATCATTCACACGCAATAAAGAAGAGTTTAAATGGGACCTTTTTGATCGAATCCAAGAAAATACTGAAGGTTGGGAGAATGACAAAGGTAGAGTGTCAGGTATAAATTATAATTATGAATGCATTGAAACTTTTATGGATACCGATGAATATCGTAATATGAGTGCTACATATGGTCTTGACTCTCAAGTTGTTGCAAATATTTATAAAGCCTTTGCCTCTCATTTTGAATTGCCTAGGAAGAATTTTGATAAGTATCATGAACCATATAAAGATAAAGTTGATTCGCCTAAAGGCAAATGTATTGAAATTAAAACTGTTGATCATGTTCTTCCTGAGGCTTATATTGAAAAAACTCCTTTCCCTGCTAAAATGAAGGAGTATTCTGTTATAACTACTGTAGTTAATAAAAGTGCAAAGAAACCCATAGAACCTGAAGAACAAATAAAGGTTGAACCTGTTGTTGCAATAGTTAAAGATCTTGTGACTGAAAATGTGGAAGATGGTCATATTATTTTTTGTGAAGATGCTTCTAATATTGTTTCGCATCCTAATAAGTCTAGGAAAGCCAGTGTTCCTGTGCTCTCTGTTCGAATTGGTGATCATTGCTATTATGGTTTATGCAACATTGGTGCAAGTATTAGTGCCATTCCTTATGAGCTCTACACGGAAATTATGCATGAAATTGGTTCTTGTGAACTTGAAGATATTGATGTGGTTATTCGGCTAGCTAATAGAGAAACTATCTCTCCCATTGGTATTGTTCGAGATGTTGAAGTTCTATGTGGTAAGATTAAATATCCTGCTGACTTTTTGGTACTTGGTTCTGCTTGCTAGTAAGTCTTGTCCTATTATTTTTGGTAGACCTTTTCTAAATACATGTGGAGCTATTATAGATTGCAAGAAAGAGAAAATTGTTACTAAATTTGCTGGTGAATCTTATGAGTTTAACTTCTCTAAATTTGCCAAAACTCCTTATAAAGCTGATTTGCCTAATGATGATTTTAGAGTTGAACAGTGTGCATCTATTGCTCTTGCTCCTAGTAATCCTTTGCAGCAGCATTTGGAGAATAGTGAGAGTGAAGTTTTTAGGGAAGAAAGGGATGAGCTTGATGAAATTTTCCGTCGTCAACCTATTCTTAAACATGACTTACCGGTTGAAGATTTAGGCGTAACACCACCACCAAAGGAAGATCCTGTATTTGATTTGAAACCATTACCTGATAATCTTAAGTATGCTTATATTGATGATAAGAAAACATATCCTGTTATTATTAGTGCTAAGCTTTCAGATATCGAGGAAGAAAGGTTATTGGAAATATTGAAGAAACACCGAGGAGCTATTGGCTATACTCTTGATGATTTGAAGGGGATTTCTCCCGCTATTTGCCAACATGCTATCAATATAGAAGATGGTGCAAAACCTGTTGTTGAACATCAGCGTCGTCTAATTCCCAAGATGAAGGATGTGGTAAGAAATGAGGTATTAAAACTCCTTGAAGCAGGTATTATATATCGTATTGCTGATAGTAGATGGGTTAGTCCTGTGCATTGTGTTCCTAAGAAAGGAGGTATAACTGTTGTGCCCAATGATAATGATGAGCTTATTCCTCAAAGAGTAGTTGTAGGGTATAGAATGTGCATTGATTTTCGAAAAGTTAATAAAGTTACTAAGAAAGATCACTACCCCTTACCTTTTATTGATCAAATGTTAGAAAGGTTGTCTAAAAATACTCATTTCTGTTTTCTTGATGGATATTCTGGGTTTTCACAAATTGCTGTTAGAGCTAAAGATCAAGAGAAAACCACTTTCACTTGTCCCTATGGAACTTATGCTTATAGGCGTATGCCTTTTGGTTTATGTAATGCTCCTGCTACTTTTCAAAGATGCATGTCTGCTATTTTTCATGGCTTTTGTGAAAAGATTGTTGAGGTATTCATGGATGATTTTTCTGTCTATGGGAATTCTTTTGATAATTGCTTGCGCAACCTTGATAAAGTTTTGCAGAGATGTGAAGAAACTAACCTTGTTCTTAATTGGGAGAAATGCCACTTTATGGTTAATGAAGGAATTGTATTGGGACATCAAATTTTCGAGAGAGGTATTGAAGTTGATAGAGCTAAAGTTGAAGCAATTGAGAAGATGCCCTATCCTAGGGATGTTAAAGGTATTCGTAGTATTCTTGGTCATGCTGGTTTTTATAGGAGGTTTATTAAAGATTTCTCTAAAATTTCAAAGCCTCTTACTAATGTTCTTCAAAAAGATGTACCTTTCGTTTTTGATGATGATTGTAAGGAAGCTTTTGAAACTCTAAAGAAAGCCTTAACAACTGCTCCTATAGTCGAACCGCCTGATTGGAATTTACCTTTTGAAATTATGTGTGATGCTAGTGATTTTGCTGTAGGTGCTGTCCTTGGACAGCGAGTGGATAAAAAATTAAATGTTATTCATTATGCTAGTAAAACTCTAGACGCTGCTCAAAGAAATTATGCTACAACTGAGAAAGAGTTATTAGCCGTAGTTTTTGCATGTGACAAGTTTAGACCCTATATTGTTGATTCAAAAGTCACAATTCATACTGATCATGCTGCAATTAGGTACCTTATGGAAAAGAAAGATGCTAAGCCTAGGCTTATTAGATGGGTTCTTCTTTTGCAAGAATTTGATTTAAATATTGTAGATAGGAAAGGTGCTGATAATCCGTTTGCTGATAATTTGTCTAGATTGGAAAATATTACTTATGATCCGGTTCCTGTTAATGATAGTTTTCCAAATGAACAGTTGGCTGTAATAAAGGTGAGCTCGCGGGATAGCCCTTGGTATGCTGATTATGCTAACTTTATTGTTTCGAAGTACTTGCCTCCAACTTTTCAGCTCAACAAAGGAGGAAATTCTTTTATGATTTGAGGCATTATTTTTGGGATGACCCACACTTATATAAAGAAGGAGTGGATGGTATTATGCGAAGATGTGTCCCGGAATATGAACAACAAGAGATATTGAGTAAATGCCATGGTAGTGTTTATAGAGGACATCACGCCGGAGATAGAACCGCACAAAAGGTTTTACAATCAGGTTTTTATTGGCCAACACTTTTCAAAGATGCAAGGAAGTTTATCTTATCTTGTGATGAATGTCAAAGAGTTGGTAATATCTCTAGACGCAATGAAATGCCTATGAATTATACTCTTGTTATTGAACCATTTGATTGTTGGGGATTCGACTTCATGGGTCCTTTCCCTTCTTCAGAAGGTAACACTCATATACTTGTCGCTGTTGATTATGTTACTAAATGGGTAGAAGCTATATCTACAAAAAGTGCTGATGGTGAGACCTCTATAAAAATGCTTGTAGATGTTATATTTCCTAGATTTGGAGTACCTCGATATATTATGACTGATGGGGGTTCTCATTTTATTCATGGTGGTTTTAGAAAAACTCTTTCCAAATATGGTATTAATCATAGAATTGCTTCAGCTTATCATCCTCAAACCAGTGGGCAAGTAGAATTATCAAATAGAGAAATTAAAGCTATTTTGGGAAAGACTGTTAATAAATCTAGAAAGAATTGGGCTAGTAAGTTAAAGGAAGCATTGTGGGCTTATAGAACTGCTTACAAAAATCCTATGGGAATGTCTCCTTATAAAATGGTTTATGGAAAAGCTTGTCATTTACCTTTAGAATTAGAGCACAAAGCTTATTGGGCTGTAAGAGAACTTAATAAAGATTTTAAACTTGCCGGTAAGAAGAGGTTGCTACAATTGAGTTCTTTAGATGAATGGAGAAGTGAAGCTTATGAAAATGCTAAACTTTTTAAGGAGAAAGTTAAGAAGTGGCATGATAGAAGAATTATTAAAAGAGAATTTAATGTTGGGTATAAAGTCCTATTGTATCGGTCTCGTCTCAGATTTTTTGCAGGAAAATTACTCTCAAAATGGGAAGGACTATATGTTATTGAGGAGGTATATCGTTCAGGAGCAATAAAAATTAGCTCTTTAGAAGGTAACGCCACACAAGTAGTGAATGGACAAAGACTCAAGCATTATATTTCTGGAGATTCTTATAATGAAGATATTGATATTATTCAAGTGATAACTCCGGAAGCTTTCATCAAAGATCAAATTGACAGTTCTGCAGAGTTCGACTTTGAATAGGTAACAGTTTTAGTAATAAAAAGTCCGCGTTTAGCTTTCCGAACAATATTTCTGCTGTTTATGGAAAATATGAAAAATTACGGGATCGAAACGGAGTGGAGGAGACGCGCGAGGGCCCGTCACCATAGGCCGGCGCGGGCCCCACCCTGGCCGCGCCGCCCTATGGGGACAGCCCCTCGGCGTCCCGTTTCCACTCGTTTTCGGCCTGGAACCTTCCTTTTGTTGTAAAAATATTTTCTATATAATCCCCCGGATCTCCAGAGGTCCGTATATCGTTTTCTCGTCGTGTTTTGTTTCGAGCTGTTTTCTGCCAGATCTGTTTTTGATCTAGAAGCACTATGGTCTCCAACAACAAAGACAAGGAGCCTTGGGAGGAAAAGATGGATGGAAGGATCAATAAGGGGGAGAAGAAGATAGCATCAGCAAAAGGAGAGCAGGAAACTATGGAGAGTAAGCCAATCTTGGTGGGATCGGTTAACACTGGGCGTTCTTTTTCTCATAACTTGCAGGGACTTCTTCCGCCTGCTCTTAGCCTCGACTCTTTCCCTTGTGTGGAGGAAGCAATACGGGTTACCGATGAGTTTTGTGATCAATATCGTGCTCTAAGAAGGGAAGTGGAGATACTTCAGGAGGAGAATCAGCGACTTCGCAGAATGCTGGAATATTACTCGATTCTCATCACGAGGCCGCCACCGCCACATTCGGATAACAATGATTCTCTTCGAGTTTTAGTGCAGAACTGCCAAACTGAGAAGCTGAAGCTGAAGGAGATCCTTAAGAAGCGCGAGAAGAATCCATCACCATCACCACCGAAGGAGTAATTCATCATCGGTATTGGCATCCCCTTGGTTTGTTCCAAGCTTAGGGGAAGTGCCGCGGTATCACATCATCACTATCTTTATCTTTTACTATCAAGTAGTGTCATATCATGAGTAGGGAAGTTATCATATGGAATAGTTTGCAGTGTGGAAGTATCTCTCTTAGTTGGTTATCTATGTATCCGTTGGTGTGAGTTATCGTTATGGAATATTAATGAGAAGTCTTATCATTTACTTTTGCACACCTTATTTTAGTTTGCAATATCCATTATATGATTACTCTTGACATTAGTATTGAAATCACTTTGGGAGCATCAAGTAAATCTATTTGGTTTTGGCAAACTTAGCATTGGTCAATAGCAACAACACCATGATGTTTAAGTAGAAAAGGGAAATACATGTAGATATATTACTCTATTATCTTTATGCTAATGAGTTAGTATTCTGAAGTTAAAATTGCTTGTGCTTATGAGAAAGATGCATGATTGTTTCTATCACATGTATATTTGTTTGTTTCCCTCAACCTTTATGCTTGCTATCAAACCTTGCTAGCCAAAAACCTGTATTGAGAGGGAATGCTTCTCATACATCCATAACCTTAGACCAAACCCATGCCATTTGTGTCCACCATAACTACCTACTATGTGGTATTTTGCGCCACTCCAAGTAAATACTTCATGTGCTACCTTTAAATAATTCAAACTATATTACTCCTTATTTGTGTCAATGTTTTATAGCTCATGAGGGAGTATGTGGTGTTTTATCTTTCAATCTTGTTGGGCGGACTTTCACCAATGGACTAGTGGCACATCCGCTTATCCAATAAATTTGCAATAAGAGCTGGCAACGGGGTTCCCAGCCCCAACTAATAACTTTCATTAATAATTCTCTTCACATGTTTTGCCCTGATTTATCAGCAAGCAACTTAATTTTGCAATAGACACTCCTCCATGGTATGTGAATGTTGGAAGGCACCCGAGATTCGGTTAGCCATGACTTGTGAAAGCAAAGGTTGGGGGGAGTGTGATACGTCTCCAACGTATCTATAATTTCTGATGTTCCATGCTTGTTTTATGACAACACCTTCATGTTTTGTTCACACTTTATATCGTTTTGATGCGTTTTCCGGAACTAACCTATTGACGAGATGCCGAAGTGCCAGTTCCTGTTTTCTGCTGTTTTTGGTTTCAGAAATCCTAGTAAGGAAATATTCTCGGAATCGGACGAAATCAACGCCCAGTACCCTATTTTCACCGGAGGCTTCCAGAACACCCGAGAGAGTCCAGAGGGGGGCCACAGGCCCACCATACAACACCCCGGCGCGGCCCAGGGGGGCGGGGCGCCCCCCTGTTGTGCCACCGCCTCGTTGACCTTCTGACGCCGCCTCTTCGCCTATATAAAGGTCCCTGACCTAAAACACGATACGAATAAGCCACGGTACGAGAAATGTTCCAGAGCCGCCGCCATCGCGAAGCCAAGATCTGGGGGACAGGAGTCTCTGTTCCGGCACGCCGCCGGGACGGGGAAGTGCCCCCGGAAGGCTCCTCCATCGACACCACCGCCATCTTCATCACCGCTGCTTGTCTCCCATGAGGAGGGAGTAGTTCTCCATCGAGGCTCGGGGCTGTACCGGTAGCTATGTGGTTCATCTCTCTCCTATGTACTTCAATACAATAATCTCATGAGCTGCCTTACATGATTGAGATTCATATGATGATGCTTGTAATCTAGATGTCATTATGCTAGTCAAGTGGGTTTTACTTATGTGATCTCCGGAGACTCCTTGTCCCACGTGTGTAAAGGTGACAGTGTGTGCATCGTGTGGGTCTCTTAGGCTATATTTCACAGAATACTTATTCACTGTTATGATTGGCATAGTGAAGTGCTTATTTATATCCCTTTATGATTGCAATGTGTTTTGTATCACTATTTATCTATGTGCTACTCATGTGATGTTATTAAAGTAGTCTATTCCTCCTGCATGATGTAATGGTGACAGTGTGTGCATTGTGTAGTTCTTGTCATAGATTATGATCATAATCTCTTGTAGGTTATGGAGTTGATTATCGCTATGATAGTATTGATGTGATCTATGCCTCCTTCATAGTGTGATGGTGACAGTGTGGATGCTATGTTAGTACTTGGTCTATTTTGCAAAGATCTATTATGCTCTAAGGTTACTTAAATATGAATATCGAATGTTGTGGCGCTTGTTAACTCCGGCTTGAGGGAGCTCTTGTAGCCCTACACAATTAGTGGTGTTCATCATCCAACAAGAGTATATGTAGCACAAAGGAAGAGAACTTATTTATTATGTGATCAATGTTGAGAGTGTCCACTAGTGAAAGTATGATCCCTAGGCCTTGTTTCCACCACAAAGAATTGCTTCCTACGCCGACAAGCTATTTTCACGGCGCCGCTTGTTTACTTGTTTTACTCGCATCTTTACTTTCTGCAATATTACCACCATCTATACCACCTGTGTTTTACTATCTCTTCGCCGAACTAGTGCACCTATACATCCGACAAGTGTATTAGGTGTGTTGGGGACACAAGAGACTTCTTGTATTGTGATTGCAGGGGTTGCTTGAGAGGGATATCTTTGACCTCTTCCTCCCCGAGTTCGATAAACCTTGGGTGATCCACTTAAGGGAAAACTTGCTGCTGTTCTACAAACCTCTGCTCTTGGAGGCCCAACACTGTCTACAAGAATAGAAGCACCCGTAGACATCAAGCTATTTTCTGGCGCCGTTGCCGGGGAGGCATAGCTCTACTCATAAGTTCACCTGGGGAGTACACTCTACCTCTCTCTCTGCTTTTACTTTATTTTGTCTTGCTAGTTTACTTCTGTCTAGTTTATTTGTGCTTAGTTTATTTATGTCTACTTTTATTTTGCCTAGTTTACTTTTGTCTAGTTCCTTTTTGTCTTGTTTTATTTTCCCTATATACCCGAAAATTCATAAAAATTTGAAAAACCTAAAAATTAAAAACTGCTATTATGGGAGAACCTACAACCTATTTGGAGCTTATAGAATTATATAATAATTATAGAGGATCAAGAAAGGGAAAAGTTATGAGTGTTGTGATAGAAAAATTAAATACAATTGCTAAAATCTTGCTTAAACGCCAGGATATAAACTGTTGCTCTGAACAGGATACTAAACATATGAAATTTCAATGTTGCTTTAGTAAAGAAGTTTTAATTATGAACTATAATTGGAATAACAATTTGTCATATTTATGGGAGCCTCTGAGATAGAATCCTTCATGTCTAAAAATTATGAAACTTGTGTTGTTTGTAAGGACCTTAAAGATTATTTCTCTTCTATCCTTAATTTTTGCATAGAAAGCTACAGTGATAATCCTTATATCATTGATTATAAAGAGAGACTCATTAATGCACAAGAATGCACTCACAATTTGCAGGGACCAGTGGAAGAAGAAATTGATGAACTCGAAAGCTCATTGGATGAAAAAGAGGAGGAAATTGATGAACCTGAAAGCTCATTAGATGAAAAAGAAGAGGAGAGTGATGAACAAAAGGAGGAAGAATGGATTAGCTACCCATGCCAACCTTCTAATGAGAGTAACTCTTTATCTCTCACACTATTTGATTGTCCTCCATGCTTACCGAAAGAGGATGAATGTTATGTTCCTGTGGATTCTCTTGAAATATTCCCTATGAGTAAAACTTGTGAGAATAATTATGCTACTGTTATTCATGATAATCCATGCTACTTTGATAAATCTTATGGTAATGCTTTGTTTATGCCTGATGTCGAAATGCATGGTACTAAAGAGTTTTGCTTAGCAAATGTTTATGATAAATCTCTAGATGATGGTCCTATGTTACTTGATAATATTAATTATACTACTAATGAAAATGGGATTGGAGAGTTCTTGACTTTATCTATGAGTCCCATATCCTTTGAGATTGATCAATCATCTTGTTATATTGTTGATAAAAGTGGGTTTGAAAGTTTTAATCCTATTATTTCTGAGCTTGATAAAAATTACGTGTTTGTGAATCATGAAAAGCATGCTTTATGTGATAGTTATGTTGTTGAGTTTATCCATGAAGCTACTGAAAATTATTATGAGAGAGGAAAATATGGTTGTAGAAATTTTCATGGTACTAAAACACCTCTCTATATGCTGAAAATTTTGAAGTTACTCTTGTTTTATCTTCTTATGCTTGTCACTTTGTTCTTCATGAATTTATTTGTGTACAAGATTCCTATGCATAGGAAGTGGGTTAGACTTAAATGTGTTTTGAACTTTCTTTTTGATTCTCTCTTTTGCTTCAACTCTCACCCTTATGTGAGCATCATTAAAATTGCTTGAGCCCATCTTAAAGGCTATAAAGAAAGCACTTCTTGGGAGATAACCCATGTCTTTATTTTGCTACTGTTTTGTTGTGTCTTGGAAGTTGTTACTACTGTAGCAACCTCTCCTTATCTTTATTTTATTGCAATGTTGTGCCAAGTGAAGTCTCTAATAGAAGGTTGATACTAGATTTGGATTTCTGCGCAGAAACAGATTTCTTTCTGTCACGAATCTGGGCATATTTCTCTGTAGGAAACTCAGAAAAATCTTCCAATTTACGTGTGTGATCCTCAGATATGTACGCAACTTTCATTATGTTTGAGTTTTCTGATTTGAGCAACGGAAGTACCATTTTAAAATTCGTGTTTACTGGCTGTTCTGTTTTGGCAGATTCTGTCTCTGTTTTTTTTTGCATTGTCTCTTGTCGACTTTAAGTGAGGCTTTCTAGACGTGGAGAGCTGTAGCTAATGTTTTATTGAGTTCTTGCAATGTGTCACTACAGGACCAAGGTGGATTAAAGTTTTTTGAGTACTAACCCTCTAATGAGTTTGCTTGAAGTTTGGTGTGGAGGAAGTTTTCAAGGGTCAAGAGAAGAGGGTGATATATGATCAAGAAGAGTGAAAAGCCTAAGCTTGGGGATGCCCCCGTGGTTCATCCCTGCATATTTCAAGAAGACTCAAGCGTCTAAGCTTGGGGATGCCCAAGGCATCCCCTTCTTCATCAACTTATCAGGTTTCTTCTATTGAAACTATATTTTTATTCAGTCACATCTTATGTATTTTACTTGGAGCGTCTGTGTGCTTTTATTTTCGATGTGTTATTTTCATTCTCTGAATAAGTTCATCCTTGTGTGGGAGAGAGACACGCTCCGCTTTTTCATATGAACACATGTGTTCTTAGCTTTTAATGTTCAAGGGCGAAAGTTGATCGCTTCACTTGTTGCTATTTGGTTGGAATTAGAAAATGCTTCATATGGTCTTGAATAATTTGATACTTGGCAATTGTTTTGAGCTCTCATATATCATGTTTAAGCTCTTGCATCATGTAGTTTAAATCTAGTAGTGTAGAACTACCGTAGAGCTTGTTGAAATTTGGTTTGCATGATTGGTCTCTCTAAGGTCTAGATACTTTCTGGTAAGAGTGTTTGAGCAACAAGGAAGACAGTGTAGAGTCTTATAATGCTTGCAATATGTTCTTATGTAAGTTTTGCTGTACCGGTTTATACTTGTGTTTGCTTCAAACAACCTTGCTAGCCAAAGCCTTGTACTGAGAGGAAATGCTTCTCGTGCATCCAAAACCTTGAGCCAAAACCCATGCCATTTGTGTCCACCATATCTACCTACTATGTGGTATTTCCTGCCATTCCAAGCAAATACTTCATGTGCTACCTTTAAATAATTCAAAATTTACTATCTCTTATTTGTGTTAATGTTTTATAGCTCATGAGGAAGTATGTGGTGTTTTATCTTTCGATCTTGTCATTTACTTCTGACAGACTTTCACAATGGACTAGTGGCTCATCCGCTTATCCAATAATTTTGGAAAAAGAGCTGGCAATGGGGTTCCCAGCCCCAATTAATTAACTTGCATTAATAATTCTCTTCACATGTTTTTCTCTGATCTATCAGTAAGCAACTTAAATTTGCAAATAGACACTCCTCCATGGTATGTGAATGTTGGAAGGCACCCGAGGATTCGGTTAGCCATGGCTTGTGTAAGCAAAAGGTTGGGGGGAGTGTCACCTAATAAATAAAACTAAAGTACATGTGTAAACAAAAGAGAAGAGGGATGATCTACCTTGCTGGTAGAGATAACGTCCTTCATGGGAGCCGCTTTTGAAAGTCTGGTTGATAAGGTAGTTAGAGTACCCATTACCATTCGTTGACAACAACAAACACCTCTCAAAATTTTACTTTTATACTCTCTATATGATTTCAAAACTTGAAAAGCTCTAGCACATGATTTAATCCCTGCTTCCCTCTGCGAAGGGCCTATCTTTTACTTTATGTTGAGTCAGTTTACCTATTTCCTTCCATCTTAGAAGCAAACACTTGTGTCAACTGTGCATTGATTCTTACATACTTGCTTATTTGCATTCATCATATTACTCTATGTTGACAATTATCCATGAGATATGCATGTTGAAAGTTGAAAGCAACTGCGGAAACTTATATCTTCCTTTCTGTTGCTTCGATGCCTTTACTTTGAATTTATTGCTTTATGAGTTAACTCTTATGCAAGACTTTTTGATGTTTGTCTTGAAAGTACTATTCATGAAAAGTTTTGCTATATGTTATCTATTTGTTAGCAAACTATAGATATTGCTTTGAATCACTCCATTCATGTCATATGCTTTACAATAATGTTGATCAAGATTATGATGGTAGCAAGTCACTTCAGAAATTATTCTTGTTATCGTTTACCTACTCGAGGACGAGTAGGAACTAAGCTTGGGGATGCTGATACGTCTCCAACGTATCTATAATTTCTGATGTTCCATGCTTGTTTTATGACAATACCTACATGTTTTGTTCACACTTTATATCGTTTTGATGTGTTTTCCGGAACTAACCTATTGACGAGATGCCGAAGTGCCAGTTCCTGTTTTCTGCTGTTTTTGGTTTCAGAAATCCTAGTAAGGAGATATTCTCGGAATCGGACGAAATCAACGCCCAGTACCCTATTTTCACCGGAGGCTTCCAGAACACCCGAGAGAGGCCAGAGGGGGGCCACAGGCCCACCAGACAACACCCCGGCGCGGCCCAGTGGGGGCGCCCCCCTGTTGTGCCACCGCTTCGTTGACCTTCTGACGCCGCCTCTTCGCCTATATAAAGGTCCCTGACCTAAAACACGATACGAATAAGCCACGGTACGAGAAAAGTTCCAGAGCCGCCGCCATCGCGAAGCCAAGATCTGGGGGACAGGAGTCTCTGTTCCGGCATGCCGCTGGGACGGGGAAGTGCCCCCGGAAGGCTCCTCCATCGACACCACCACCATCTTCATCATCGCTGCTGTCTCCCATGAGGAGGGAGTAGTTCTCCATCGAGGCTCGGGGCTGTACCGGTAGCTATGTGGTTCATCTCTCTCCTATGTACTTCAATACAATAATCTCATGAGCTGCCTTACATGATTGAGATTCATATGATGATGCTTGTAATCTAGATGTCATTATGCTAGTCAAGTGGGTTTTACTTATGTGATCTCCGGAGACTCCTTGTCCCACGTGTGTAAAGGTGACGAGTGTGTGCATCGTGTGGGTCTCTTAGGCTATATTTCACAGAATACTTATTCACTGTTATGAATGGCATAGTGAAGTGCTTATTTATATCCCTTTATGATTGCAATGTGTTTTGTATCACTATTTATCTATGTGCTACTCATGTGATGTTATTAAAGTAGTCTATTCCTCCTGCATGATGTAATGGTGAAAGTGTGTGCATTGTGTAGTTCTTGTCATAGATTATGATCATAATCTCTTGTAGGTTATGGAGTTGATTATCGCTATGATAGTATTGATGTGATCTATGCCTCCTTCATAGTGTGATGGTGACAGTGTGCATGCTATGTTAGTACTTTGTCTATTTTGCAAAGATTTATTATGCTCTAAGGTTACTTAAATATGAATATCGAATGTTGTGGCGCTTGTTAACTCCGGCTTGAGGGAGCTCTTGTAGCCCTACACAATTAGTGGTGTTCATCATCCAACAAGAGTATATGTAGCACAAAGGAAGAGAACTTATTTATTATGTGATCAATGTTGAGAGTGTCCACTAGTGAAAGTATGATCCCTAGGCCTTGTTTCCACCACAAAGAATTGCTTCCTACGCCAGCAAGCTATTTTCTGGCGCCGCTTGTTTACTGTTTTACTGCATCTTTATTTTCTGCAGTATTACCACCATCTATACCACCTGTGTTTTACTATCTCTTCGCCGAACTAGTGCACGTATACATCTGACAAGTGTATTAGGTGTGTTGGGGACACAAGAGACTTCTTGTATTGTGATTGCAGGGTTGCTTGAGAGGGATATCTTTGACCTCTTCCTCCCTGAGTTCGATAAACCTTGGGTGATCCACTTAAGGGAAAACTTGCTGCTGTTCTACAAACCTCTGCTCTTGGAGGCCCAACACTGTCTACAAAAATAG
The DNA here is from genome assembly GCF_022539505.1 of Lolium rigidum. NCBI lineage: Eukaryota > Viridiplantae > Streptophyta > Magnoliopsida > Poales > Poaceae > Lolium > Lolium rigidum. The sequence goes on from NC_061510.1 coordinate 404,989,779, forward strand.
AAGCACCCGTAGACATCAGAGTGTCATCCCCTGAATACTTGTATGTGAGCATTTACAGTGAATCCTTCATCGAAACTGCTTGTCAACACCTTCTGCTCCTCGTTGGGTTCGACACTCTTATTTATCGAAAGTACTACGATACACCCCCTATACTTGTGGGTCATCAGTTGGCTGAATTGCAATGTAGGTGGGATAGAGAAGAAAAAGAAAAACTTGCTAAAGAGAATAAGATAACTAAAGTATGGACTATTACCACCACTAGTAATGTTGATTCTTCACATGTTGCTAAACCTCCTACTATCAATGGTAAAATAATTGGTGTTGGCAATGTTTCTACTCCTAGTACAAAGCGTGCAAAATTGCCTGAAACTGCTGAAACTGTTTGTGATAATAGTGCTGAAATTTTTCAGAATGTTGTAGATCATAATGGTTTAGATTTTGATGATTGTCATATTACTGAAGTTATTAAGTTCCTACAAAAACTTGCTAGAAGTCCTAATGCTAGTGCTATAAATTTAGCCTTTACAAAACATATTACAAATGCTCTCATTAAAGCTAGGGAAGATGGTTGGGAGCCCATCATTAAGATGAAATTCAATGATTTTGAATGTAATGCTTTATGTGATCTTGGTGCAAGTATTTCTGTTATGCCTAAGAAAATTTATGATATGCTTGACTTGCCACCATTGAAAAATTGTTATTTGGATGTTAATCTTGCTGATAATTCTCTAAAGAAACCTTTGGGGAGGATTGATAATGTTCGCATTACGGTTAACAATAACCTTGTCCCCGTTGATTTTGTTGTCTTGGATATCGAATGCAATGCATCTTGTCCTATTGTCTTGCGAAGACCCACAAGTATAGGGGGTGTATCGTAGTACTTTCGATAAATAAGAGTGTCGAACCCAACGAGGAGCAGAAGGTGTTGACAAGCAGTTTCGATGAAGGATTCACTGTAAATGCTCACAGACAAGTTTTCAGGGGGTTTTGATATAGCAGATAAATAAAGTACAAGTAAGTAAAATGCGAGAGTAATAATTGCAGTGAGTGGCCCGGTCCTTTTTAGCACAAAGGACAAGCCGGTTTGTTTACTTATAATGACCAAACGTTCTTGAGGACACACGGGGATCTAGTCTAGTGCTTTCGCTTCATACAGTTGATTAATCTTCATTGTTTTGATAAGTGTTGTGTGGGTGAACCTATGCTAATGCACCGCCCTTCCTAGGACTAATACATACTTGTGATTATACCCCTTGCAAGCATCCGCAAATACAAGAAAGTAATTAAGATAAATCTAACCACAACATTAAACTCTGAGATCCTGCTATCCCTCCCCGCATCGATATACCAACGGGGGTTCAGAGTTGCTTGTCACTCCGGCAACCCCACAATTAGCAAACGAATACAAGATGTACTCCCCTAGGCCCATAAAGGTGAAGTATCATGTAGTCGAAGTTCACATGACACCACTAGAAGAATAACACCACAACTTAAATATCAAACCATTAAATATTACTCAACATAGTTCACTACTAACATTTAGACTTCACCCATGTCCTCAAGAACTAAACGAACTACTCACGAGACATCATATGGAACATAATCAGAGGTGATATGATGATGGATAACAATCTGAACATAAACCTTGATCCAATGGTTTCACTCAATAGCATCAATAACAAGTAGTAATCAATACCGGGAGAGTTTCCCCTATGAAATACTCAAGATTCAACCCTAGATGTTACAGCGGAGACGAGGTGCAGCGGTGGAGATGGCGGTGTCGATGGCGGAGATGATGATGATGATCCCAATGAAGTCTAGCTCGATGACGGTGACGATGGCGACGATTTCCCCCTCCGGGAGGGAATTTCCTCGGCGGATTCCTGCCCGCCGGAGAGCTCTTTTCTCTCTGGTGTTTCTCCGCCCCGCAGAGGTGGCTGTGTCTATTCTCGCTTATCCCCCGTGCTTTAGGTTTTCGGGTAGATGAAGTACGCGAAAGAGAGGAGGCCGAGAGGGGCTGTGGGCCCCCTCCCCACAAGGCGGCGTGGCCAGGGCAGGGCCCGCGCTGGCCTATGGGGGGCCCATGGCGGCCCTCCTCGGCTCCTCCTTTTGGCTGGCTCCTTCTTCTGGAAAAATAAGATCTTCGGTGTAATTTCCGTCAATTGTTTATCTTCAGAAATATGGTATCCTGACGGTGCTTTTTCCAGCAGAATCCTGACTCCGGTGAATAATTCTCCAATAATCATGAAACATGCAAAATAGGTGAAATAACATAAGTATCATCTCTAAATACGAAATATATCAATGAATAACAGTAAATTATGATACAAAATAGTGATGCAAAATGGACGTATCAACTCCCCCAAGCTTAGACTTCGCTTGTCCCCAAGCAAAACTGAACTCAGTAAACAAGACCACATGTTTATGTAGTGAAGAGTCGATAAATAAAATACGGACAAGAAGCATCATATTAATTCACACAAGACATTCTAGTAAACATCTTCCTCATATAACTCAACTTGAAATAAGTAAAGAGAAATCACAAATAAAGGTGCATAGGGAATCACAATTGGTTATGACAAACTTTGTTCTTGGTTAAAGAACTATTAACAAATTGTACTTATCTTCCGAGCAAAGCCTTTATATTAGAACCTATATGGCAGAGCTTTCATCTTTAATCATAACAATCTCCTCATAATCATTGATAGCCTTCAAAGTCATATTCATTCAGATAAAATTTGTACTAAACAAAGAAGAATAAAAGGCATGATTAAATAGATCATAATATAAATGGTTGGATCACAACAACTCAATTGCTTGCTTGAGATAGAGGGAAATAGGTTTACTGACTCAACATCAAAGTAAAAGATAGGCCCTTCGCAGAGGGAAGCAGGGATTAAATCATGTGCTAGAGCTTCTTAAGTTTTGAAATCATATAAAGAGCATAAAAGTAAGATTTTGAGAGGTGTTTGTTGTTGTCAACGAATGGTAGTGGGCACTCTAACCCCCTTGCCAAACAGACCTTCCAAGAGCGGCTCCCATGAAGGACGTTATCTCTACCAGCAAGGTAGATCATCCCTCTTCTCTTTTATTTACACATGTATTTTAGTTTATTATGGATGACACTCCCCCCAACCTTTGCTTTCACAAGCCATGGCTAACCGAATCCTCGGGTGCCTTCCAACATTTCACATACCATGGAGGAGTGTCTATTGCAAAGTTAAGTTGCTTACTGATAAATCAGGGCAAGACATGTGAAGAGAATTATTAATGAAAGTTATTAATTGGGGTCGGGAACCCCGTTGCCAGCTCTTATTGCAAAATTATTGGATAAGCGGATGTGCCACTAGTCCATTGGTGAAAATCCGCCCAACAAGATTGAAAGATAAAACACCACATACTTCCTCATGAGCTATAAAACATTGACACAATTAAAGAATAATATAGTTTGAATTGTTTAAAGGTAGCACATGAAATATTTACTTGGAGTGGCGCAAAATACCACATAGTAGGTAGTTATGGTGGACACAAATGGCATGGGTTTGGTTTAAGTTTTTGGATGTATGAGAAACAAACATAAGAGTTGGGTAGCAAGCATAAGAGTTGAGGGAAACAAACAAATATACATGTGATAGAAACAATCATGCATCTTCCTTGTAAGCACAAGCAATTTTAACTTCAGAATACTAAACTCATTAGCTAACAAGAAAGAAAGATAATGAAATAATATATCTACATGTATTTCCTCTTTTCTATTTAAACATCAAAGTATTGTTGCTATTGACCAATGCTAAGTTTGCCAAAACCAAATAGATTTACTTGATGCTCCCAAAGTGATATCAATACTAATGACAAGAGTAATCATATAACAGAAATTGCAAACTAAAATAAGGTGTGCAAAAAGTAAATGATAAGACTTCTCATTAATATTCCATAACGATAACTCACACCAAGGGATATATAAATAACCAACTAAGAGAGAGATACTTCCACACTGCAAACCATCTTATATAATAACTTCCCTACTCATGATATGACACTACTTGATAGTGATGATGTGATACCGCAGCACTCCCCCAAGCTTGGAACAAACCAAGGGGATGCCAATACCAATGATGAATTACTCCTTCGGTGGTGATGGTGGTGGATTCTTCTCCTCATCAGACTTCCAAGGAAGAGGCTCTCCATCAACAAACGATGTCTTGGTATCAGGAATCCTGAAACTAGCAGCATAACTAATGCGTTTAAACCTGTTTTCATACTCACAGTTTTGATTCTAAACATCGTAAAGTTGCGCCTGAAGTTGGTTGGTAGTGTTGTGAAGTGAGAGGATATCGCCCCACAGCCTTGTAGTCTCCTTCTTGTGTTCATCAATAAGTTCGGACACAATTCTGTGGAAGATGTCCACTTCACGTTCAGCCATCTTCTTGTAGGCGAAGTCCTCTTGTTCTAGTTTCTCCATCCTGTCCTCCAAGCTTCCTTCTTCTTTAGGTCCCCGAACATCTTCTATCTGCAACTCTCCATCTACGAGCAGCAATTCCTTGGGATGCATCTTCAGCTCGTTCATATATGGGTTGACGACGTTCTCCAAGAAGCTATCCTTCGGAGTTCCCGACGAAGACATGGCGGCTCTAGATCTGAAAACAATATCTGGCAGAACAGCTCGAAACAAAACACGACGAGAAAACGATATACGGACCTCTGGGGATCCGGGGGATTATATAGCAAATATTTTCACGACAAAAGGAAAGTACCAGGCCGAAAACGAGTGGAAACGGGACGCCAAGGGGCTGTCCCCATAGGGCGGCGCAGCCAGGCTGGGGCCCGCGCCGGCCTATGGGGGCACGCCCTCGTGCGTCTCCTCCACTCCGTTTCGATCTCGTAATTTTTCATATTTTCCAAAAATAGCAGAAATATTGTTCGGAAAGTTAAACGCGGACTTTTTATTACTAAAATTGTTACCTATTCAAAGTCGAACTCTGCGGAACTGTCAATTTGGTTTTTGATGAAAGCTTCCGGAGTCACCACTTGAATAACATCAATATCTTCATTATAAGAATCTCCACAAATAGAATGCTTGAGTCTTTGTCCATTCACCACTTGTGTAGCATCATCTTTCAGCGAGGCAATTTTTATTGCTCCTGAACGATACACCTCCTCAATGACATATGGTCCTTCCCATTTTGAGAGTAATTTCCCTGCAAAAAATCTGAGACGAGACCGATACAATACGACTTTATCTCCAACATTAAATTCTCTTTTAATAATTCTTCTATCATGCCATTTCTTAACCTTCTCCTTAAAAAGTTTAGCATTTTCATAAGCTTCACTTCTCCATTCATCTAAAGAGCTTAATTGTAGCAACCTTTTCTTACCGGCAAGTTTAAAATCTTTATTAAGTACTCTTACAGCCCAATAAGCTTTGTGCTCTAGTTCTAAAGGTAAATGACAAGCTTTTCCATATACCATTTTATAAGGAGACATTCCCATAGGATTTTTATAAGCAGTTCTATAAGCCCACAATGCTTCTTTTAACTTACTAGTCCAATTTTTTCTAGATTTATTAACAGTCTTTTGCAAGATAGATTTAATTTCTCTATTTGATAATTCTACTTGCCCACTAGTTTGAGGATGATAAGCTGAGGCGATTCTATGATTAATACCATATCTAGCAAGAGTTTTTCTAAAACCACCATGAATAAAGTGAGAACCTCCATCAGTCATAATATATCTAGGTACTCCAAATCTAGGAAAAATAACATCTAAAAGCATTTTTAAAGAGGTCTCACCATCAGCACTTTTTGTAGGTATGGCTTCCACCCATTTAGTAACATAATCAACAGCGACAAGTATATGAGTGTTACCTTCTGAAGAAGGGAAAGGACCCATGAAGTCAAATCCCCAACAATCAAATGGTTCAATAACAAGAGTGTAATTCATAGGCATTTCATTGCGTCTAGAGATATTACCAACTCTTTGACATTCATCACAAGATAAGATAAACTTCCTTGCATCTTTAAAAAGTGTTGGCCAATAAAAACCTGATTGTAGAACCTTTTGTGCGGTTCTATCTCCGGCGTGATGTCCTCCATAAACACTACCATGACACTTACTCAATATCTCTTGTTGTTCATATTCTGGGACACATCTTCGCATAATACCATCCACTCCTTCTTTAGATAAGTGTGGGTCATTGATACGTCTCCAACGTATCGATAATTTCTTATGTTCCATGCTACTTTATTGATGATACCTACATGTTTTATGCACATTATATGTCATATTTATGCATTTTCTGGAACTAACCTATTAACAAGATGCCGAAGAGCCGATTCGTTGTTTTCTGCTGTTTTTGGTTTCAGAAATCCTAGTAAAGAAATATTCTCGGAATTGGACGAAACTTTCGCCCAGGGTCCTATTTTTGCACGAAGCTTCCAGAAGACCGAAGAGATAACGAAGTTGGGCCACGAGGCGGCCAGAGGGGAGGCCGGCGCGGCCCAGGCCTTGGCCGCGCCGACCTAGCCTCTGGGCCCCTCGTGTGGCCCCTCGCGTTGACCCTCCGCCTACTTAAAGCTTCCGTCGCGAAACCCCCAGTACCGAGAGCCACGATACGGAAAACCTTACAGAGACGCCGCCGCCGCGAATCCCATCTCGGGGGATTCTGGAGATCGCCTCCGGCACCCTGCCGGAGAGGGGATTCATCTCCCCGAGGACTCTACACCGCCATGGTCGCCTCCGGAGTGATGAGTGAGTAGTTCACCCCTGGACCATGGGTCCATAGCAGTAGCTAGATGGTCGTCTTCTCCTTGTTGTGCTTCATTGTTGGATCTTGTGAGCTGCCTAACATGATCAAGATCATCTATCCGTAATACTATATGTTGTGTTTGTCGGGATCCGATGGATAGAGAGTACTATGATTATGGTGATTATCAATCTATTGTTTATGTGTTGTTTATGATCTTGCATGCTCTCCGTTACTAGTAGAGGCTCGGCCAAGTTTTTACTTTTAACTCCAAGAGGGAGTATTTATGCTCGATAGTGGGTTCATGCCTCCATTGAATCCGGGACGAGTGACGGAAAGTTCTAAGGTTGTGGATGTGCTTGTTGCCACTAGGGATAAAACATTGATGCTATGTCTAAGGATGTAGTTGTTGATTACATTACGCACCATACTTAATGCAATTGTCCGTTGCTTTGCAACTTAATACTCGGAGGGGTTCGGATGATAACCTGAAGGTGGACTTTTTAGGCATAGATGCAGTTGGATGGCGGTCTATGTACTTTGTCGTAATGCCCAATTAAATCTCACTATATTTATCATATCATGTATATGCATTGTTATGCCTTTCTCTATTTGTCAATTGCCCGACTGTAATTTGTTCACCCAACATGCTTTTATCTTATGGGAGAGACACCTCTAGTGAACTGTGGACCCCGGTCCTATTCTTTACATAGCATACAATCTACTGCAATTGTGTTTTACTGTTTTCTTTGCAAACATCTTCCACTCGATACGTTTAATCCTTTGTTACAACAAGCCGGTGAGATTGACAACCTCACTGTTTCGTTGGGACAAAGTACTTGGGTTGTGTTGTGCAGGTTCCGCGTTGGCGCCGGAATCCCTGGTGTTGCGCCGCATCACATTTCGCGACCATCAACCTTCAACGTGCTTCTTGGCTCCTACTGGTTCGATTAAACCTTGGTTTCTTTCTCGAGGGAAAACTTGCCACTGTGCGCATCATACCTTCCTCTTGGGGTTCCCAACGGACGTGTACATCTACGCGCATCAAGCACTTTTTCCGGCGCCGTTGCCGGGGAGATCAAGACACGCTGCAAGGGGAGTCTCCACTTCTCAATCTCTTTACTTTGTTTTTGTCTTGCTTTATTTTATTTACTACTTTGTTTGCTGCACTAAATCAAAATACAAAAAAATTAGTTGCTAGTTTTACTTTATTTACTGTCTTGCTCTCTATATCAAAAACACAAAAAAATTAGTTACTTGTCTTTACTTTATTCGCCTTGTTTACTTTTTGCTTATTGCATCATGTTTCCTTTTAATTTCACCACAAAAGACATACCGGTAGGACGTGGGTCCATAGTTGGGAGAAATAATATAGAAGAATTTTTCAATCATGTTAGTATTACTCGAAGATTTTGAAGATAGACACTTGGTAGAACTTGCTCCTACCTATGAAATTGCTGCTGTCTGCTTTAGTTAGCATGTTGGAAACTAAATTTGTTAATCTCAATCCTATAATCCAACACATGTTTCTTACACTTGGTGATATGGAAGAAGGGGAAAAGAAAGATTTTGTTTTAGAAACCCTTCTTAGAGAATTTGGTGGTCTAGCAAGAGAGGCTAGAAAGGTTTTTGCTAAATTTAATATGCTAGGTTCTCATACCAATTTTATTGGTCTCCTTGAAAAAATGGACATGGATAGAATAAGGTACACTAATAATATTAATGATGGTGGGGAGATCAAAGCACCAATACCATGTAAACTCCTAGCTATGAATGATGCACTAGAAAATAACTATGCTTGGCTTGTTCCTGAAAATTTGTTCGATGAGAGTAGCAAGCCTAAGACTAATGAAAAGGGAGACGCTAAAACTTATATATCAAATATACTATGCTTGGTTGAGAAAACTCCCAACACCCCTGGTAATGATGTTGATGCTTCATCTCTCGACAATACTTGATTTGCACTTTCTGCGCCTAGCTGAAAGGCGTTAAAGAAAAGCGCTTATGGGAGACAACCCATGTTTTTACCTACAGCAATTTTTTGTTTTGTTGAGTCTTGGAAGTTGTTTACTACTGTAGCAACCTCTCCTTATCATGTTTTTGTGCCAAGTAAAGTTTCTATGTCAAAGTTGATGTTATATTTGGGATCGCTGCGCAGAAACAGCATTGCTGTCTGTCACGAATCTGGGCACAGTTCTCTGTAGAAAATTCGAAAAAATCTGCCAATTTACGAGCGTGATCCTCAGATATGTACGCAACTTTCATTAGTTTTGAGTTTTTCCATTTGAGCAAGTCTGGTGCCAGCTCTAAATTCGTCTTTACGGACTGTTCTGTTTTTGACAGATTCTGCCTTTTATTTCGCATTGCCTCTTTTGCTATGTTGGATTTATTTCTTTGATCCATTAATGTCCAGTAGCATTATGCAATGTCCAGAGGGGAAAATAATGATTGTGTCACCTCTGAATGAGTGAATTATTAATTGTGCACTAACCCTCTAATGAGTTTGCTTGAAGTTTGGTGTGAAGGAAGTTTTCAAGGGTCAAGAGAGGAGAATGATATACTATGATCAAGAGGAGTGAAAGCTCTAAGCTTGGGGATGCCCCCGTGGTTCACCCCTGCATATTTTAAGAAGACTCAAGCGTCTAAGCTTGGGGATGCCCAAGGCATCCCCTTCTTCATCGACAACATCATCGAGTTCCTCCCCCGAAACTATATTTTTATTCAATCACATCTTGTGTTCTTTACTTGGAGCGTCGGTTTGTTTTTGTTTTTGTTTTTGTTTGAATAAGATGGATCCTAGCATTCACTTTGTGGGAGAGAGACACGCTCCGCTGTTGCATATGGACACATGTGTCCTTTGGCTTTACTCATAATGTTCAAGGCGAAGTCTCTTCTTCGTTAAATTGTTATATGGTTGGAATTGGAAAATGCTACATGTAGTAATTCTAAAATGTCTTGGATAATGTGATACTTGGCAATTGTTGTGCTCATGTTTAAGCTCTTGCATCATATGCTTTGCACCCATTAATGAAGAAATACATAGAGCTTGCTAAAATTTGATTTGCATATTTGGTTTCTCTAAGGTCTAGATAATATCTAGTATTGAGTTTTGAACAACAAGGAAGACAAGTGTAGAGTCTTATAATGTTTACAATATGTCTTTTATGTGAGTTTTGCTGCACTTGTTCATCCTTGAGTTTGCTTCAAATAACCTTGCTAGCCTAAACCTTGTATCGAGAGGGAATACTTCTCATGCATCCAAAATCCTTGAGCCAACTACTATGCCATTTGTGTCCACCATACCTACCTACTACATGGTATTTCTCTGCCATTCCAAAGTAAATTGCTTGAGTGCTACCTTTAAAATTCCATCATTTACCTTTGCAATATATAGCTCATGGGACAAAATAGCCTTAAAAACTATCGTAGTATTGAATATGTACTTATGCACTTTATATTTTATTAAGTTGCTTGTTGTGCGATAACCATGCTTCTGGGGAACACCATCAACTATTGTTGAATATCATGTGAGTTCTATGCATGTCCGTCTTGTCTGAAGGATCAATCATTTTAGTGGTTGGAGCATGCAAAATTGTTAGAGAAGAACATTGGGCCGCTAACTAAAGCCATGAATCATGGTTGAAGTTTCAGTTTTGGACATATATCCTCAATCTCATATGAGAATAATAATTGTTGCTACATGCTTATGCATTTAAGAGGAGTCCATTATCTGTTGTCCATGTTGTCCCGGTATGGATGTCTAAGTTGAGAATAATCAAAAGCGAGAAATCCAAAATGCGAGCTTTCTCCTTAGACCTTTGTACGAGCGGCATGGAGGTACCCCTTTGTGACACTTGGTTGAAACATGGCATGCAAAGATCCGGTAGTCCAAGCTAAGTAGGACGAGGTGCGGGCACTATTAGTATACTATGCATGAGGCTTGCAACTTGTAAGATATAATTTACATAACTCATATGCTTTATTACTACCGTTGACAAAATTGTTTCATGTTTTCAAAATAAAAGCTCTAGCACAAATACAGCAATCGATGCTTTCCTCTTTGAAGGACCATTCTTTTACTTTTATTGTTGAGTCGGTTTACCTATCTCCTTCCACCTTAAGAAGCAAACACTTGTGTGAACTGTGCATTGATTCCTACATACTTGCATATTGCACTTGTTATATTACTTTATGTTGACAATATCCATGAGATATACATGTTATAAGTTGAAAGCAACCGCTGAAACTTCATCTTCCTATGTGTTGCTTCAACACCTTTACTTTGATTTATTGCTTTATGAGTTAACTCTTATGCAAGACTTATTGATGCTTGTCTTGAAGTACTATTCATGAAAAGTCTTTGCTTTATGATTCAGTTGTTTACTCATGTCATTACCTTTGTTTTGATCGCTGCATTCATTACATATGTTTACAAATAGTATGATCAAGATTATGATGGCATGTCACTTCGAAATTATCTTTGTTATCGTTTTACCTGCTCGGGACGAGCAGAACTAAGCTTGGGGATGCTGATACGTCTCCAACGTATCGATAATTTCTTATGTTCCATGCTACTTTATTGATGATACCTACATGTTTTTTGCACATTATATGTCATATTTATGCATTTTCTGGAACTAACCTATTAACAAGATGCCGAAGAGCCGATTCTTTGTTTTCTGCTGTTTTTGGTTTCGAAATCCTAGTAAAGAAATATTCTCGGAATTGGACGAAACTTTCGCCCAGGGTCCTATTTTTGCACGAAGCTTCCAGAAGACCGAAGAGATAACGAAGTGGGGCCACGAGGCGGCCAGAGGGGAGGCCGGCGCGGCCCAGGCCTTGGCCGCGCCGACCTAGCCTCTGGGCCCCTCGTGTGGCCCCTCGCGTTGACCCTCCGCCTACTTAAAGCTTCCGTCGCGAAACCCCCAGTACCGAGAGCCACGATACGGAAAACCTTACAGAGACGCCGCCGCCGCGAATCCCATCTCGGGGGATTCTGGAGATCGCCTTCGGCACCCTGCCGGAGAGGGGATTCATCTCCCGGAGGACTCTACACCGCCATGGTCGCCTCCGGAGTGATGAGTGAGTAGTTCACCCCTGGACCATGGGTCCATAGCAGTAGCTAGATGGTCGTCTTCTCCTTGTTGTGCTTCATTGTTGGATCTTGTGAGCTGCCTAACATGATCAAGATCATCTATCCGTAATACTATATGTTGTGTTTGTCGGGATCCGATGGATAGAGAGTACTATGATTATGGTGATTATCAATCTATTGTTTATGTGTTGTTTATGATCTTGCATGCTCTCCGTTACTAGTAGAGGCTCGGCCAAGTTTTTACTTTTAACTCCAAGAGGGAGTATTTATGCTCGATAGTGGGTTCATGCCTCCATTGAATGCGGGACGATGACGAGAAAGTTCTAAGGTTGTGGATGTCTTGTTGCCACTAGGGATAAAACATTGATGCTATGTCTAAGGATGTAGTTGTTGATTACATTACGCACCATACTTAATGCAATTGTCCGTTGCTTTGCAACTTAATACTGGAGGGGGTTCGGATGATAACTCTGAAGGTGGACTTTTAGGCATAGATGCGGTTGGATGGCGGTCTATGTACTTTGTCGTAATGCCCAATTAAATCTCACTATATTTATCATATCATGTATATGCATTGTTATGCCTTTCTCTATTTGTCAATTGCCCGACTGTAATTTGTTCACCCAACATGCTTTTATCTTATGGGAGAGACACCTCTAGTGAACTCGTGGACCCCGGTCCTATTCTTTACATAGCATACAATCTATCGCAATTGTGTTTTACTTGTTTTCTTTGCAAACATCTTCCACTCGATACGTTTAATCCTTTGTTACAACAAGCCGGTGAGATTGACAACCTCACTGTTTCGTTGGGACAAAGTACTTGGGTTGTGTTGTGCGGGTTCCGCGTTGGCGCCGGAATCCCCGGTGTTGCGCCGCATCACATTTCGCGACCATCAACCTTCAACGTGCTTCTTGGCTCCTACTGGTTCGATTAAACCTTGGTTTCTTTCTGAGGGAAAACTTGCCACTGTGCGCATCATACCTTCCTCTTGGGGTTCCCAACGGACGTGTACATCTACGCGCATCAGTCATCCCAAAAATAATGCCTCAAATCATAAATGAATTTCCTCCTTTGCTGAGCTGAAAAGGTTGGAGGCAAGTATTTTGAAACAATAAAGTTAGCATAATCTGCATACCAAGGACTATCTCGCGAGCTCACCTTTATTACAGCCAATTGTTCATTTGGAAAACTATCATTAACAGGAACAGGATCATAAGCAATATTTTCCAATCTAGACAAATTATCGACAGCAGGATTATCGAGCACCTTTCCTATCTACAATATGTAAATCAAATTTTTGCAAAAGAAGCACCCATCTAATAAGCCTTGGCTTAGCATCTTTCTTTTCCATAAGGTACCTAATTGCAGCATGATCAGTATGAACTGTGACTTTTGAATCAACAATATAGGATCTAAATTTGTCACATGCAAAAACTACGGCTAATAACTCTTTCTCAGTTGTAGCATAATTTCTTTGAGCAGCATCTAGAGTTTTACTAGCATAATGAATAACATTCAATTTTTTATCTACTCGCTGTCCAAGGATAGCACCTACAGCAAAATCACTAGCATCACACATAATTTCAAAATGTAGATTCCAATAAGGAGGTTCAACTACAGGAGCAGTTGTTAAGACTTTCTTTAGAGTTTCAAAGGCTTCCTTACAATCATCATCAAAAACAAAAGGTACATCTTTTTGAAGAAGATTAGTAAGAGGCTTTGAAATTTTAGAGAAATCTTTAATAAATCTCCTATAAAAACCCAGCATGACCAGGAATACTACGAATACCTTTAACATCCCTAGGATAGGGCATCTTCTCAATCGCTTCAACTTTAGCTCTATCAACTTCAATACCTCTCTCAGAAATTTTATGTCCCAATACAATTCCTTCATTAACCATAAAGTGGCATTTCTCCCAATTAAGAATAAGGTTAGTTTCTTCACATCTCTGCAAGACTTTATCAAGGTTTCGCAAGCAATTATCAAAAGAATTCCCATAGAAAGAAAAATCATCCATGAATACCTCAACAATCTTTTCACAAAAGCCATGAAAAATAGCAGACATGCATCTTTGAAAAGTAGCAGGAGCATTGCATAAACCAAAAGGCATACACCTATAAGCATAAGTTCCATAGGGACAAGTGAAAGTGGTTTTCTCTTGACCTTTAGTTTTAACAGCAATTTGTGAAAACCCAGAATAACCATCAAGAAAGCAGAAATGAGTATTTTTAGACAACCTTTCTAACATTTGATCAATAAAAGGTAAAGGGTAATGGTCTTTCTTAGTAACTTTATTAACTTTTCAATAATCAATGCACATTCTATACCCTACAACTACTCTTTGAGGGATGAGCTCATCATTATCATTAGGTACAACAGTTATTCCTCCTTTCTTAGGAACACAATGCACAGGACTAGCTAACCCATCTACTATCAGCAATAGGATATATAATACCTGCTTCAAGAATTTTTAATACCTCATTCCTTACCACATCCTTCATCTTAGGAATTAGACGACGCTGATGTTCAACAACAGGTTTTGCATCATCTTCCATGTTGATGGCATGTTGGCAAATAGAGGGAGAAATCCCCTTCAAGTCATCAAGAGTATAGCCAATAGCTCCTCGGTGTTTCTTCAATATTTCCAATAACTTTTCTTCTTCAAAATCTGAAAGCTTAGCACTAATAATAACAGGATATGTTTTCTTATCATCAATATAAGCATACTTACGATTATCAGGTAATAGTTTCAAATCAAATACAGGATCTTCCTTTGGTGGTGGTGTTACACCTAGATCTTCAACCGGTAAGTCATGTTTAAGAATGGGTTGACGAAGGAAAATTTCATCAAGCTCATCCCTTTCTTCCCTAAATACTTCACTCTCATGATCCTCCAAATGTTGCTGCAAAGGATTATTAGGAGCAAGAGCAATAGATGCACACTTTTCAACTCTAAAATCATCATTAGGCAAATCAGCTTTATAAGGAGTTTTGGAAAATTTAGAGAAGTTAAACTCATAAGATTCACCAGCAAATTTATTAACAATTTTCTCCTTCTTGCAATCTATAACAGCTCCACAAGTATTTAGAAAAGGTCTACCAAAAATAATAGGACAAGACTTACTAGCAGCAGAACCAAGTACCAAAAAGTCAGCAGGATATTTAATCTTATCACATAGAACTTCCACATCTCGAACAATACCAATAGGAGAGATAGTTTCTCTATTGGCTAGCCGAATAACCACATCAATATCTTCAAGTTCACAAGAACCAATTTCATGCATGATTTCGTGTAAATCTCATAAGGAATGTTACTAATACTTGCACCAATGTCGCATACGGATGAATCCCGGTGATCACATGGGTACGTACGCACGCGTTAACTGACTGACACGTGTCTAACAGAGTTTGTCCTCCGTGAGATGATGCATAGCGGCAGCCGGCAGAGTACTGCACCTTTGACCATGTCCCAAACCACCAGACCCTCCCCTCACCTACTCCTTCCCCACTCCCCAGTCACGCCCGCTCTACAACGACCTGCCCCAGCCTCCCCTACCTCGCCGGCCCCGTCCTTTGGCATCGGAGAAGACGTCCAGAGATGCAGGGTGCCAAGAGGACGGCCGCGTAAATCCAGTCAACAGGGAACGAGGGGTGAGCGCTCGCAGGGTGGGGAACGAGGGGAACGACATCTCTCTGAGCAGAGGCGCACATCGCCGCCACCACGCGTCCTCGAGCTCGAGGCTCGATTGCCCCACCGCTGCCAAACCGCTATCCTGGACGCAGTCCCAGCCGACCACGCCGGCGGCTGACGAGATCCATGAAGAGCAAATCGATTTTGTTCTCCGAAATCGAATTTGTTCTCCGGGCGGACATGCCGGCCCGATTTTTCCCAAATCAAGGAGCACGGGTCGAGCTCATCGGCGACGCGTGTGTCCGCTCACATCCCCGTCCAGCTGCTCGTCGGTAGAGTTGTCCCATATCCGGCGGCGCCCTCGCGCGGAGCATCAGGTCGCAACGCGAGGTGGGAAACGAGGGACAAGATGGCGGCCCGCACCCTGCTTCGAGCCGTGCGCTGCCTTCTTCCTTCCTCGGCCGGGTAATCCCCCAGCGACGATCTCTCTTCGCGCGTGCGCGCCTTCTCCTCCTTGTCCTCTCGACGCGCGGGGTCGATGCCTCGTACCTCGCCGGCCGAATCAGGTCAACGGAGTTGAGGGGCGGCCATGGCGGACACGGTGAGCTCGAAAACGACGGGCTGCTAGTGGGGAAGATGGGGTTGGGGGGCTGGTGCGGCGGGCTGGCGGAGGAGCTCCGCATCGATTCCTGCCGCAGGTCACGGCCTCTGGTGGTTGGATTCCCTACCGGCGACCGGCTGGACGGCGAAGAGAAGGAGTGGCCGCTCCGAAGAGAAGGAGTTGTGATTAAGCATAATATCTTTTTTTTGGTTCTCTTTTGCCTTGTGCTGGCCGACAACAGCTGCCCTCGGGTCCACAAGTGGACAACAGCGAAAAAAGTGATTCAACGCCGTGTGTTGGCCGTGAGCGTTGAAGAGAATCTGAAAGCAGATCCAACGACAGACACTGCATGCGTACGTACCCACCTGATCACCAAATCCACACTCATGTCGCATAAACCATAATAACAATGATCACCAATTCTAACAGAGAGCACAGGAACACTGGCTTTCCTAGACTTATTAGGATGCGAAACAATATTGGAAGCATCTTCACAGAAAATGATATGACCATCTTCTACATTTTTAGTCACAAGATCTTTAACTATTGCAACATCAGGTTCAACCTTTATTTGCTCCTCAGGTTCTATAGGTTTCTTTGCACTTTTATTAACTACACTAGTTATAACAGAATACTCCTTCATTTTAGCAGGGAAAGGAGTTTTTTTAACATAAACTTCAGGAAGAACATGATCAACAGTTTTAATTTCAATACATTTACCAATAGGTGAATCAGTTTTATCTTTATAAGGTTCATGATACTTATCAAAATTCTTCCTAGGCAATTCAAAATGAGAGGCAAAAGCTTTATAAAAATTTGCAACAATTTGAGAGTCAAGACCATATGTAGCACTCATATTACGAAATTTATCAGTATCCATAAAAGTTTCAATGCATTCATAATCATAATTTATACCTGACACTCTACCTTTGTCATTCTCCCATCCTTCAGTATTTTCTTGGATTCGATCAAGAAGGTCCCATTTAAACTCTTCTTTATTGCGTGTGAATGATCCCGAACAAGTAGTATCCAGCAAGGTGTTATCTTGAAAAGAAAGTCTTGCATAGAAATTATCAATGATGATATTACCAGGAAGCTCATGAATGGGGCATTTGAGCATTAAAGACTTCAATCTCCCCCATGCTTGGGCAATACTCACTCCATCATGAGGCCAGAAATTACATATGCGGTTTCAGTCTTTGTGAATTTCACTTGGAGGATAGAATTTAGAATAAAATAGAGGCACAATATCCTTCCAATCAAGAGAATGCCCATCCATCAGCAGTTTATACCAATGCGCCGCTTTACCAGACAGCGACATAGCGAATAATTTCTTCCTAACTTCATCCATTGAAATACCTGCACACTTAAATAACCCGCATAATTCATGTAAAAACAGTAAATGATCTCCAGGATGAACTGTTCCATCCCCTTCATAGCGATTATCCACAACACGTTCAATAATCTTCATAGGTATTTTATACGGAATTACTTCCTCACCTGGCGCCTCATCCACTACCTTTGCAGTAGTAGTAGATTTCCCAAATAGAAATTCAAGAAAGGATCTCTCCATAATGACTTATAGCAGCAGACAGAAACAAAATCAGGACGTACAGTAAAAGTTTTCCTTACCAATTCCACTTACCAATAGCGCTTCACTGCCCGAGAACGGCGCCAGAAAATAGTCTCGATGACCCACAAGTATAGGGGGTGTATCGTAGTACTTTCGATAAATAAGAGTGTCGAACCCAGCGAGGACCAGAAGGTGTTGACAAGCAGTTTCGATGAAGGATTCACTGTAAATGCTCACAGACAAGTTTTCAGGGGGTTTTGATATAGCAGATAAATAAAGTACAAGTAAGTAAAATGTGAGAGTAATAATTGCAGCGAGTATCCCAATCCTTTTTAGCACAAAGGACAAGCCGGTTTGTTTACTTATAATGACCAAACGTTCTTGAGGACACACGGGGATCTAGTCTAGTGCTTTCGCTTCATACAGTTGATTAATCTTCATTGTTATGGTAAGTTTGTGTGGGTGAACCTATGCTAATGCACCGCCCTTCCTAGGACTAATACATACTTGTGATTATACCCCTTGCAAGCATCCGCAAATACAAGAAAGTAATTAAGATAAATCTAACCGCAGCCTTAAACTATGAGATCCTGCTATCCCTCCTGCATCGATATACCAACGGGGGTTCAGGTTGCTGTCACTCCGGCAACCCCACAATTAGCAAACAAATACAAGATGTACTCCCCTAGGCCCATAAAGGTGAAGTATCATGTAGTCGACGTTCACATGACACCACTAGAAGAATAACACCACAACTTAAATATCAAACCGTTAAATATTACTCAACATAGTTCACTACTAACATTTAGACTCCACCCATGTACTCAAGAACTAAACGAACTACTCACGAGACATCATATGGAACATAATCAGAGGTGATATGATGATGGATAACAATCTGAACATAAACCTTGATCCAATGGTTTCACTCAATAGCATCAATAACAAGTAGTAATCAATACCGGGAGAGTTTCCCCTATGAAATACTCAAGATTCTACCCTAGATGTTACAGCGGAGACGAGGTGCAGCGGTGGAGATGGCGGTGTCGATGGCGGAGATGATGATGATGATGATCCTAATGAAGTCCAGCTCGATGACGGTGACGATGGCGACGATTTCCCCCTCCGGGAGGGAATTTCCCCGGCGGATTCCTGCCCGCCGGAGAGCTCTTTTCTCTCTGGTGTTTCTCCGCCCCGCAGAGGCGGCTATGTCTATTCTCTCTTATCCCCCGTGCCTTAGGTTTTCGGGTAGATGAAGTACACGAAAGAGAGGAGGCCGAGAGGGGCTGTGGGCCCCCTCCCCACAAGGCGGCGCGGCCAGGGCAGGGCCCGCGCCGGCCTATGGGGGGGCCATGGCGGCCCTCCTCGGCTCCTCCTTTTGGCTGGCTCCTTCTTCTGGAAAAATAAGATTTTCGGTGTAATTTCCGTCAATTGTTGATCTTCAGAAATATGGTATCCTGACGGTGCTTTTTCCATCAGAATCCTGACTCCGGTGAATAATTCTCCAATAATCATGAAACATGCAAAATAGGTGAAATAACATAAGTATCATCTCTAAATACGAAATATATCAACGAATAACAGTAAATTATGATACAAAATAGTGATGAAAAATGGACGTATCAGTCGTAGTGGAGAAAAATCGACAGAGAGTTCAAGTCATTTTCAGATGACGCAAGGAACTTAAGATTTGGTCTAAGTACAGATGGCTTTAATCCTTTCGGTGAGCAGAGCTCCAGTCATACCACCTGGCCAGTGACTCTATGTATCTATAACCTTCCTCCTTGGTTGTGCATGAAGCGGAAGTTCATTATGATGCCAGTGCTCATCCAGGGCCCGAGGCAACCCGAGCAACGACATTGATGTGTACCTGAGGCCATTGGTTGAAGAACTTTTACAGTTGTGGCGTGACGAAGGTGTACCTATGTGGGATGAGCACGAACAAAAGGAATTTAACCTATGGGCGTTGTTGTTTGTAACCATCAATGATTGGCCTGCTCTTAGTAACATTTCAGGGCAGTCAAACAAGGGATACAATGCATGCACACACTATTTAGGTGAGACTGACACTATATATTTGGGAAACAAGAATGTGTACCTAGGGCATCGTCGATTTCTTCCAAAACAACATCACGTAAGAAAGAGAGGAAAGCATTTCGGAGGTGAGGCGGATAACCGAACGAAGCCTACCCGCCCTCATCGGGGAAGTTATATATGATATGGTCAAGGATTTAAAAGTGATCTTTGGAAAGGGTCCTGGCGGACAATCTGTTCCGCATGTTGACGGACATGTACCCATGTGGAAGAAGAAGTCGATATTTTGGGAGCTACCCTACTGGAAATTCTTAGAGGTTCACTCTGCAATCGACGTGATGCACGTGACGAAAAATCTTTGCGTGAACCTGCTAAACTTCTTGGGAGTGTATGGAAAGATAAAAGATACACCAGATGCACGGCAGAACCAGCAAATTATCCACGAAGGAAACAACCTGAATCCATAGAAGTATCAAGGTCCTGCCAGCTACGCTCTTAGCAAAGAAGAGAAGGAATTCTTTTTTGAAGTCCTGAGTAGAATCAAGGTCCCGTCTGGCTTCTCATCGAATATAAAGGTAATAATAAACATGTCTGAGAAAAAGTTTCAAAACCTAAAGTCTCATGACTGCCACGTGATTATGACACAATTACTTCCGGTTGCATTGAGGGGGCTTACGCTGGAAAATGTTTGAGTACCCATTGTGAAGCTATGTGCGTTCCTCAATGCAATTTCTTAGAAGGTGATCAATCCACTTACTCTACAAAATTTACGTGAAGGATGTGGTCCAATGTCTAGTCTGCTTCGAGTTGGTGTTCCCGCCATCCTTCTTCAATATTATGACACATCTCCTAGTTCACCCGGTCGAAGAGATTGGCGTTCTCGGTCCTGTATTTCTACACAACATGTTCCCCTTTGAGAGATTCATGGGAGTCTTAAAGAAGTACGTTCATAACCGTGCTAGGCCGAAGGAAGCATCTCCAAGGGCTATGGAACAGAGGAGGTCATTGAGTTTTGTGTTGACTTTATTCCTGACCTTAAGCCGATCGGTGTTCCTGAATCGCGCTATGAGGGGAGACTGCATGGAAAAGGCACGCTAGGAAAGAAAGCAATAACGTGTATGGACGGACATTCTTTCACTCAAGCACACTACACAGTTCTACATAATTCCATCTTGGTGGCCCCGTCCAAAGAGGAAAACAAGGATATCTTACGCTCTAAATACCCGGAGGAACGTGAAGATTGGATTGATGGAGAACACATGGAGACTTTCGGCGGTTGGTTGCAAACACGTCTCATGAATGCCACTGATGACGAGCAGCTATACTTGTTGGCCAAGCAACCTTCTTCGACTATATCGACTTTTCAAGGGTACGAAATTAATGGGAACACATTTTACACGTTCGCCCAAGATAAAAAGAGCACCAACCAAAACAGTGGTGTCCGCTTTGATGCAGCAGATGACAATGGGAAGAAGGTCACATATTATGGGTACATAGAGGAGATATGAGAACTTGAATATGGACCTAATTTCAAGGTCCCTTTGTTCCGGTGCAAATGGTTCAACCTGAAAGACGGGGTACAGCCGTACAGGTAGACCCGCAGTACGGAATGACTACAGTGAATCTCAAGAATCTAGGGTACGACACCGAACCATTCGTCCTAGCCAGTGAAGTGGCTCAGTTTTTTTATGTGAATGACATGTCTAGCAAACCCAAAAAAAGAAAATAAAGGCAAGAGGACACATCATACGATGAGCCAAAGCGGCACATAGTTCTTTCAGGAAAAAGAAACATCGTGGGAGTAGAGGACAAGACAGACATGTCAGAAGATTATAATAAGTTTGATGATATTTCACCCTTCAAGGTGAAAATTGACCCTAGCATCATCTTAAATAATGAAGATTGTCCATGGTTGCGTCGCAGTCAGAAGAAAGGGAAACGAGACGAAGAAAACTCGAAGACTAGCTAGATAGGGATCATAACTTGTGTATCTCAATATGAAAATCACTTTTGTGTAATGATGTTACTGTATGTAAGATATTAACAATGGAGATGGTTGGCTTGTTTTACTAGTTAAGTAGCTTTCACGGGCTTGCAGGGAAATTTTTCCGAGGCGGACTTCCGAATATGCCATATATAGGGCATTTGCACCAAGGGCATATTCGAGAAGTTCCGCCACGGGAGATTTCCCAACCCTTTCCCCAACATTTTTAGAGGAGATGGAGTCTTTCGCGAGCTTGCAGGGAAATTTTTCCGAGGCGGAACTTCCGAAGATGCCATAGGGCGTGTGCACCAAGGGCATCTTCGAGAAGTTCCGCCACGGGAGATTTTCCAACCCTTTCCTCCATCCATGGGGATGAAACTCTCCATCCATGTTGGCTTGTTGAGCTGCTTGCCATGTGATACGTCTCCAACGTATCGATAATTTCTTATGTTCCATGCTACTTTATTGATGATACCTACATGTTTTATGCACATTATATGTCATATTTATGCATTTTCTGGAACTAACCTATTAACAAGATGCCGAAGAGCCGATTCTGTCGTTTTCTGCTGTTTTTGGTTTCAGAAATCCTAGTAAGGAAATATTCTCGGAATTGGACGAAACTTTCGCCCAGGGTCCTATTTTTGCACGAAGCTTCCAGAAGACCGAAGAGATAACGAAGTGGGGCCACGAGGCAGCCAGGGGCTAGGGCGGCGCGGCCCAAGCCCTGGCCGCGCGGCCCTACCCCCTGGGCACCTCGTGTGGCCCCCCGCGTTGCCCTTCCGCATACTTAAAGTCTCCGTCGCGAAACCCCCAATGCCGAGAGCCACGATACGGAAAACCTTCCGGAGACGCCGCCGCCGCGAATCCCATCTCGGGGGATTCAGGAGATCGCCTCCGGCACCCTGCCGGAGAGGGGATTCATCTCCCGGAGGACTCTACACCGCCATGGTCGCCTCCGGAGTGATGAGTGAGTAGTTCACCCCTGGACCATGGGTCCATAGCGGTAGCTAGATGGTCGTCTTCTCCTTGTTGTGCTTCATTGTTGGATCTTGTGAGCTGCCTAACATGATCAAGATCATCTATATGTAATTCTATATGTTGTGTTTGTCGGGATCCGATGGATAGAGAGTACTATGATTATGGTGATTATCAATCTATTGTTTATGTGTTGTTTATGATCTTGCATGCTCTCCGTTATTAGTAGAGGCTCGGCCAAGTTTTTACTCTTAACTCCAAGAGGGAGTATTTATGCTCGATAGTGGGTTCATGCCTTCATTGACACCGGGACGAGTGACGGAAAGTTCTAAGGTTGTGATGTGCTTGTTGCCACTAGGGATAAAACATTGATTCTATGTCTAAGGATGTAGTTGTCGATTACATTACGCACCATACTTAATGCAATTGTCTCGTTGCTTAGCAACTTAATACCGAATGGGGTTCGGATGATAACCTCGAAGGTGGACTTTTTAGGCATAGATGCGGTTGGATGGCGGTCTATGTACTTTGTCGTAATGCCCGGATTAAATCTCACTATATTTATCATATCATGTATATGCATTGTTATGCCTTTCTCTATTTGTCAATTGCCCGACTGTAATTTGTTCACCCAACATGCTTTTATCTTATGGGAGAGACACCTCTAGTGAACTGTGGACCCCGGTCCTATTCTTTACATAGCATACAATTTACTTGCAATTGTGTTTATTGTTTTCTTTGCAAACATCTTCCACTCGATACGTTTAATCCTTTGTTACAGCAAGCCGGTGAGATTGACAACCTCATCTGTTTCGTTGGGGCAAAGTACTTTGGTTTTGTTGTGCAGGTTCCGCGTTGGCGCCGGAATCCCTGGTGTTGCGCCGCATCATATTTCGCGACCATCAACCTTCAACGTGCTTCTTGGCTCCTCCTGGTTCGATTAAACCTTGGTTTCTTTCTGAGGGAAAACTTGCCACTGTGCGCATCATACCTTCCTCTTGGGGTTCCCAACGGACATGTACATTTACGCGCATCAAGCCTGTTTTCTGGCGCCGTTGCCGGGGAACTGAAGAAAAGCTACACCACAAAGATCTCTAACTCCCACGTCAACTACACGCCAGCAACTGTTTTCTGGCGCCGTTGCCGGGGAGATCAAGACACGCTGCAAGGGGAGTCTCCACTTCTCAATCTCTTTACTTTGTTTTTGTCTTGCTTTATTTTATTTACTACTTTGTTTGCTGCACTAAATCAAAATACAAAAAAATTAGTTGCTAGTTTTACTTTATTTACTGTCTTGCTCTCCATATCAAAAACACAAAAAAATTAGTTACTCGTCTTTACTTTGTTTGCCTAGTTTACTTTTTGCTTATTGCATCATGTTTCCTTTTAATTTCACCACAAAAGACATACAGGTAGGACGTGGGTCCATAGTTGGGAGAAATAATATAGAAGAATTTTTCAATCATGTTAGTATTACTGAAGATTTTGAAGATAGACACTTGGTAGAACTTGCACCTACCTATGAAATTGCTGCTGCTGCTTTAGTTCGCATGTTGGAAACTAAATTTGTTAATCTCAATCCTATAATCCAACACATGTTTCTTACACTTGGTGATATGGAAGAAGGGGAAAAGAAAGATTTTGTTTTAGAAACTCTTCTTAGAGAATTTGGTGGTCTAGCAAGAGAGGCTAGAAAGGTTTTTGCTAAATTTAATATGCTAGGTTCTCATACTAGTTTTATTGGTCTCCTTGAAAAAATGGACATGGATAGAATAAGGTACACTAATAACATTAATGATGGTGGGGAAATCAAAGCACCAATACCATGTAAACTCCTAGCTATGAATGATGCACTAGAAAATAACTATGCTTGGCTTGTTCCTGAAAATTTGTTCGATGAGAGTAGCAAGCCTAAGACTAATGAAAAGGGAGACGCTAAAACTTATATATCAAACATACTATGCTTGGTTGAGAAAACTCCCAACACCCCTGGTAATGATGTTAATGCTTCATCTCTCGATGTTACTTGATTTGCACTTTCTGCGCCTAGCTGAAAGGCGTTAAAGAAAAGCGCTTATGGGAGACAACCCATGTTTTTACTACAGCAATTTTTTGTTTTGTTGAGTCTTGGAAGTTGTTTACTACTGTAGCAACCTCTCCTTATCATGTTTTTGTGCCAAGTAAAGTTTCTATGTCAAAGTTGATGTTATATTTGGGATCGCTGCGCAGAAACAGCATTGCTGTCTGTCACGAATCTGGGCACAGGCCTCTGTAGAAAATTCGAAAAAATCTGCCAATTTACGAGCGTGATCCTCAGATATGTACGCAACTTTCATTAGTTTTGAGTTTTTCCATTTGAGCAAGTCTGGTGCCAGCTTTAAATTCGTCTTTACGGACTGTTCTGTTTTTGACAGATTCTGCCTTTTATTTCGCATTGCCTCTTTTGCTATGTTGGATTTATTTCTTTGATCCATTAATGTCCAGTAGCTTTATGCAATGTCCAGAAGTGTAAAGAATGATTGTGCCACCTCTGAATATGTGAATTATTAATTGTGCACTAACCCTCTAATGAGTTTGCTTGAAGTTTGGTGTGAAGGAAGTTTTCAAGGGTCAAGAGAGGAGAATGATATACTATGATCAAGAGGAGTGAAAGCTCTAAGCTTGGGGATGCCCCCGTGGTTCACCCCTGCATATTTTAAGAAGACTCAAGCGTCTAAGCTTGGGGATGCCCAAGGCATCCCCTTCTTCATCGACAACATCATCGGGTTCCTCCCCGAAACTATATTTTTATTCAGTCACATCTTGTGTTCTTTACTTGGAGCGTCGGTTTGTTTTTGTTTTTGTTTTTGTTTGAATAAGATGGATCCTAGCATTCACTTTGTGGGAGAGAGACACGCTCCGCTGTTGCATATGGACACATATGTCCTTAGGCTTTACTCATAATGTTCAAGGCGAAGTTTCTTCTTCGTTAAATTGTTATATGGTTGGAATTGGAAAATGCTACATGTAGTAATTCTAAAATGTCTTGGATAATGTGATACTTGGCAATTGTTGTGCTCATGTTTAAGCTCTTGCATCATATGCTTTGCACCCATTAATGAAGAAATACATAGAGCTTGCTAAAATTTGATTTGCATATTTGGTCTCTCTAAGGTCTAGATAATATCTAGTATTGAGTTTTGAACAACAAGGAAGACGGTGTAGAGTCTTATAATGTTTACAATATGTCTTTTATGTGAGTTTTGCTGCATTTGTTCATCCTTGAGTTTGCTTCAAATAACCTTGCTAGCCTAAACCTTGTATCGAGAGGGAATACTTCTCATGCATCCAAAATCCTTGAGCCAACCACTATGCCATTTGTGTCCACCATACCTACCTACTACATGGTATTTCTCCGCCATTCCAAAGTAAATTTCTTGAGTGCTACCTTTAAAATTCCATCATTCACCTTTGCAATATATAGCTCATGGGACAAAATAGCCTTAAAAACTATCGTAGTATTGAATATGTACTTATGCACTTTATCTTTTATTAAGTTGCTTGTTGTGCGATAACCATGCTTCGGGGAACGCCATCAACTATTGTTGAATATCATGTGAGTTGCTATGCATGTCCGTCTTGTCCGAAGGATCTATCATTTTAGTGGTTGGAGCATGCAAAATTGTTAGAGAAGAACATTGGGCCGCTAACTAAAGCCATGAATCATGGTTGAAGTTTCAGTTTTGGACATATATCCTCAATCTCATATGAGAATAATAATCATTGCTACTTGCTTATGTATTTAAGAGGAGTCCACTATCTGTTGTCCATGTTGTCCCGGTATGGATGTCTAAGTTGAGAATAATCAAAAGCGAGAAATCCAAAATGCGAGCATTCTCCTTAGACCTTTGTACAGGCGGCATGGAGGTACCCCTTTGTGACACTTGGTTGAAACATGGCATGCAAAGATCCGGTAGTCCAAGCTAAGTAGGACGAGGTGCGGACACTATTAGTATACTATGCATGAGGCTTGCAACTTGTAAGATATAATTTTCATAACTCATATGCTTTATTACTACCGTTGACAAAATTGTTTCATGTTTTCAAAATAAAAGCTCTAGCACAAATACAGCAATCGATGTTTTCCTCTTTGAAGGACCTTTCTTTTACTTTTATTGTTGAGTCAGTTTACCTATCTCCCTCCACCTTAAGAAGCAAACACTTGTGTGAACTGTGCATTGATTCCTACATACTTGCATATTGCACTTGTTATATTACTTTATGTTGACAATATCCATGAGATATACATGTTATAAGTTGAAAGCAACCGCTGAAACTTAATCTTCCTTTGTGTTGCTTCAATACCTTTACTTTGATTTATTGCTTTATGAGTTAACTCTTATGCAAGACTTATTGATGCTTGTCTTGAAGTACTATTCATGAAAAGTCTTTGCTTTATGATTCACTTGTTTACTCATGTCATTACCTTTGTTTTGATCGCTGCATTCATTACATATGTTTACAAATAGTATGATCAAGATTATGATGGCATGTCACTTCGAAATTATCTTTGTTATCGTTTTACCCGCTCGGGACGAGCGAACTAAGCTTGGGGATGCTGATACGTCTCCAACGTATCGATAATTTCTTATGTTCCATGCTACTTTATTGATGATACCTACATGTTTTATGCACATTATATGTCATATTTATGCATTTTCCGGAACTAACCTATTAACAAGATGCCGAAGAGCCGATTCGTCGTTTCTGCTGTTTTTGGTTTCAGAAATCCTAGTAAGGAAATATTCTCGGAATTGGACGAAACTTTCGCCCAGGGTCCTATTTTTGCACGAAGCTTCCAGAAGACCGAAGAGATAACGAAGTGGGGCCACGAGGCAGCCAGGGGCTAGGGCGGCGCGGCCCAAGCCCTGGCCGCGCGGCCCTACCCCCTGGGCACCTCGTGTGGCCCCCCGCGTTGCCCTTCCGCCTACTTAAAGTCTCCGTCGCGAAACCCCTAGTACCGAGAGCCACGATACGGAAAACCTTCCAGAGACGCCGCCGCCGCGAATCCCATCTTGGGGGATTCAGGAGATCGCCTCCGGCACCCTGCCGGAGAGGGGATTCATCTCCCGGAGGACTCTACACCGCCATGGTCGCCTCCGGAGTGATGAGTGAGTAGTTCACCCCTGGACCATGGGTCCATAGCAGTAGCTAGATGGTCGTCTTCTCCTTGTTGTGCTTCATTGTTGGATCTTGTGAGCTGCCTAACATGATCAAGATCATCTATATGTAATTCTATATGTTGTGTTTGTCGGGATCCGATGGATAGAGAGTACTATGATTATGGTGATTATCAATCTATTGTTTATGTGTTGTTTATGATCTTGCATGATCTCCGTTATTAGTAGAGGCTCTGACCAAGTTTTTACTCTTAACTCCAAGAGGGAGTATTTATGCTCGATAGTGGGTTCATGCCTTCATTGACACTGTGACGATGATGAGAAAGTTCTAAGGTTGTGATGTGCTGTTGCCACTAGGGATAAAACATTGATTCTATGTCTAAGGATGTAGTTGTCGATTATATTACGCACCATACTTAATGCAATTGTCCGTTGCTTAGCAACTTAATACCGAATGGGGTTCGGATGATAACCTCGAAGGTGGACTTTTTAGGCATAGATGCAGTTGGATGGCGGTCTATGTACTTTGTCGTAATGCCCGGATTAAATCTCACTATATTTATCATATCATGTATATGCATTGTTATGCCTTTCTCTATTTGTCAATTGCCCGACTGTAATTTGTTCACCCAACATGCTTTTATCTTATGGGAGAGACACCTCTAGTGAACTGTGGACCCCGGTCCTATTCTTTACATAGCATACAATTTACTGCAATTGTGTTTACTGTTTTTCTTTGCAAACATCTTCCACTCGATACGTTTAATCCTTTGTTACAGCAAGCCGGTGAGATTGACAACCTCACTGTTTCGTTGGGGCAAAGTACTTTGGTTTTGTTGTGCAGGTTCCGCGTTGGCGCCGGAATCCCTGGTGTTGCGCCGCATCATATTTCGCGACCATCAACCTTCAACGTGCTTCTTGGCTCCTCCTGGTTCGATTAAACCTTGGTTTCTTTCTGAGGGAAAACTTGCCACTGTGCGCATCATACCTTCCTCTTGGGGTTCCCAACGGACGTGTACATTTACGCGCATCACCATGGCGTATCGATGCTCCTTTTATAGGCACGGCGCCGCTTCTACTTTGTCTTCTTCCTCCGACAGGGCGTCGTGCGCTACATGCTTTATCTCATCGAGCAGGGCGTCCTTATCCTGCCGACAGCTTTAGTACCAGTTGCACCCACCAGCCGGTACTAAAGGTTACCCACGCGTCCATGCGGAGAATGGTATGAAAGCTGAGTTTTGACGACTAGTGCTTGTAGTTTAAGGCTTTGCATCGATGGTGAACTTTCTTGGTGTTTCAGCCTTCATAGCAATGGCATGCGAGTGGGGGCGTCAACACAGGAGAAGTTCAATGTCCTACCTTTTAAATTGAAAAATTCAAGGTCTAGCCTTAAATGATTGTGCCTAGCAACGACTTTGTTGAAGGCATTATTTTGAAAGCGAGGACTTTGCTTTAGGGTGAAAACCTAAGATTCGAGCGATGACACCGGTTATGCACTGTTTCTTTCTTAAAGACGTCGCTTTTAAAAAACTTGCATTTCAGGTATTGTCATTGTGGTGTTGGTGTTGCTGTTACGTAAGAACTAGAACATTATAGGAGGATTTTTCGTTTTTCCTATCTTGTTCGTGTATATTCGTACTACCACTATAGTATTACGTTGTTGCAGGGGCTAAATGTAATAAGTGTCTTTGCGATATTAATATATTTTATTTATCGAAAACAAAATTTAATCAAACTATCCATGTGTACTAGGGTCACAGTAAAGGGCAAACATGGATATACGTACGAGCTTTCTATGGATATACTTGGGGTCCGACATATATACTTGTGTCCGCAGTGCTTAACACGATCTCTTTTAACGGTGGTAAATACAAACTCCAGAGCTCTGTCTAGTATCTTCTACATCGATATGAATGGTGGTAATAGTACGGATCATGATCTACATTATGCATCTGGTCGAGGATGAGGGTGAGCGCCAGGACGAACGCCTGGTCGATGCCCGGGTTCACTCTCACGGTGTACGTGTGCTCTCCCACCAGCGCGCCCCACACGGTGCTCTTATTGCCGATCTGTGCAACGGCGGCGCCGCCGGAGTCCGAGACGGTCATCGCGTCGCGGTGGTAGCTTCCGTGGACGACGAAGTCGGGCGCCCGCTCTCCGGATGAGCTGCCGTCGAGGAACACGTGGACCGTGGTCGTGCTGACCGTGAGGAACGGCGTCTTGTTCACGGCGACGAAGAGAAGGTCCGCCTGGCCCGTGCCGCGGGCCCGGAACGCCTCCCACCGCCGGCCCATCCGGAGCATCGACGGGGACTCCTCGACGGTGAGCACGGCACGGCGCGTGGTGGCTTCGAGGAAGATGAGGGAGCGCAGGCGCTGGTAGCCGTAGTGGGCGATCTCCACCTGCATCGTGGCAGAGCCGCCGCCGGCCGTGACGTCGAACCCGCGCCCTCTTGCGGTGTAGTGCGATCTGGTCACCGTGAACGTCGTCGGGTGCCGCGCGTAGAACCGCGCGTCCACCGCCGCCGACTTGTCCCACGGCCACGGCATCTCCGCTGATCGACTCGCTGATCGTAGTACAGACAAACAGAGGCTCCAGCGTAAACGCAAGGATTGCGATGGTAATTAGGTACGTACAGCACCGGATTAGCTAAGTATTCTCAATGATTGTTTCCTTGTTGTACAAGAAGGTTCTGTCCCGGAAGAATCCAGGTGTTTGACTACAATGCGGCCCAAAACAATTTCGATGCACAATGGGACTACAATAGCGAAATCAGATTGAATCTTCCTCCGATTCCTAATAAGTGTTGTGATTTTAGTTCAATGAGTACTAAAAATATGTAATCCATCCGATCCAAAATAAGTGTCATCCAACACTTATTTTGGATCGGAGTGATCGGAGTACTAATTTGAAATGTCCAATGCTAGGTGTCACCTAAGCTGCCACCCCCTCAAGATCGTCCGATTATATTTGACATAATCAAGATCCTTGGACGTCACACTCTTCCAACGCAAACTCATGCATGCAACATTTCTATAATGTGATTACAATATGGTTGCCGCATGTACTTTTAAGAATTCCTAAAATATCAAGACACTTGTACGAAATAGCTTATAGGCATAAAAAGGTAGCAAGAAACCTTAAAAATGGCATATCATTGGTATTTAACTAGAATACCAATGGCGTGCAGAATTATTTGGCTGTCGGCGGTGTGGTATAAAAGTGTTAGGGCGCCTAAATTGTGGGGCCCACATGCCTGACCAACCAACACTCCCTGAGTGAGATGTATAACTAGACTTTGATGCTTTATATATGTGTACTGAATGCAATTTCACAATGCAACCAACCATATCCATGTGGTAGCTTTAATTCTGTGTGCTAAATGCAAGTTCACAAATTCAATCAATCATATCCATGTGTTAGCTTTCTGTGTACTAAATGCAAGTCACAAATGCAACCAAACATATCTACTCCCTCCGTCCCGTTTTAATCAACGCGGGAGGAGAAAAAAGGTTCACTAATCTCATTTTACTTTCCAGTCCTTAACAAAAACAGTAATCTTCGTCCAGTCTGTGATAGTCTGCCTCCGTCTAGCACTGGATCGATCGAGCCAGCACCTCCGCCACCCGCCTCCGCCCGCTCCTGCTGGGCACGCCACGCACCAGCTCTCCTGCTCGACGGAGCACTCACGCTCTGCCACCCACCTCCGCCCGTTCCTCGAGACCTGCTCCTCTGCACCCTCTTCCTCGCCACCCTCCTGGTAGTGGTCGCCAGCTGCCGGAACCGATCTCGCATCCATATTAGGCTTCCCCACCACCCGATCTCGCCCGCCGCCGCCGCCTAGGCCTCCCACTCCCCCCCACCCCGATGGACTCCCTCCCGCGGAAGCGCAAGGGCGCGCGCTCCCTCGTCGGCTCCCTCCACGACGCCTCCGCCGACCGCAAACGCACCTGCCGCCACCGCAACCCCCGCCCCAACACCAAGAAACCCCCCTCCGCCTCCTCCTCCGCCGCCTCCCCCGCCCGCCGCGGCGTGGTCATGACGGCGCCACCCGCCAGCGGCCGCCCCCACGCCGCCCCCGACAGCCCAGGCCGCGGCCTGAAGCGCAAGGTGGGCTGCATCGACTCGGCGACGCGCATCGGGCGCAAGAAGCGCCTCGAGGCCGAGTACGAGCTGGGCGCGCAGATCGGGCGCGGCAAGTTCGGCGCCGTGCGGATCTGCCGCGCGCGGGCGGGCGGCGAGGCCTTCGCGTGCAAGGCGCTGCCCCGGAGCGGCGGCGAGACGGGGGCGCACCGCGAGGTCGAGATCATGCAGCACCTCTCCGGCCACCCGGGCGTCGTCACGCTCCGGGCCGTCTTCGTGGGGCTGGTTTCCAGTTGACTTGGTAACCAACGGTGTATGCTCAAAAAACAAGAAAAGGTGGGGGGTTTTCGCAAAAAAGACAGACAAGTTAATTAAAACGGGACGGAGGGAGTATGTGATAGCTGATCATGGTCTCATAGTGCATGTGGATGAGTTTTCTCTTCAAAGTTTTAATCAGCAATAGTTAATATTATACAGTTGGCAAATCAACATCAAGTGATACCATTGATTGTGAGTTCCATTCTGAAATTGTAAGTCCAAACTAAGCATATATTGCATATTATCTTGTGATATTTTTAGTTAAGAGAGAATCACACTAATATAAGATTTTATCTTGTATTGCGTGCATGCATCGAGAAGTTTCTTGTCGCCCCACACGCTTACAAAAAAATTCTTAAAATGGAAAAAACAATCTTGTAAGAAAATCGCTATTAGGGAACTAATTGACGGGAGCTCGCTAATCAGCCACACCCATCAGAGGGATATATGTGAGACGTATAACTAGACTTTGATGCTCTGTGTACTAAATACATGTTGATAATTACAAATAACCATATCCATGTGATAGCTGATCAGGGCCCCACAGTGCATGGGGATGACTTTTCTCTTCGAAGTTTAAATGCTACAAGAATTAATATTTATATAGTTGAAAAAGCAACATCGAGTAATACCATTGAATGTGACTTTCAGTCTCAAATTAGAAGTCCAAAATTGATAATTGCATTGTGCTGATTTCAAAGATTTTCCTGGTTCTATTTTTTTAATAAACTTAGTACTCCACCTGTTTCAAAATAAGTGTAGCAGATTTATCTAGATTTTCATGTATTTACACACTTAAACATGTCTAGCAACATGTGAATCTTGACAAATTTACTACACTTGTTTTGGAGTGGAGGTAGTAAATTATATTGTTCTAACAAACCAGGCTATTTCTAATTATGGTAAATTAAAAACATCCAGTGATTCTCATTGTATTTCAAAGCCCATTTTAAGTGAAAAACTAAAAATTCAACGATGCTAAGCCCTAGAAATTTCAAGATACTAAATCCAGGAAATTGTTTCTCCTATAAGAAAACTGAGAGTTGCATGCCACAAATTCCCAAAACTTCTTTTAAAAAGTATTTAGTGAGTTTAAGGTTTTCATGATTTTCAAAATTATAAAATCAAGTGAAAATTGAAAATTATATTATACTCCTAGTTATAATAAATCTGAGAAATTATGTCTCTCTTAGGGAGCTATCGGTTGGGTTTTCCAAAAGGTTCTTTTGCCATATGTCCAACTGATCTTTCTTAATAGAAAATAGGAATTCTTGTCTGTCTCGATTGATTATGGCCTGCATCTCTAGAGAATGTTCTTATTTTCGTGGATCTTGCTTGTATCAAAATTTGTATAGGTGATATTGCACAATTGGACAGGTTCTAAACATGATATCGAGGATATAGTTTCTTCAAGGGGGGATAGATCAAGAGTTAATAATTTTAGGAACCGTTTGAAAAGACATTAGGTAAATTTCATGTCTGAATTGACTATTCCGTAGATTTTTAGACAACGGCCAATGGCGTAGCCATGCCATGTGAAGAAAGACGGTTTTCCGACAGCTAATTCGAATTTTCATGATTGGCAAATCGCTTGAAATGGATCAGCTGACCTGGGGCACAGCTCGTCTGCAGTAGAGTTTTTACTGTATCTGTACAGTAATGAAGTCAATTTACCGTCCGATTGCATCCAACGGTTAGTCCCATATTTCCAGCGGTTTGCGCATCTTCTTCCGTCGTGCGTATGAGGCTGCAGTATCTCCACTCCTCCATACTTCAGCTCCTATATCGTTAGTCCATGGACTCTAATGCCATGAGAAAAGGAGTTTCGGGCAACGGCAATGACGTACTCTGCCAAGCCCTCTGCCCTGAGACTCGATTTGATGTGAAGCTGCTCTCCGTCGAACAAGTCAACAATCATTGTCAGACGGAAGGCTTGGTTCGTAGGGATGGCGTTCATGGCGATGGGCACAAGCACGCAGGCTCGACGGCAGTGGCCGACCACAAGTACGCAGTCACGCACTCTCGACAGCGAGACCACTAGCACGCGCATTCACGCACGCTCGGCGGCGGCCGGCCACAAGTAGGCACGCCCGCGGCACCGCCGTCGTCAAGCGGGCAACAGCCGGTTCGTGCCCCACCGCACCGTCGCCGACCTCCCGGCCGGCATCGCGTGCATACGACAGGCAGGGGGCACGGCGTCCACCATGTTCTCGAATCACAGCGCCGCCACCGTTCAGATTCGCCTGGCCGTCTGGAGTCGCCTCTGACGGCTCGCATCGTCTACGAGCCTAGGAGGTACCGTAGGAACGGCTGTGGGCACTTGCAGCAGGAGGTACAGGAGCCCCTTGCCCCGGCGAGCGGGAGGCTGAGGTACTACCGGTGCCCAGACATCGGCGAGGTCCAGGGGCACTGACCGGGAGCCGCGTCGGTCGGACAGGTCAGAGATGGCCGGCGGGTTGGGTGATGAGCGTACATTGTAGGAACTAGGATAGAAGAAGACATCTCTGCCTTTGGATGCAATTCAACGGTAGATTGACAACACTACTCTACTGGCACAGTATCTACAGTACTGCAGACGAGCCGTGCCCAGCTGACCTGGTGTCATAGAAACTAAATCAAACTCTGCGGGAACTTTGCGATGGATTCAAATGACAAACATCTCAAAACTTTTTTTTTTGAGGAAACCACGCATTACCATTAATATAAGATTTGGGAATTACAGCAGACGTGGCACAACTCTGGAAGAGTCCAGACCACAACACACACAGGAATTTGCACAAAGGACCCTAGAAATAAGAAAATTACAACTAACGCCCTCGGAATCCCTGAGCACCACCACACGGCTTCCGTCCCCAACCTCCGTCGTCGCCGCCGGAGAGAAGGAAGATGGACAATACAAGATCCCAGCACAGAGGAGATACCATCGGAGACCTGCTCCTTTGTGGACCTCAATAGAAGCGTGCTGCGAACAGCACCGCCTATACCTTTGGGGCTTGTCGGCCGGAAGAAACTCCCCGTCACTCCTCCGCGCATGGCCTCGCTGCCTCCCGTCGACGTCGTCGAGGAAGAACACCGTCGCCACATCCTTCACACCGCGCATCCCGCTCCTGTGAAGCGGCCCGCTCGGACGAAGCCGACGCACGCCGCCGGCCATCTCCAAAACACTTCTCCCCGATTCCCGAGCGGTGCCGGAGCCAAACCGCCGCGGGAGCAGCAGATCGGTGAGAACAAAATCCCAACGCGGCGATGCCACAGCCGCTTCGACACCGCCGCCGAGGCACAACGCCCGCACGTCAGGATTTCGGATCCCAACGGCGGAGACTTTATTCGCCGCCACCGGAAGACCGGCGGCACGCACACCTATCCCACACCTATTTACATGTCGGAGACGAAGATCCTGGGTCCCCCCACCCTCCCGCCGCCGAGGCGACCGCCGGAGGGCAGAGAGACCCAAGATCTTGCCGGCGAAATTTGGGGGGAAGAAGAGTCGCCTCCGGATTCGCTTCTCTCTACTGTAGAGAAGGAAAGGGGAACAAGTTCATATATTTGATACTCGAGAACATCTCAAAACTTTACATGTGACGTTGTTTGACGAAAACGAAATTATTGAAGAAAACAAGTTCAGCAAATGTAACTGGCGGCAGCTATTCCTTAGTTCAGAGTTACGGCGCTAGTGGTACATTTCGTCCAAAATCACGGCGAGCGAGATGATGAACGCCTGGTCGACGCCTGGGTTGACCCTCGCCGTGTACGTGTGCCGCCCCAGCAGCGCGCCGCCCGCCGTGTCCTGCCGGGTGATCTGCGCGATGGCGTACCCGTCGTCGCCGCGGCCTTTTGCGGAGACGGTGCAGGCCCCGTCGTAGTAGCTGCCGCTGATGACGAAGTCTGGGACCCGCTCGCCGGAGCCGTTGCTCGCGAGGAAGACCCGCACCTTGGTCCTCGCCAGATTCAGCGGCGACAGCTTGACGGCCACGAACAGAAGGTTCCTCCGGCTCGTGCTGTCGCCCCTGTACGCCTGCCACCTCGACGTCGCCATGTACGAGTCGTCCTGCAGCGTCAGCACGGGGCGCCGCGACGCCGTGTCCAGGAGCAGGGACCGCGCCTGCAGGAAGCTGAACACCGCCGCCTCCACCTGCATCACCGCCACACCGCGCGCGTCGTTCACCGTGAAGTCGTGACCCGTCGCGCTGATCGTCTTGGTCACCGCGAACGCCGTCGCCCCCGCCGCGCAGTACCGCGCGTCCACCACCGGCTCCGGCACCGCCGTCTCTTCCGGCTCGCTGCTCATGGCCACGCGCGCGTCGCGGATGATAGCTTTCTTTGGGTTACTCTGCTGTGTGAATATGCTTGGACACTACGGATGGAGAAGGATTGCAAAGCGAGCATCACTTGTGCAGAGTATATATATGTTAGCGAAGAAGGTAAGCGACGATCAGGTCTCCGGCCGCGTTTTACTCTGACACTGACGCCCCAACGACCCGCTGTCGCCGCCAACTTTGAAGCGCAGAAGAAGTTGACTCAGTCTGTCGATCTAACCTGTTCTGGGTTTGGGAACACTGATTTTGACACTTAACAAAACCTCGCCATGCCGGGCAACTGGAAGTCGCTGCAATCTAATCTGCTCCTGTGATTCTCCTGGTATTTGCACCAGGCAGGGGCGAAGCTAGGGGAGAAAGGAAGTGTCAACTTCATTACTTGGCACCAGGTGGACCCTCAACTCTGCTGGTTTTGCAGAAGAAGCGGCAAAGACGTTCTACAGAGGTGGTGATACACGTATACTGTACAAAGAATCTGTGTAGTAATAATAGTGGAAAGGCAGGCGGTGATACACGAAACATTTATTAGAAAGTGCTCCATCCGTTCGAAATAATTATTTTAGAATTTTCATAACTCATACTATATGAAGTTTGACCAAGTTTATAGAAATATGCCAACATCTACTACACTTGTTTATTTTTATTAGATTCATCATGCAATATATTTTCATCATATGTAAATTTGACTTGTAGATATTGCCACATTTTCCTCTAAGTTTGGTCAAACTTAGAAATCTATACCTAATAATAAAGGAGCTAAGGTTTCTTCCAGAATTTTCGTCCAATATTTTTTTGGACCGTTTTGCCCTCCCACCAAATCGCATAATACGGCAAGGTGCCATCGTAACGGTTCGCTTATTTTCTTCTCCCCACCCTGGCCGACCGAACGGCCGCGGAAGGGCGCGTCCCCAAACTACGCCTGCCCTGAGTCCATCGCCGCCTAGCAGCCAAGCCGTGCGAAGCCGTGGTAGTTCGCACCGAGCCTGGCCTCCCGCAACAGCTTTGTGGCACGGGATCCGGTCAACCGAGCCTGGCCTGCTGCTACAACTCTCTGGCACGGGAGCCGGTCGAGCCGTTGACGGGCGGCGGAGCGGGCCGGCGGCTCGGCCGGAGACGGAGCTACGAGTGGCGGTTGTCATTATCTTCCGGTCAACAAACTCCCACGAGCCAATTCCTATGTGAATTGCCTCTTCTATGATTTGTTCCCGTGGATAATCCCATTTCATTTTCTTTTGTGCTAGATCCAGATTAGTTTTGGTTCTGTGCTAGATCCAGATTAGTTTTCGTTCTTGAGCTGAACAGATTCATGACTGCCCCGCGCCCTGCGTCTCCGATCTTCGGCCGGACTGGGTCTTCGATCTTTTAGCAACACCGGTCAATTCAAAACGGTGGTCAGTCCTTGGTCTGTAGCTTCGAGTGCTAGGAGCATATTGCTTTGATTTTACTTTCTGCATTTATGTGCACGTTCTTGATTTGATACCCAACTTAAAATTTGCAATCCTTGGTCGCCTGGGGAGGCACTACAGTAGAGCACCGTTGGGATTGTGAGAGGAAATAGGATTTGTCGATGGTTTTGGGCCGGGAAAAATGATGCTAGACACATGAGATGGGTTGATCAATTGACCACATAGTGGTCTAACGGTGGGCCCCACATTTTAAATCAGTTTTATT
The DNA here is from genome assembly GCF_022539505.1 of Lolium rigidum. NCBI lineage: Eukaryota > Viridiplantae > Streptophyta > Magnoliopsida > Poales > Poaceae > Lolium > Lolium rigidum. The sequence goes on from NC_061510.1 coordinate 405,027,968, forward strand.
TGCTGAATTTTTTTAGCTGGGTGTGGACAAATGGAGACCGAGCTACAAGTAGCATTTTATTTTCTTAAAAAGTCAGAAATCATATTTGTAAGTTCTGATGAAATCTAAAAACATACAAAATCTCAATCTCAAATTCATTGTATTTTAGGCTACACAAAAATGACAAATGTGTGAATCCGAGTATATATAGCGAATAGTACACATTTCAAAATTATAAAACTTGTCAGTTTTTGTGTAGCCTAGAATATAAAGAATTTCACATTAAAATATTGCATGATTGTAGCATACATCATTGGCTACATCTAGAAAAACAATTAGATTTTTTTGGAACTTTGAAAATATAACTTCGGATTTTTTAAAATAAAGATTTACATGTAGCTTGGCCTCCATTTGTAGTTTTTGAATTTCAGGCATGTTTTTTCCCATACACAACGGACCATAATATTTCTGAAAGAAGTGCGGGTCTTTACCGTCATGCCACGTAATTTAAATTTATTAATCTGTCTTATTGCATTGAGGTCATTGGCCCAAATTTTTGTTGATCGCAATCCACATTTCACATTGGCGTCCAAAGATCTATACCGCTCGTCAAACCTTCCTCAAACTGAGAACCGATGATCCGACCACTCAGATACCATTGAGAATTTTGTATGTTTTCGTGGCGTAGATTTTCTTTCGTCCCGTTGCAACGCACGGGCCATTTTCCTAGTTTTAATTTAAAGAAAAACTAGAACTTCAATTATTTTGGAACATGGTGGAGTGATAAATACTTATTTTCATTTAATAAAAAAATTATTCTAAAATAGACAGCCATTATGTTATGAATAAGTTGACATTGTACTTTCATAACCATAAAAACGGTTTTGGAGGACATGAGTTTTGTCAATAGGTATGAGTATACAAAATAGTTTAAGGAACTTATGATTTCTTTGTCTTATACTAAAAAAATAGCAAAACCAAGAAGTGAGCCCAGATCACTTGGTTAGCATAGCAGATGAGTACAATCCAACCGCCTAGACTCCCTATGGACGCAGACTTGGGTTCCTATTAAAAAAAACGTTGTAGGGCTTCCATTGCTGCATTCCTTTTTAGAAGAATAGCAAAACTGTTTCTCTAGTAAACATCAGATTTGTATAAATAAAAAGGGATGATAATATCCTAATTGTATGGTATCAATGTTTATCAAGAGATAACCAACTCTTATTCAACTAAGCTATAGCCACTAATAAAAGGTTGTTAATAGTGAAATATTTGGGCACATATTATATTATACATGATTAATTTTCCAAAAAAAATATATGTGATTAATGTGAACCTTAAAAGTGTGTGATCGAGTAGATCTAGTAATATGCAGACATAATTCCTAACACTTTTGTTATCCACCCGATGTAGAAGCCCAACTTCGGCATCATCGCTTTTAAAATATTCGGAAATGCATCCGTTAAGTTGATATGGGGCGGAGTGGAAATCCGAGCCCTTGCATGACATAGGGATGTCCATTCGTAGGGTCCACATATTTTACTACTCATTTTAGAAGATTTCCTTCTCCAAATGTACTGCTATTTAAAAAACTAGCACAACTTTCACGTAACAAATGCAAATGAGTTTTTGACTCCATATTCAACTTCCTCGCGAAGAGCTCTTCGAAATGAGTAATTTTCAATGTTTTAAAATTTATTTTGTGAATTGGATCTATAAAGTTCTCTATTATCTAGGTATGTAGTCCAGGCACTATGCGATATGTCGTGTTGGTTTTATAAAGTCCTTCAGAGTTTATTTAAATAGTACATCCAATATTGTCAAGAGTAGTGCTATTTTTACACACGTGACATATGTAGATTCCTTTTTACGTGGGACCATTGACCCGAATCTCGAGGAAACCTGAATAGAAGCAGTGGATGTGATATCAACTCCGCCCCATATCAACCGCACCAACTGCGTGTCCTAAAATATTTCACTCAATTCTACCATATGCCTTTCTCCCTATCAAGTTTTACACCACAAATTCCTTGTTTCATTTCTTCCATTCGATTGTATGAACACATTCATATGTTATACAATATGTGATTATCCTTCCTAGAAAAAAAAAGTACTTTGTTCTTCACTAATGATCTTAGGGAGGATCCCTTTCAGCCGGTTCACTAGTGACTTACTCATAATTTTATCAATAACATTGCATTAACTTGTGGGAATGTACTCTATAACCTTGTTTGTATCATCATTCTTGGGGATTAGAAGGTTGCTGTGTCATTCTAATTCTTCAGTATCTTTGCAGTAAGAGCCTACAAAACTTCAACGATTAAATCTTGTTCTACCATTGGTCTAAATGGTGAGCTACTATTCCTTTATCATAAAAATAATCTGTTTTACTAACGGCCTTGGATGGATAAACAATTGTTAGGAAGTTCAGTTGCAATGTAGAAGCATTTTCACTTGTTGCAATGTAGAAGCATTTTCACTTCTCAGTGCACCTTAAATCTGATATGATCATCTCGGGAATTTCTTTTAACATCCCCCACTATAGTAAACTTAAACCTGGGGACTAGCATGTATTGTATAAAATAGGAAACTTAATCCCGATAGTGGTATAGAGCAAATAAGATGCTCCTTACTTCCAAAATCACCAAAAAGTTACATGTGCAAACTGAAAATCAGAGATGCAATAAGATACATTCCATCGTAGCTTCAATCCGACGAAATTTAGGCTTAAAATCTCTATTGATGGTATAGCCCTAGCGGGTTAACTAATCGAACCAAGAAAGGGGAGAGAAACATAGGAAGCTAGGTCGGGGATGGCCAATTAGATTGATTAAGATCTTGTTTATTAGATGAAAAGAATAACCTGTCTGATGCGCTTGATGACGTATACATACAAAAATTCTCATAAATAAAAAACCGTTGGGAAAGAACACGTCATTTTTTTTACCAAACACATAGCTATATTGAAACAAATTTTTCACCAAGTGTATTCATTCTTTTATCATTGTTCCCTTCTCGTTAAGATCTCTTTTAATATTTTTCCAGATATGACCGTGTGGTTATGCACTATATAGAGATCTTCTTAAGAAGAGATGTCAAAGCAGGTGTCATTGTGCCAATGCATTTGAAACTAAACATATGTCAATTATTTATGCTAAACTTTTTTACCTCCTTGGTATTTAACTAACCAAGATATGATTTTTCATTAGTGTATTCTTAGGTTACAATCCCGGCAATGAACTACATATCAGTACTCCTAGTATGATGCCGCTTTGCACATCTTATAATGCATGTTAATCAAGGATAAAATTTGATTTACGAATAGACAAGTAGGGTTTCTTGAGTCAAAAAAACTACACTACAAAAAACACGGTACCACTGTTGTGTCATTTATCTCGCATGTAATTGTTCTAGCAACTTATCGAATTTAAATTAGGGCATGGAGAGTGTACAATTTTCGGTTTTATAAAATTTTAAGTTCTCTAGTGGAAAATACATGTACGCGATTATTTTACAGAAATATGCACTAGATTGCAAATAAATGTGGGTTAGCTTTTTTTTTCCTTAGTGAGAAAGCCCCATAGAGTAACCTTGCTTTGGACACCATAATATTGGATTTCAATGTAAAAAGGACAAAACGATCGCATGCCGTTACAGATTAATTAACATGTGCCACTTTTGTAAAATGTAGTGCATATATATACTTGTATGTGTATTCATGTCTATTTTGATATCCTCAAATATCTCGGTAGAGAGCTTTAAACTGTATGGTCTATAAATATTTTAACCGGATGAGAATTTTGCTCTATGAGTGTCTATCCCAAGTGGAAAGCAATTAGAAAAGCCTAGAGCGTATGAAGTGCCTCCCGTCATTGGCATAGATGGTTTCTTTCCTCTTGGTCAAATATCTAAGTACTTTATTACTCCCTCCGTTACTAAATATAACTCATATACTCTTTGCCATTAAAATTAGAAAACGTTCTTGGAGGAAAATTTACAGCCGATTTGGGCAGGATTACCCCTGAACAGTTGACGTGAGAAAACATAGAAGTTTGCATAAGATAAAAAAACATTATCAAATAGTATAAAAGTTGTCTGAATAAATGGTTCAATGTAATAAAGGCTATATTCTAGATTTTTTTCTCAATATTCAGGAACGGAGTGAGTATTTGGATCAAAGATGAGATAACAACGCATGCAAACTCTACTGTGCTAACAAATTCTTTTACAATACTCTCTCTTGGTCAAAATGTAGTGTGTACAATTTTCTTCAAAGGTCAACAGGTTGGACTTGACCTAGAAATACATACACAACAACCTCTACAGCTTCATCTACTTGTATGGAAGTATGTTTCATGATAATTCCAGTGATATTGATCTGATAGAGTTCATGTTGATTTATTTTTTCTACCGGAATTACAGCATAGACAGAAGAGAGCGAGCAAGAGTGACAGACTCACAGGTCACTAGACACCGAGAACAAACTTCAGTTGACAACAAACGTGTTAACAATTCTCCAAAAAGAAAAAAAACGTGTTAACAAAACTGAACTGGACCAAACAAGCGCGTTGAGCAGAGTGGTCTCGTTGTGAGCGTAGCAAATTGGATCGAAATCTCTGTCTCACGGCCACAAATCTGAACTCCATGGTTCTTCTGATCGGGCTCCGACGGCCGTGAGATGCATGAACTCGAAGCAGGGCTCGGAGCACTCGTGATTCCCCTACACAGCAGCATTGACCCACACCTACACTGCTACACAAGCACACTAGACAACACCGCGTGTGACGGTCGGATGCAGAGCGATTCGCGGAGCCGGGAGGCGGAAGCTGGAGCTGCGATCATTGGTAGTGCATCTCGTCGAGGACGACGGCGAGCGCGACGACGAAGGCGTAGTCGATGCCGGGGTTGACGGTGACGCTGTAGGCGTTCTTCCCCAGCAGCGTGCTCACCACCGTGGACCGCCGGTCGATCTGCAGCGGGGGGAAATGGAATCAAGAAGCTGTCAGTCAGTACTGCGATGAAAGGAGAGTCTTGGATGGTTTGGGATATTGGTTTGTGCTGTGGCGGCTTGCCTTTCCGATGACGGTGTTGGATTCGCCGAGGGAGACGGAGCAAGCGCCGTCGTGGTAGCTGCCGGTGATCCTGAAGTCGGGGGCCTGCTCGGCGTCGTTGCTGGCGAGGAAGACGTTGACCTTGGTAGACCACCGCAGCGGGATCACCGACGGCTTCACCACCGTGAAGAGCAGGTCCCGCCGGCTCGTGCTGTCCCCGCGGAACACCTTCCAGCGCTTGTTCATCACCAGCGCCTGCAACGACCAACCACACAATTGTTGAGATGTCATCGTCAGCTCCCAAATCACGGAGGAGAAGAAATCAACATGCTTTTGGGGGGAATCAGAGTGGGGAGAAAGAATGGATGGAATCTTGATCCAACAACACGTACCGATTCCTGGACGGTGAGGACGGGGCGGCGGTGCGCGTCGGCGAGGAGGCAGCGGCGGCGGAGGCTGAACAGCACGCCGTCGACCCGCAGCAGGACGTCGCCTGTGGCGGCGTCGGTGACGGTGAAGTCGTTGCCGGACATGCTGATCGTCTTGGCGACGGCCAGCGCCGCCTCGTCCCCGGCGCAGAAGCGCGCGTCCACCACCGCCAGCGCCGGCACCGCCTCGTCCATGGGTGTGGCACGACACGTCGGTAGGCGGCGCAGGTGGCGGCTGGAACGGGGACGGATTGGCTGGATCGGCCGTGGGGGTGGGCGCACGCGTCTTGCCTTGTGTGTCTGGTTTTGGACCCGGAGGTTTGACCAGTTTGGCAGCTCGGTTTTGGCCTATAAAAATCGCTGCTTGTTCGTTGGTGGATTCTTCCTCAGGTCTGAATAGAAGTTGTCGAAAAGATGAGCTTTGAGAAAGAAAAAGTCTAAAGCTTTACTTGGCACCAGCAGTTCTCAGGGCGCTTACGTGGACGCAGGAGAGCCGACATGCCGTTTCATTTCATTTCATTTTTTGTTACCGTGTGACAACGGCTCCAGTTGCTTAATGAGTAAACAAACAGAACCGATTCGATCTCTTTTCCTTGGCCAGGTTTGGCAAGAATCCAACACAGCGCGCCGACCACTGAGTAAAGCGTGTGGAGCCTGAAGAAGTTGCGGCCGCTGTCTCCGGTGGTCGGCCAGGCCGACATCTAACACCTTTTTTAGGTCTTGTTTGGCACTCCCTCACATTGGTAAGCCAAGCTTTATAATCTTTAACCAACTATTAATAATAAAATATTAATATATATAGTTAAATGTAAATGATATGATGGTCATTACATTATGTTCCTAATCACTTATTTTTATCTTTTAGATAATATTATATTTTTACATATTACCGGTCAAATATTGTAAAGTTTGATTTTGACAAAACATTATACGGCGTGACGTCATATGAAACAGAGGGAGTAGAGTATTTTGAGATTATCCCCACCAAACACCAAATCACCACTTAAGCCTGTTTTGATACTAGAGTTTTCGTGGAGATTAATGAGGATAATTTTCTATAGAATTGGGTGAAAACTCTACCTTCACACAATCCCTTCAAGTCAGCAATCCTCAATCTACTATGTGGGGGTAAGTATCGGGGAATGATAAAAATACACTAGAATTTAGAAAAAAATGGGGATTAAATTATCCAAATACACTAAAGCCAAACATATTCTTTGGGATAAGTGGGGATTTGGGGTTTAGTGGGGATAATCCCCATAAATACGCTAGTACAAAACCAGGTCTTATTAGTAAAATTGTGTTCGGTGATGGTAGTTTATTGGTTAGTTCAATTCCCACTTTACCCACTTTTCTTCTTCATTTTTAGTGTACTTTTTCAAATTTCGAATACATTACCCATGTATAGTGGATTGGGGGTCGGTGATTTAGCGGGATTGGATAATTGCCTTTTAAAAATATCCCACCTAATCCTTATAAAAACACTACAACCAAACAAGACTTCAATGTGTTTACGGCAAACGAGCTCGAGATTCTTTTTTTTTTTATAGAAGGACACAAGATTTGTCTTAATTCATTGAGTAGGCAGAAGAAATAGTCACTTGTTTACAATATAGGACCAAACACTCATAAAGCATAGTATCTGGCATAACACTACCAAAAAAATGGCACCCGTTACAGCCTAAGACTTGCCATCTAACTTAATCGAGTTGAAAACAAGCATCACCATGGTGCTCTTATTTCTAGATGTCCTCGTGTTTCGTTCGTTCCAAAGGGCCTAAGAGACCATCATTGAGAGACACGCCACCGCTTTTCACCGCCCCCGTGGCTAAGAACTAAGCTACTCCACCAAGGTTGGGCATCATCGTGGAAGGCATGAAAATATTGGAGGCCCAACCAATCCTTAATCAGGTTCCAAATGCGAATGGAGTAACGACAATGGAACAGAAGAAGGTGAGCCGCAATCTCTTCTTGATGTCGACAAAAAGGACACTTTGTGCCCAGCGCCCTTTTTCTCTAATCGATCAGTCGTCCAAACCCATTTTTGAATGATTGATCAGGAGAAAAGCTTGCACTTTTGGGGAGCCTAATTCTTCCAAATAAGAGTCCATCTCGGAACCAATTGTCCCGGCAAATCGCACCATGTAAACTGAGGAGCAAGAGTAGACCCCGAAGTTCCTGCAAGTGAACCAATAATATGAAAGTGGGCAAACCGCCCATACACCGAGAGAATTTGGATCGCTGACATGTAGTACCTCGAGGTGAACCAATAATATGAAAGGACTTCTTTCTATTCTCAAGAGATCTAATTTTCTCCGAAAAACACCAAGTTCACACAAACACACATGCACACCCTCGTAGCCTCGTAGCGTACACTTTTGTAGCGTCCATAGAGGATTAGAAGAAAATATCTACTAATTACACATTTATATGCTAACACGATACATATCTTTGTAATAAAATTTATATATATTTAAAAAATCACAAAATTATGGGTGTTCGTAAGTTGTGTGTTCACATTCCCTAAAATTTTCAGAGTCAAATTCGAAATACACGGAGAGAAACAAAAATAAAAAATTGCTATGTGAATAGTGCCATTTTTGTCTTGTTGGCACTATTCATGTTGAATTCTTCTTTTCTGTGTGTATTTTGAATTTTGTTCTCAAAATTCTATACATGGTAAACACACATCTCCTTAACATTCACATATTTATTTCAGATTTTTTAGAAACTTGCAAAATTGAATTTTAAAGCATGGTATCATGGTATTGAATTATAAGGTGTGGGATCACTAGATATGCTCTCAAGGATTATCATACTTGACCTTTGATGATTGATGAAGTACCATAGTCGTCTTGGTATTGAGGAGAACACCAAATTCCCTTTCAAATTATAATTTAAGTTAACAAGCAAAGCGTCGCGACTCACGATGGATCCAAAAAAAGTCACACCTTGAGATATTACCATTCATCTAAAATACCATTAGCCCTCTTCTCTATGTGAGAATTATCCAATGGCAAAATATTTTGATACATTTTCTTATGGAAATATCCATACGAATAGTGGACCATAATAGTTCGTTACTTTTTTCAAAATTAAAACCTCCAATGGTCTATGCTAAACTCGTGTATTGATGAACTTAAAATCTCGCTCAAAACACAACAATGCAACCAATGCATGTCAAGATTTGTTGAATCATCGAGGGCAAATAGAAGTTGTTGCTTGATACGTCTCAAACGTATCTATAATTTCTTATGTTCCATGCTACTTTATTGATGATACCTACATGTTTTATACACATTATATGTCATTATTATGCGTTTTCCGGAACTAACCTATTGACGAGATGCCGAAGTGCCAGTTCTCGTTTTCTCGCTGTTTTTGGTTTCGAAATCCTAGTAAGGAAATATTCTCGGAATCGGACGAAATCAACGCCCAGCATCTTAGGATTGCATGAAGCTTCCAGAACACCCGAGAGTCGCCAGAGGGGGGCCACAGGCCCACCAGACGACAGGCCGGCGCGGCCAAGGGGGGGCCCGCGCCCCCTGTTGTGTTGTCGCCTCGTTGACCTTCTGACGCTGTAATATCCCAGGTTTAGAGGCAAGAAAAAGAGAGAACACGAGAGTGTGCACTGCATTCATGCATAGAAAATCCGGGGGATTTTCGCGCGTTCATCTAAAACACAAAGTGATCGAGGTTTCTCTTGTGTCGATGGAATTGATGTGTGTCATCCACACAAGTGCGATAAATTTCGACATGACCTTTGTTGATTTATTATATTTTCAAGGGAAGCAGTTTGAATTCAAATTCAAATATGGAAGACAGAATTCAAACAAGATCTTGAATTGGAATTTGAATTCTAAACAATTATATAAATGCAAAGTAACAATAAATATAAATGAGAAACAAATATTACAAATAACAGTTCACATAAATATTATTACAACACTTATTATAATATTACAAGTTACACAAGAAATATGAGAATACAAAATGGAAAATTACAAAATAATGAAAAGAAAACCCTAAGACTAAATCTTCATCTTCTCAATCCTTAGTCTTCATTTACTGCAATAAGAGAAACAAAACAAAGACAATAGGAAAACAAATTGTTATGGTTAAAATGTCGCCATCATCAAAGATGAGGCATTTTGATATTGGAACTCGACTACTAGATATTAGAAACTTGTTCTAATATCTAAATTGTGGATTAGAGGGATCAATTTCAGTTTATAGGCAGCTTTGGAAATTATGTATCATCTCTGGACAATAAGAGGGATCAATGTATCATTCTATATCATTTGGCATCAATGAGCAAATAGGCAACAGGGACAAGTAACAACATTTGATCCATGTCAAATAAGAGAAAAGGGCAACAATATTTAATCCACTTATTTTAGGCAACAAAGGCAACCAATTAATCCCTCTAACCTAACCAAGTTCCTATTTAAGCAAGCCCACATGATTTAAATAAAGTAATTCACCATTGACATTAAATGGTCAAGATGAATGATCATTAGCTACACAATTTAATCCCACAGGTTATAATGCAAAGCTCACATGTAGCAGCCCATAAGAATTAACACTTGGCAGTACCAAAATAAGGCAAAGCATGGTCAGGCAAGGGATAAGATCAACCTGAGATGCCTTGCACAATAGGATAAGAGCAAACCAGCAGTGCCTTGCACATGAGGCAAGGAAAGCCAATTTGGCCACCTCCACAGGGAGAAAAGGGCCACTTGCTAGCAGCACTGTCACCACTTGCATGCTATGTGCTGTCGATACCACAACATCTGCACAGCAGTATAAAAGCAGGGCCATCACAGCCAACCAAACCGTTTGGTTCATACATCACCGTATTCGGTACTAGCAGCTCTTTGAGCATATCCACACATCGACGACTCAACTAGTAAAAAATTTCACTAGCTGAATCAACCAGAACATCAAGAGTATGCCAACAGATCCTAGCAATGATCTACCAACCAGAATACATCTATATATTTAGCTAGATCTTTGGAGATAAATCAAGCTGCGAGGAGGAGCAGACATGCCACAAGAAGAAGGTTGTTTCAGATGCCAGAAGACCAGGCTAGTCTGATCTACTACAGCAGGTTGATCTTTAGATCATCTAGCATATATTCTTCCTCAGTCACCCTCTATCTCTCACCACTATCCATTCACTGTCGCCGGAGTTGAGGACGAATCCGACGGAGGAGACCACCCCAAGCTCCGTGTAGTAGCTCGTTGGATGCGCCTGGCGATGTAGGTACTCCTGGCGGAAGGAATCGAGAAGGGGATCTCGGAGCGACGCCAATTTCGGTGTTCCCTTTCTCCGGCCATCGCCGGGATCCGCAAAATACTGCTTGCCACAGTCACCAATCGTCGCCATCGAGCACACCATCATCCTCAGGGTGAGTCAATGCATCTTTAGAGTCCACTTGAGCATCCTAGATCCCTCTGTATCTCGGTTTCGAGATCTCGCCGGAGCTCACCGCCGCCGCACCTGGTTGCCGGTGATGCTCCGATGCTCCCCTTAGAAAAGCGAGACCGCCATTAGCTTTGTCTTGCAGTGCTCGTTCGAATGACCCTAACCATGCATCTCGGGGTGCCCTAAATCGGCGGCGCCACCGTGTACTGACCGCCGGCGTTCAAACGCCGGTGAGGCCAACGTGGCCGGTGGGGTCTCTTGGCATCGTTGACTGGTCTTTGCCCGCGTGGCAATTGACCCAGTCAATGGACCCACTGGTCAGTCTCTCTGGGTAGAAATGAATCGGTATGTCTAATATTTTCGAGTTATTTAAAAATCCAGTAAAATACTGAAACTTTGCAGAAATAGATAAAATTCATTTCAACTCAGAAAAATATAAATAATATATCAAAATGCTCACAAAAATAAACTCTATTCAAATAAAATATAAAACAAAAATGTGTGTCAAAATAAAAATTCACTTATTTTTTAACTTTATTAATTATGCCATTTCAATTATTTAAAATGCAAATTGAATTCAATAATTAGTGAAGTTTAAAAATTAAATTTTAACTATTCAGTAACTAAGTAAAATGTTAAGATTAATTTTATTTATCATATTTGCATTAACTTAATTATTAGTGGTAATTCATAAACCCTAATTGCAAATTACTATTTTCTATTTTCTTTAAATAGTAATAACTCAAGAAAATATTATAAGCCAATATTATTTTGGTAAATCAAAACTTATTTACTTAAACATCTTTAGTTAAACAAGTTAATTATTTTAAACCCTAATACCAATTATTAAACCCTGATTCTGAATGAAACCTAAATAGAAGTTGCTCTAATTATTAAATCTTGTAAAAATTAATAAAATGTCAAACCATTACTAATGTTGTTTCAAAGTAATTAGTAACCACACCTAAATTGACAATTATAATTTTAGAAGATGTACCATAATTTAGAAACCCTAGTTTCAATTTAAGTAAGACCTTGATCTCATTAATTCATGTGATCACCCTAAATTAGAAGCAACTCCAAAACCCTAGTTATGTGTTACATATGATCATGTGAATTTCACCTTACATAGAGAACCTTATTATGTGACCAACAAATACAAGTCAAGATCTACCAACATAGAACCAATTCACATGAGGCATCATTTCATGTCTCTATTTCCAATTTAAAACCTATATGATCCACTAGTGCCACCTAAATATAAACCCTAGCTTGTTACCACATGTTAGCACCATTGATCATCAATCCATTATACCACACCATTAGGATCAACCTTAAACATCATAATTTAGTAGAACCATAAGATGAACCCTAATACCAACCTTGTGTAATAATTCACAACACATGCTCCCATTCCACTCAACCCTACTTAGGAAATGATAATCCACTTAGCTTAGGAACTATTAGTGATTATGTAGTAAAGCAATTGTGAAACTATAATAAACCCTAGTGGCTAATTTATAGAACCATCTGGATAACCATCCTTTGAAATGATATCATAATCAACCATAGTAATAAATTGTTAATACTTGCTATGTATAGACCAATTCTATTTAAACAATCCAACTAGTTCCTATTAGAGAACTAAATGAATCTAATAAGTAAATCCTAAAAGCCCTAGCCCTAATTATAGTAGTTCATATTCTTATTTAACCTGTTCTTCAAAAGTTATTCTTTTGAAGTACAATCAAACCTTAGAAGCTCTAATCCTTCTTTGAAATACTTATTATTTCTTAATCAACATGTTCTTCAAAAGTTATTCTTTTGAAGTATAGTATAAGTAATCATCAATCATGTTCTGCAGAACTTAAAATTGACAACTATTCTTACATATTATTCCACCATATTCTTATGTGTATGATTATTATGATGTCTTATATCACTTGGTTATGATGCTCATATAACCAAACCCTAATAAGAACCTTGTTTGAGAACCATTCTAAAAGCGCAACCAACCCTAAAGAAATCTTTACAACTCATCAATCTTAAATCATCGGGATCAGGTTACACTCGGGACGATTGCATCTCATACTATGCATTATAGCATCTTTGCCAGTTCTTTAAACATTGTCCTTACCGGACGATGATGGTATTTCAGCATTTGGAGTTCTCACGTATCGAAGCTTTTGCTCGCATAATCTTGCAGTCAAGAAAGGCAAGTTCATCGCTTGCTCATGTCATTTGATTATTTTTATCAAACTATATGCACGAGTACTATACTTATCACTCATGCATTGAAAAGCAAAGTATTATTTTACAATTATGAATATGACTATGTGGTGGGCAATGGAACCATGGTATGTGTTGATATGGTGGAGGTTCCATTGCAATGGGTTATATCACCCTAGGATTAATTACCAATGCCGTCCAGTGATTCTAGCGCCGTACAAACCGCGTTGACCATGAGACCTATAATGGCTCTGGGGAAGCCAGTCGTATCTTTTCCCTTCTGCACGCCAACAGATTGGTAGAGCCGGCGGGGTGTTGGAGGCACTGCCGTAGGTTGGGATGGCCTTTTAAATCCCCATCCATTAGTGATGATGGCTCTACGATCTATGAAGGATTGTCCAAAGTACACCATGAGTAAAGCCGTATTATCGGGGGAAGTCTACTGGAGGTGTGCGGGTGGACAAAAGGGTGGGTTTGCAGTCGCGGAGAAGGCGGTGTGGGCTTGGATCTTACACCTGGCCTCACACCAAAGGAAGTGTGGACGAGCATGCTACTCGGTTGGCAACAAGGATAAGTTCTCTTATGGGAAAAGTAACGCACCTCTGCAGAGGATACTGAATTGTGACTGTCACTCCTTGTTCCGGGAAGGGAACTGCTAACGCGGTAGGAAAGGAACTCCACGAAGTTCTAATCAACCTGTGAAGACTGACGGGCATAGTTTTCAGAATAAAATAAACCTTTTGAAGAAATGTTTATGAAAACTTGCATTGGCCTATGACTTTCTGGTCTATGGTCGTAGCTAGTGCATGATACACCTATTTCCTAATATGAACTTGCTGAGTACGCTCGTACTCATTCTATCTCGTTTGAACCCCCTTGTTAGATCAACGTACCGAAGGAGAAACTACCGTGGAACTCGAAGACAAAGGAGTCAACTGCAACAAGATGAAGAATCCAATCAACGAAGTCAATGGAGTCAACTTCTGCATCAGCTATAATGGAAACCTAGACTAGTAATAGAAGGGAACCTTTCCCTAATCCTAGCACCTAAGTAGCTAGAGTTCTATAGCAAGCCAATTAGCTCTTAAACTTGAGTTAGCTATAAGATAGACTACGAGTCGTTCTTCTGGAGCTTTATTTGAAGTTTTACCTCACTGTAAAGTAGGAGGTTGTGTTGATCTTATGTAAACAGTTCGTGTGTACTTCTATAGACATACCTTGGACTCGCATATGTTTCTGTTGTACCACTCTGAGAGATGTAATATGAGTGGAACGGTGTTTCACTTGTGTTATGTCAACGACTTGTGTACTACACCATGCAGTGGTACGCTAGGTCATCACAGACGCCGCCTCTTCGCCTATATAAAGGTCCCTGACCTAAAACACGATAGAAAAAAAGCCACGGTACGAGAAACCTTCCAGAGCCGCCGCCATCGCGAAGCCAAGATCTGGGGGATAGGAGTCTCTGTTCCGGCACGCCGCCGGGACGGGGAAGTGCCCCCGGAAGGCTTCTCCATCAACACCACCGCCATCTTCATCAACGCTGCTTGTCTCCCATGAGGAGGGAGTAGTTCTCCATCGAGGCTAAGGGCTGTACCGGTAGCTATGTGGTTCATCTCTCTCCTATGTACTTCAATACAATAATCTCATGAGCTTCCTTACATGATTGAGATTCATATGATGATGCTTGTAATCTAGATGTCATTATGCTAGTCAAGTGGATTTTACTTATGTGATCTCCGGAGACTCCTTGTCCCACGTGTGTAAAGGTGACAGTGTGTGTACCGTGTGGGTCTCTTAGGCTATATTTCACAGAATACTTATTCGCTGTTATGAATGGCATAGTGAAGTGCTTATTTATATCTCTTTATGATTGCAATGTGTTTTGTATCACAATTTATATGCGTGCTACTCTAGTGATGTTATTAAAGTAGTTTATTCCTCCTGCACGGTGTAATGGTGACAGTGTGTGCACCGTGTAGTACTTGGCGTAGGCTATGATTGTGATCTCTTATAGATTATGAAGTTAACTATTGCTATGATAGTATTGATGTGATCTATTCCTCCTTTCGTAGTGTGAAGGTGATGTTTGACGATTTTTTGTATCGAACATTCATATTATGAGTAGGGATTATCACATGTCATTTATATGACCCGTGGGTCCCGCAATATGCAAAATATTTATGGGAGAATATATGTGTGATATTGAACTCATTTTATAGGGTTCGTCATCTACATCATCATGATGCAAAGAGGCCATGATTTAGGCAAACGATTCAGATAATATGGTTTTCCAAAGATTTGAAATGCTTATGAGCTAGCTAGCTAAGTCATGTTCATCGATCAACTCTCCATGCATGCAATATTCCAATGGCAGAAGCAATTATCCATTGCGTTGCACTACGTAGGAGAGGTGGGTCTCATGAGTATGCCTCCCGTGAAACTTTCTTCAAATACGTATATATCTAGTCTTCGTACGGCCGGGTCAGCGATTGCGTCACGCGCACCAGGTTTAGATAAAATCGTTCTGAACTCCAAGCCTATGAGTGCGCTCACGAGATAAAATCCTAGGTAGTTTGAACAGCCACGCGTTTTCCGTCAGCGTGAGCTACAAGCCACGGCCTCCGCCTATATAAAGGCAAGGAAAATACTTGAAATCAGCCGACCGATCTGAGGCAAAAGATCGGTTGCCTCTTTCGCGCGCCTTTCCTCTGGTCCGCTCCCGCGCATGCAATTCACTCGCTCCCTTCCCCATCCCGTGCCGTGGTAGATTGCTTTTCTGCGTCGACTGCGCTCCTGCCGGGTGGTCTGTGGCCCTGGTAGGCCATGTTCATGTCCTTTAGACTTTTCAGCCGGCTAGTACTGAGTGTAGAAAGCTAGCTAGTCCACGTAGTAGTCCTACCTAGCTATTTTTGTCTTCCAACCATACTAGTAGCTGTACTAATAGTACCCTACTTACAAAGAATATGAGCAACTACCAAACAGTACGTGAATATTCCTCTACGATTTTTTCGATGTTGCATATGCTAGCTATTTTTGTAACAGACGAGTATGGGTTTTGTGGTGAAAGCACACGCGATATGTTGTAATGTTTACATGGGCGTTTGCCACATTTTATGTTTTTTCAGTTTTCTCGATGTCGCATAAGTTATTTAGAATTGTAACAAACTCGTATGAGTTTTGTTGTGAAAGAAGATGCCAGATATTGCAAAGGTTTGCTACAAGTGTTTTCTTATGCTTACATGATTTTTAAAATGGTGCAAAATAATTTTTTTGTTGTAATAGTTTGTATATTTTGTAAAATTAGTTGTTGATTTTTGTTGTCAATTAATATTTATCAAAATAAAATGTTCTTAACCACTTTTTCATTGCTACACACACATTATTTTTGTTGTAATAATTTGTGATTTTCTGGTAAAATTGTTGGATATTTTTGTTGTGAATCAAACTACAATTTATTTGTTGTTTAACAACTTATTATTGTAGCATTCACTTATAAAAGCATTTACATAATTTTGTTGTAATAGTATATTTCTTTTATACACGGGGTGATGATTTTTTGTTGTACTAGTATTTTTTTTACATGTGGTGTGATGATTTTTTAATGTAATACTCTCCATCCTACGATAAACTACAGTGTCATTTTTTCCTAAAACTGTTGAGGAAGAAAAGAAGCCTGGAATAGTGTGGAGCAAGTAGTAGTCCTACTACTTCGTAGTAGTAGGTAGCTAGTAGCATAGGCAGAGACAACACATGTGAACACTTCCATGCACATCAGCTAGCAGCCTAGGCTTTTGCAGCTGCATGCAAGCATGGTGCCATGGTGGCAGCGTTTCAACCGGCCAAGGGAAAAGTCACACGTCGCCCCCGCACAGCCGTAACAGCGCGAAAGTGATCAGTCGGAGGGGTGATTCCCGAGCATCGCTTGCTGCGACGTTTTGTGGTCCCACTTGCGTGTGAAAGCGACGTTTCTTGAGCTGACCATCCGACGGACATACGCACCCGTGTCCTGCCATCGTACGGTTGCGGGGACAACCGATTTTCTGCACATATTCGGCCGACCGACGCCTAGCGTCTGCCTAAAGGCAAAGGCATCTCCCGGCCAAGTGGAGGAGGACCATACGTGAGAAGGAGAGATACACCCGCGCACGCGGACGCGGGAGGAAAAGGCACAATCTCGCCAGACCCTCGCGCCACGCAAGTTCGTCGCTTCGCATCAGAATTTTGCAGCGACGAACAACACCATATTCATCCATCCAGTTTGTCGATCTTGCATCAAAATTTTGCAACGACGAACGCCACACTTTCACCCACCAAATTTCGAGACGATTGTTGCGACGCAACGGTGTCTATGGCGACTACTATGGGACCAGGAGGGAAGCGCGTCTTTGACGGTAAGCAATAAATTTTAGCATCTTGATACTTCTTCCTCAAAGTGTTTATGCTACGACGTATATGCATCTGTCACTGATTCAAAAGGAAACATCAAGATCAAAGTAATTATATACTCCGCCATCGAAGCGAGGCTATAAATCATGGCCCCCCGATGTGATGGAATCGCTGATCGAATACATGAGCGCGGGACGACTATCCCCACGATGTTGGTTTATCCCTACGATTGTGGATTCCCTCAACAAGGGTGGTCGACTGCAGATCTGTATAATTTATGACGGAAGTATACGGCCAAACGCCAAATATGAAGGAGTCGAAATATCAAATTGATCTTGCTCCTTACGGGGAGGCATGCTCAATCATTCATCTACATCTCGCCCCTTATGAGGAGGCGTCCTTACCATATATCCGTCATCGAAATTGCTCCTACACGGACGCGAGATTAACATATTTGAGAAGCATCATCCAACATACATGTGTGATACTATTTGACATCGACACCTTGGCCAAGTGTCGACGAGACAATGGCTACATATCATTTCCATCATGTCTAAGCTAACGAGGCTAGACAAAACCATGGCCAAGTGCCGACGAGGCTAGGTCACTATTATTATCGACATGTCCCAAACCTACGGGATCGGACATACTGTTGCTTGGCACCGACGAGGCGATAGCAACACATACACATGTCCGCGTCCGATGAAGTCGTGGCGTTACATGACTCGGGCACCGACGAGGCGAAAGTCATCCCCTTCATCGACATATCCTGTTGGTCATACCAACATGGCGATAATACATGTGACTGGGTTTCGGCGAAACAAAGCCACCCGCACACATATTTTCCATTAATATCACAATGCATATTGATGAGCAATCCAAACATGACGACGACCATCAGCGCAGCTTAATCGGAGGTATTCCGTGGGGCTTGACCCTGCGGATGTAATTAACCGGATGCTTGCAAAAGTACCGGGAATCAATGAACTACGCAATCTCCTATGTCAGATACTCCATGAGCGCGACGTAGAAGGCAAAAAGGATATAGTCCTATTGGAACATGCAATATGTATTTGTACAATGCAATGATATGAATAAAATGCAGTGTTCCTCATATGTTGTTTTACCTTTATTTGTCTATTTTATTTTATTTCTTGTTTTCATTAAGCAAGATGGCACGCCCGCATATTTGTACTCCCATGTACGCATCTAGCAAAACTCCTACATACCTAGGGGAAAGTTTCGCTACTTTTTGTCAAAACAAAATTGGCACGCCCGGTGGGACTTGATTCTCCTCCCATCTTTGCTGCGCTCCGAAAGTCGTCAAATATATTGGTTCTATATTGCTCGTTGAAAGCCACTGCATTGAGCATTGAGACGTTGCTAGAAAAATGCAATGTCCTGCACAAAACGCATGGGTTAAACCTTCTAAAGGAATCCATGACACAATCGATGGATGCTTTGCGAATGGAAGTAAAATTCCACCTCTTGCTCAAAGCTCATGAAGGCATGCACAAACAAAAAAAAGCGTGCTTCTTCTGTTCAAGCACATGGCAAATGCGTGCTCAAAAGAATCACAGGATTACCCGTCATGAGTGAGTCCTGTGCGATCAAATTGGAAGGGGCAATGCAATATTTTCTTGCTACTCCCGTTCTGATCGTTGCCTTGGAGATTCTACAACATGAAAACACGGTCTATAATTTCACATCCGCTCTGTAACAAGAAGCGGTGAATTATACAACATAAAAAAGGTTCATGGTTCCAATGACTATGGTGATCAGAGCGATGTGCTGTCAGGCAACCAATAGCCCGCTCCATATCTGTTGAAAGATGATAATAGATCAACTTATCATGGCAACACCTGTCCATAAGAGAAAATAAAAATATCAAGAACATCGACAAGAGCATATAAGGTGACCACATGCAATCTTAAACATGGGGCAAGTGCATAAAATGTCACTTCCGCAGCCGATTGAGGTACGACCTGCAGGCATAACGTCTCAAGCTCCACCCTTGACGCGGGTCTTCTTGCAACACCTTCTTTCGTACCAAGATATGCACATCAAAAAAAAAAACTGGCGAGCTTTCTATCAAGAATTCCGAGAAATTGTACTCGACAAGGTTCATGTCCGAGCCAAATCAGATGGGCGTGTTCACTCATTTTAAGATATAAATACGTTGAAGCTCTCCCCAAAATTGTTGGAGAAACGAGAGGTACAACTACACTGGCGTTCGCCTTGTCCAATGACCATGCCAACAACAACAAGAACCACTGCATAATGTCACCACCCTCCTCATGTTCAGCTCTAGCCGAACATAAGGAGAAGAATGGAGAAGTCCAATAGTAACCCCCACTCCGGATACTATGCAAGTAGTTACGAAGCTACGAACGTTGACGGAGGTGATTGAGCTTAAAAATACTTTAACGTTTCTTTCCCTCAGTACGATCTTTGCAAACTCAACAAAAAGGCTCGTACCTTGCGACTTCACATACGAATGCTTTGGGTCTAAGATATGGCATGACCCTAGTCGTCGTCAGATGCGACCAAGATTTGTGAATGGTTAACAAGGAGATGAATCATTTCCCTAACTAGGGCTACCACTTCCTTCCACGGCGCACTTCATGCCTCGTACCTGGGGGCAGTCCCGAAAAGCTACATAAGTTGGGTCATCCAAGGATGTTTGCCTTTCCTCTTCTGCCTGAAACACTACCCCGTGCACTATTCAAGAGCCATACCATGCCTCAATTGCGAGCCACAAACCTAGCATGCATAGTCGTGTAGCACCTCCAGCCGAGGTTCTCATTACTCCGGGCTCGACTATGCCACCTGACGTTGAGCCTCAATCAAGTCGATACTCTTCTAAGCGGAGCCAAGGTCAATAAGACACAGGCCGGGGGCCATGGAAGAAGATTTCCTCCTCCCACCCACAAGCATAGTTACACAGCCCCGCAAAGGAGGGAATATGCTACTCGTACTATGTAATCACCATCGGTATTACTGAGTGCTGAAGCTACTTCTTTGCCAGCTCCACTCGTACTGAGGAGCTTCTAAAAGCCTCACCACATGTGGCTCATCAGCCCCTATCGTACTGGAGACGCACGCTGGTCCAACGACTAGAAGCATAGAACATCCACAAGGATCGATACTAAGAAGGGTGGCCGAGATAGAGGAACTACAGGGTGCTGCACCTAAGCAGCCCCCATCAATGTACATCTCCACAACAATGCCGTTACAAGTCTTGGTGATCCCAGAAAAACATTATGGGTTTCCGCCTACTCTCTTCTATAAGGTCCCGCAGGTTGCCATCACCACCCGCCATATGCGAAGTGTGGTGGGGTCAAGCAGAGAAGATCATCAAGAAAAATAAAAAGAAGTTCCAGCCAAGATATGGTCTGGGTTACATCCGCTCAGAGTCTTCTGAAAGTGAGGACGAAGGAAATGATAATCCACAAAGGGTCACATGCCACATGGCATTTGTACATGATCCAAGTGAGAGCAAGGAGTCAACCTCCAACTGCGAGGATGGTTCATAGATCCATGACCACCCTCCAAGGTAAGTATATGAGGCTGCCCCCGCACCTCAACAACTTGAAGATGGCGGACAACTCACTACTGATGAGCTTGTCGAAGTAAACGTACCTAGGCACGGAGGAGGAGCCGCGCCCTACCTTTGTTAGTAGTGCCCTCACCCCCTTGGAAAAAGAAAGCTATCGAGAATTCCTAATGGAGTTCTGAGATTGCTTTGCATGGTCATATAAGGAAATGCTTGGACTCGATCCACGGGTCGCTACACACAAGCTATCAATTGATCCCAAGTTCAGGCCTGTGAAGCAGCAACCACGCCGCTTTTGCCCAGAACTGTGATGGCGTGTAACTCACACGTTCGTTGGGAACCCCAAGAGGAAGGTATGATGCGCACAGCAGCAAGTTTTCCCTCAGAAAGAAACCAAGGTTTATCGAACCAGGAGGAGCCAAGAAGCACGTTGAAGGTTGATGGCGGCGGGATGTAGTGCGGCGCAACACCGGGGATTACGGCGCCAACGTGGAACCTGCACAACACAACCAAAGTACTTTGCCCCAACGAAACAGATGAGGTTGTCAATCTCACCGGCTTGCTGTAACAAAGGATTAACCGTATTGTGTGGAAGATGATTGTTTGCAGAAAACGATAAAACAAGTATTGCGATAGATTGTATGCGATGTAAAGAATAGGACCGGGGTCCACAGTTCACTAGAGGTGTCTCTCCCATAAGATAAAAGCATGTTGGGTGAACAAATTACAGTCGGGCAATTGACAAATAGAGAGAGCATAACAATGCACATACATGTCATGATAAATATAGTGAGATTTAATTGGGCATTACGACAAAGTACATAGACCGCTATCCAGCATGCATCTATGCCTAAAAAGTCCACCTTCAGGTTATCATCCGAACCCCCTCCAGTATTAAGTTGCTAACAACAGACAATTGCATTAAGTATTGCGCGTAATGTAATCGGTGACTACATCCTTGAACATAGCACCAATGTTTTATCCCTAGTGGCAACAGCACATCCATAACCTTAGAGGTTCTTGTCACCCCTCCAGATTCACGGAGACATGAACCCACTATCGAGCATAAATACTCCCTCTTGGAGTTACTACCATCAACTTGGCCAGAGCCTCTACTAATAACGGAGAGCATGCAAGATCATAAACAACACATAGGTAATAACTTGATAATTAACATAATATAGTATTCTCTATCCATCGGATCCCGACAAACACAACATATAGAATTACAGATAGATGATCTTGATCATGTTAGGCAGCTCACAAGATCCAACAATGAAGCACAATGAGGAGAAGACAACCATCTAGCTACTGCTATGGACCCATAGTCCAGGGGTGAACTACTCACTCATCACTCCGGAGGCGACCATGGCGGTGAAGAGTCCTCCGGGAGATGAATCCCCTCTCCGGCAGGGTGCCGGAGGAGATCTCCGAATCCCCCGAGATGGGATTGGCGGCGGCGGCGTCTCGGTAAGGTTTTCCGTATCGTGGCTCTCGGTGCCGGGGGTTTCGCGACGGAGGCTATTTGTAGGCGGAAGGGCAGGTCAGGAGGCGGCACGAGGGGCCCACACTATAGGTCGGCGCGGCCAGGGCCTGGGCCGCGCCGCCCTAGGGTGTGGCCACCTCGTGGCCCCACTTCGTCTCCTCTTCGGTCTTCTGGAAGCTTCGTGCAAAGTAGGACCCTGGGCGTTGATTTCGTCCAATTCCGAGAATATTTCGTAACTAGGATTTCTGAAACCAAAAACAGCAGAAAATAGCAACTGGCACTTCGGCATCTTGTTAATAGGTTAGTTCCAGAAAATGCACGAATATGACATAAAGTGTGCATAAAACATGTAGATATCATCAATAATGTGGCATGGAACACAAGAAATTATCGATACGTCGGAGACGTATCAGCATCCCCAAGCTTAGTTCTCGCTCGTCCCGAGCAGGTAAAACGATAACAAAGATAATTTACGGAGTGACATGCCATCATAACCTTGATCATACTATTTGTAAACATATGTAATGAATGCAGCGATCAAAACAATGGAAATGACATGAGTAAACAAGTGAATCATAAAGCAAAGACTTTTCATGAATAGCACTTCAAGACAAGCATCAATAAGTCTTGCATAAGAGTTAACTCATAAAGCAATAAATCAGAGTAAAGGTATTGAAGCAACACAAAGGAAGATTAAGTTTTAGCGGTTGCTTTCGACTTATAACATGTATATCTCATGGATAATTGTCAACATAGAGTAATATAATAAGTGCAATATGCAAGTATGTAGGAATCAATGCACAGTTCACACAAGTGTTTGCTTCTTGAGGTGGAGAGAAATAGGTGAACTGACTCAACATTAAAAGTAAAAGAAAGGTCCTTCAAAGAGGAAAGCATCGATTGCTATATTTGTGCTAGAGCTTTTATTTTGAAAACATGAAACAATTTTGTCAACGGTAGTAATAAAGCATATGAGTTATGTAAATTATATCTTACAAGTTGCAAGCCTCATGCATAGTATACTAATAGTGCCCGCACCTTGTCCTAATTAGCTTGGACTACCGGATCATCGCAATACACATGTTTTAACCAAGTGTCACAATGGGGTACCTCCATGCCGCCTGTACAAAGGTCTAAGGAGAAAGATCGCATTTTGGATTTCTCGCTTTTGATTATTCTCAACTTAGACATCCATACCGGGACAACATGGACAATAGATAATGGACTCCTCTTTAATGCATAAGCATGTGGCAACAATTATTATTCTCATATGAGATTGAGGATATATGTCCAAAACTGAAACTTCCACCATGAATCATGACTTTAGTTAGCGGCCCAATGTTCTTCTCTAACAATATGCATGCTTAACCATAAGGTGGTAGATCTCCCTTACTTCAGACAAGACGAACATGCATAGCAACTCACATGATATTCAACAAAGAATAGTTGATGGCGTCCCCGAAACATGGTTATCGCACAACAAGCAACTTAATAAGAGATAAAGTGCATAAGTACATATTCAATACCACAATAGTTTTTAAGCTATTTGTCCCATGAGCTATATATTGCAAAGGTGAATGATGGAATTTTAAAGGTAGCACTCAAGCAATTTACTTTGGAATGGCGGAGAAATACCATGTAGTAGGTAGGTATGGTGGACACAAATGGCATAGTGGTTGGCTCAAGGATTTTGGATGCATGAGAAGTATTCCCTCTCGATACAAGGTTTAGGCTAGCAAGGTTATTTGAAACAAACACAAGGATGAACGGTGCAGCAAAACTCACATAAAAGACATATTGTAAACATTATAAGACTCTACACCGTCTTCCTTGTTGTTCAAAACTCGATACTAGATATTATCTACACTTTAGAGAGAACAAATATGCAAACCAAATTAGCAAGCTCTGGGTGTTTCTTCATTAATGGGTGCAAAGCATATGATGCAAGAGCTTAAACATGAGCACAACAATTGCCAAGTATCACATTATCCAAGACATTTTAGAATTACTACATGTATCATTTTCCAATTCCAACCATATAACAATTTAACGAAGAAGAAACTTCGCCATGAATACTATGAGTAGAAACTAAGGACATACTTGTCCATATGCAACAGCGGAGCGTGTCTCTCTCCCATACAGTGAATGCTAGGATCCATTTATTCAAACAAAAACAAAAACAAAAACATACCGACGCTCCAAGCAAAGCACATAAGATGTAACGGAATAAAAATATAGTTTCAGGGGAGGAACCTGATAATGTTGTCGATGAAGAAGGGGATGCCTTGGGCATCCCCAAGCTTAGACGCTTGAGTCTTCTTAGAATATGCAGGGGTGAACCACCGGGGCATCCCCAAGCTTAGAGCTTTCACTCTCCTTGATCATATTGCATCATACTCCTCTCTTGATCCTTGAAAACTTCCTCCACACCAAACTTAGAACAACTCATTAGAGGGTTAGTGCACAATAAAAATTAACATGTTCAGAGGTGACACAATCATTCTTAACACTTCTGGACATTGCATAAAGCTACTGGACATTAATGGCTCAAAGAAATTCATCCAACATAGCAAAAGAGGCAATGCGAAATAAAAGGCAGAATCTGTCAAAACAGAACAGTTCATAAAGACGAATTTTAAAATGGCACCAGACTTGCTCAAATGAAAATGCCCAAATTGAATGAAAGTTGCGTACATATCTGAGGATCACGCACATAAATTGGCATATTTTTCTGAGCTACCTACAGAGAGGCAGGTCAGAATTCGTGATAGCAAAGAAATCTGAAACTGTGCAGTAATCCAAATCTAGTATGAACTTTTCTATCAACGACTTTACTTGGCACAACAAAATACAAAACTAAGATAAGGAGAGGTTGCTACAGTAGTAAACAACTTCCAAGACACAAAATAAAAAACAAAAATACTGTAGTAAAATATGGGTTGTCTCCCACAAGCGCTTTTGTTTAACGCCTTTCAGCTAGGCGCAGAAAGTGTAAATCAAGTATTATCGAGAGATGAAGCATCGATATCATAAGCTCCCCCATCTGTAGTGGTACTAAGGGCTTTGTCAATTTTAGGCCTATAATAATATTTCTTTGGTTTAGGCACTTTAGAGACATACATAAACTTTTGCTCCTTACCCACATAAGCTTTTTCTCTAAACTTTATAGATGAAAAGGTTGAACCCAAGGTTCCCATAGCTTTTTCAAGCTCACCAATCCTATTGATTTGATCATCATGGACAACACAAGTTCCTAGGTGACAAGGGATTAACTTGTCAATGCCTATGGATTATAGGCTAGGGTTTAGTTAGAAGTAGAGGGCAAGTAGATCTCGAAGGTTTCAGCCGAAAAGTACTCGACGAATATGAAAACTAGGGTTTGCAGACAATGATTCGATGATCTCATCGTCCCTCGACCCCCCCCTTTATATAGGTGGAGCCGAGGGATTCGTACTATACAAGGATTACAGAGTCCGGGACGGTTTCTAACTCATCCCGCCAGATTTACAAATAACACTTCCTATTACAACTCTATCTTTTCCTTAAATACATCTTGGGCTGTCGAGTCTTCTTATTCTTCGGGTAGTGGGCCTTCAATAAACCCCGGGTACTATATTAGGCAGGCCCATTTGGGATGCCTATGTCGGTAGCCCCGAGATTTTGCTTGAATCGTAGAATCGGGAAAATCTCCATCGTCTATTTTTATTCGAAAGCTTTTAACTTTTATACTTTTTCTCATAAAATTCTATATTGTACAGGGATATTGGTAGTTGGGGCTAGTTCATCCGACGGATCGGGTACTAGTTAACTGCTCTAGTGGCAATCCGCAAAAACCTACTTCAAAATCACGTCCCCGGACATGATTTCGGGATACCGGTGTAAACTTCGACGAGCGCCGCTTAAGGTCTTACCATTCTGTCGAGTCCCGATTAAATTTATCGAGTACCTAACGCGTCCGTTAGGATTTTTCTTCGTATCCGTTGATACGGATAAAAGTAGCAGAGCGCAGTCTTCGGCGATGCCACGCCCAACGTAATAGGTCCGGGGTCTTACCTTCGCAATTTTGCGGCATTCGGAAATTGATCGCAACTTCGGCGTTCGAGAATATATTGTCGAGTGCTTTTCCGGCTGTTGGAATGGCACATTTTATTGAGTCAAATATGACTTATATTGCTTTCCCGATGGGAGTATATGGAGAGTTAATGATAACTCGAAATATACTCTCTTGCTTGTTCTATTTTTCCTTTGTTAATTTCATCGGGCACGCGAACGGCGTTCCCGATGGGAGTAGCCCCGAGGCTACAGCCAAGAACTTGTGCTTGGTTGTAGGCTCAACATTTTAGTCCACCTTGTCACTATATTGCCATTATCTCTTGATATTCTTTCCTCCTTCTTCTTCTCTCTTTCTTTTTTTTTTTTTTTTTTTATCGGGTGCGCGAACAGCGCTCCTGATGGGAGTAGCCCCCGAGGCTACAGCCAAGAACTTGTGCTTGACTGTAGGCTCAACATTTTCTATATTTGCCATTGTCGAAAGTTTTCTTTTTTCGAAGTAGCCCCCGAGCATTTGGGCAAAAACTTGTTTCGACCAAAGGCTCTCGATGCATTCAAATAACTTATCATGTCGCGATTCTCCTTTCTCTTGTCGACATATTTTCCCTTGTCAAATTTTCTTCAACTCTATCACTGGTCGATATTTTTCTGCTTTGTGGGTCCATCGTTCCCACCATGTTGACACGTCGTGCAAGTGGGGGACACACGTCCTCCGCTTTTTCTGGTGCTCGTGCGGTAACGCCTATCCCCGTAAAAATACTTTTTTGCCCTTGTAACCAGAAAATCAATTCTCACCACACGATTTCCTCATCCAACGGTACACTGCTTCACCCAAATCTTATATAAACCTGTCTTCAACCTCCGTTCATCCCTCGCTTGCGCCGCTCACCTGTTCCTCTTCGCAAATCTTCCTCTCGCGCCCAATCTTCGCCGATTTCCCGCTCTCGCATACATTGCTCAACCCGCTTCCGTGGATGCCGCCGCGTGCGCGTTTGACCCGCCACGAGCACTCCGCAGTCCGCGATGGCCGCTGAAGATTTTGAGTGGGAGAGATCCAAGATCTCCAACCAAGACTCCAACCTGATGAAAAGGCTTGGCTCGATGAAGAAGGAAGGCGCCATCCGCATTCCCGGTGAAGAAAGCTATCCCAAGCCTCCAATGGAGTATCGGGTTAGTTTCGTTGATCATCTTATCCGCGGCCTCTCTACCCCAATCCATGATTTCCTCCGCGGTCTTCTCTTTGTCTATGGGATTCAACTGCATCATCTGACCCCCAATTCCATCCTTCACATTTCTATTTTTATCACCCTTTGCGAATGCTTTCTTGGAGTCGCCCCTAATTGGGCTCTTTGGAAACGCATCTTCTGCCTCCGCCGCAATGGCTCCCACAACGTCACTTATAACATAGGTGGCGTTGTTATCTGTATTCGTACTGATGTCGATTATTTCGACGTCAAGTTTCCTGATTCTGTCCAAGGATGGCGCAAGAAGTGGCTTTACATTCACGAAGAAAGCGCCAACTCCGTTGAGCACAACATAATTCCCTTCGACGGGAGTGCCAAAATTCAGCGCCGTCGCTCCTGGGATGCCGAAGCTTCTGAGGAAGAGAAAAAGGCGACAGAGGCGCTCATGTCTCGCATTCGCCAGCTTCAAAATACTCGAGGCGAGGAGCTATCTGGTGTTCAAATCACTGCCTATTTCCTTAGGATTAGAGTGCAGCCTCTTCGAGCTCGCAAAAATCCCCTTTGGACGTACTACGGTGAAAATGACGCCAACAGAATCTCCGGTGACCTTTCCACCAAGGACTTGGAGAAGCTGGTTCGAAGACTTTCTCGCCCGGGCAAAGATCCAGTTCCTTCTTCTTGTCGTGTGGAACCATACAGCTCCACCAATCCACTCCCCAAGGTATTTTATCTTTCCGCGTTTTTATCTTGTTGCACCTTTTTTCCCGCATCTCATTGTGTTGTCATGTCTTTACTTTTTCTTTGGTTTCTATTTTTTCAGGATCATCCTAGTGTAACTTCCCTTCCTCCTCTTCCCGAGGGTGGAGAGGTCGAAGAAATGACCATCGTTGCCGACGATACTCGGGGCTCTTCCGTTCCCGAAAGTGAAGTTGCGGGTTCTCACAAATCTGCGGCTTCTCATGAGAGAGAGGCTGAGTCCGAGGCCGGTGAGTCGACCGAATCCCTTCCTCCCCGCTGTTTCTCCGAAGAACAAAAGGAAAAGGACTGAAGTCGAGGATTCTGGCATTTCTAAGGCTGAAGAAGTTGTTCCTTCGGATCCGAAGGCAGCTTATGATCCTTATTTTGAGTCCCTCATCAGCTCGTAAGTCAATTTTATCTCTCCTCCTTTACTTTTTTGATGTACTCGAAAGGTTTAACTCTGTCTTGCTTTTTGTACTGTCGATTTTTGTTTACTAGTGATGAGGAAGAAGTACCAGTTACTGACGTAGCTCCTCGGACCAGCACGTCACGTACTGTGCTTGTTTCAGACACGTTAGTTGAAGGAGATGAAACATCGTCTCCCCAACAAAACGTCGTCACTACTACTCCACCGTCAAGCCCCCTTGTCCCTTCGCCAAAAAGGGCAAGGGTTGAAATGGTCGTTGAGCCTCCTCCTCAATTGGGCAGCTCTTCGTCGCAGCTCTTAGATGATGTAAGTTTATCGAGATCTATATTTCCTCTATTTTGCTTTTGCGGACCCTTACTCTTGTAATGCCGAAGTTTTTTCCCTTCTTACTTTTTTCTTTGACAGCCTATGATCAAGGATCTCATCCGCATCGGGTCCCAATTTATTGGGTACCGCGAGTATGCCGACAGAGCCGAAGGTAACGACTGTTGTACTTGCTGTTTTTCCTTGAGTTTTTACTCCTTCTGCTTGTCGCTATTTTGAATCTTTCTTCTCTTTCTTTTCCTTTCTCAACAGAAAAACTTGCAGAGGTTAACAAACGTGCCGAGACACTTTCTCGGAATCTTGAGAAAAGTGAAACGGCTCGCAAGAAGGCTGAACTTGCCGCTAGCGAAGCCAGAGCTGAAGCTGATGATGCCAAGGCAAAGGCTGCTAGTGTCGAAGAATTGCAGCAAAGGCTCAAAGATGCTGAATCTGCCTTGCACGAGCAAAAATCTGCACGAGGTTGCACGAGAACAAGGGATCATCAAGCGCTTGAATTCGCAAAGTCGACGCACGCCGAGTAATATCGCTTGTCCCTTCTTTTTTGTTTATACTTCTTGTTTCTTGGTTTTCGACTAACATTCTGTTTTATGTGGCAGCTCAAACCAACCAAGATTTTGATCCGGAGAAATCTGTCAATGACCCTCTCCTTGACGCACTTTCTCTTCTAGAGTCCCATGGACGCGAAATTCGTGAAGGTGTGGCCAATGCCAGTGGGGCTTTGTCGGCGTTGTTCCCCTACTTCTTCCCGAAGAAAGAGGAACCTTCGACTTTCCTTGACCTCGCCAAGATGTTCAATACATCGAAGATCTTGGGCTGAAGCTGCGCCATGAGAACATGAAGGTAGCCGTTGAAAATATCGTTGCTCCGGTTGCCGACGGTCGACGGACTCTCGACCGGACGAAGGTTGGCGACACCGATCCGATAGAACAGTCGAGGTGGAAGTCACCGATGAAGGCGGCCAAGCCCAATACGAAGAAAATCTTGGCGTATCTCGGGATCCAGCCAACGTCGACTCCTAGTTCGTCAAGGCCGGAGGTCTAGTTGCATGCTTCTGTTTTTCTTTTGCTTCTTTTGCTCTTGTCGCCAAAGTAGTCTTTTGGCGACACGTATTTCCCTAGCTCCACTGTAGTGCCCTTGTAATTATTCTCGAGAGATTAATGAAGAACTCTATCTTTGCTTGTTTTTTAATGTTATTCTGTTTTAAATTTCAGTTGATATTTGATAACTATACTCCAATTCCTACTCCTTCCAATGCTTCGCCTTCTTCCCGCGCGGAGAGAACTGTTACTGATACTGCACCTGTCGATGATACCCTGTCGCAAGAATTGAATGATCTTCGACAACAACTTCAGTATGCGAAAAAGCAAACACTTGTGATGATGGAGCAGTCTCGTAAATCATCTGAAGCCGAAAAAGTTGCCCTTCAGCAAGTCCACGAGGCTATGGCTGCTAAGGAGATTGCTGTTTCTGAAGCTGAAAAAGCGGTTACTCGAGAAAATTTCATGCTCGAGTTAATGAATGAAGCCAGTGCAGATATGTCGGGTATGTTTGTCTCGTCTTGTGATATCTTTCATCTTCATGCTATTGTCTCCTAAAGGTTGTCCCTTCGTTGTGTTGATAGGTGCCTTTATTGATGCTCGTCGCCGAGGAAGAAAGGGTAAACGCTAGGACAAACCTCCTTGTCAATCTTTCCTTGGACCATGGTTCTTTGTTTTGGGCCACTCCGGAGAGGACTCGCCAAATTACCAGATTTCAGGATCGTACTTCTCAAACCCGTGATTTCCTTCACTTCTGTACCAAAACCTTATCCATGGTTTACAACTCCATGTTTCCTCGGAATGTCCCACCAAAAACTCTTCCTGAACTGATGGAAAGGTTCAAAGATGCTCGCAGTATCCACGATTTTGTCAAAGCACAACTGGTGGCTGGTGCCAGATTTGCTCTTATCATGCTCCAGATCTGCCACTCGAAGCTTGACCTTGCCCAAGTTGTCGAGAGGGTTCATCAAAAGGTAAAACGTCGAAGAGTTGGTGTTGATAGGATTAACACGAAGGTTACACCTATAGCCGAAGAAATGATTGAGGACCTTCTTCGGATGGATGCCGACTTTTTCGCCGATGGCCATTATGCTGATTTTCTTGGTGTCTGCTCCCGAAGAGAACAGAGTTACTCTGGATGACATACTGAATCAAGACTAGTTATTTTCTTCTTGTAGAAATTTCTTCTTTGTAGTCCATAACTATATTGTAAAGCAACCATTATATTTCTATGTTTGTCTAGCCCCCGAGTGTTTCGGTGACTTTTTATATTTGTATATTTGCGAGGTTGTGGACCAAGGCATTTATATTTTGGAGGCAAACATGAGCCCCCGAGCTTTTACTGAGTACTATTTTGTAGTTTTATTGACTCACGAGGTATTTGAATACCAAGGTAAGGTTTTTTCCTTCACTCATTGATGCACTATATTGAAATTCGTCGGATCGATGACTTTGGTCACGTTGGTAAAGAGAAAAAGATGATGTAGCCACTATCTTTATTATATTGCAGCACCGCGAGCCCGCCTCATTAAAAACCTTCTCCGGCCCCACTCGGTGCCCCGAAAAAGGAAAAGAGTGCGTCAGAAAACTCGCGGGCGTTTCAGTACATTGAAGTTTTACAAGGACTATATTTCGACTCTAGGCGTAGAACCGCCCGAGTTGCGCCACGTTCCGGGGTTTGGCTCCTCCACCCCTGTCTTCTTGTCCTTTATCCCGTATGCTCCTCCTCCGATTACTTCCGTGACGATGTAAGGGCCGAGCCATGGTGACTCGAGTTTTTCATGACTTTTTTGCGTGAGCCGAAGAACTAGGTCGCCCACCTCGAAAAGATCTTGGCCGCAAACGTCGACCGTGGTAATTCTTTAAGTCCCGTTGATATTTGGTTACTCGAGACAATACTTCATCTCGAGCTTCATCAAGTGCGTCCACATCATCTTCTAGCGCTTTTCTCGACGTTTCTTCGTCATACTCCGCGACACGTGGAGAGTTGTGCTCTATCTCGATTGGCAATACGCTTCGCTCCATGTACCGGAAAAACGGAGTTTCTTGTGTCGCTGTATTTGGAGTTGTTCGGATACTCCACAACACACTTGGTAGTTCCTCGGGCCGGGTATGTCGAGCTTTTTCTAGTGGTCCTAACAAGCGCTTCTTGATGCCATTGCAGATGATGCCATTGGCTTTCTCGACTTGCCCATTGGTTTGAGGATGTGCAACTGATGCAAAGTTCAGCTTGATACCCACCTCTTCGCAATAGTCTTTGAATTCATTGGACGTGAAGTTACTGCCGTTGTCTGTGACGATGCTGTGGGGCACTCCAAATCTGAAGACGAGGTCTTTTATGAATTTTACTGCAGATGCTCCGTCTGGTGAATTTATCGGCTTCGCTTCTATCCATTTTGTGAATTTGTCGACAGCTACTAGCATGTATTCCTTTCCTCCTGGCGACGATTTATGTAACTTACCTACCATGTCGAGTCCCCATTGTGCAAAGGGCCATGACAAAGGTATTGGTGCTAGCTCTGCTGCTGGAGAGTGAGGTTTTGCGGCAAACCTTTGACACGCGTCGCAAGTTCGCACTATGTCCTTAGCGTCCTCTATTGCTGTCAACCAGTAGAATCCTGCCCGAAAAACCTTGGCTGCGATAGCTCGACTACTTGCGTGGTGGCCACATATTCCTTCGTGTACGTCCTTTAGAATTATTCTTCCTTCTTCGGGTGTAATGCACCTTTGCAAGACGCCCGAAATACTTCGCTTGTATAATTCTCCCTTAACCACCGTGAAAGCTTTGGAGCGTCGAATTACTCGCCTTGCCTCAACTGGATCATCTGGTATTTCTTTCCTGAGGATATATGATATGTATGGCTGCATCCATGGTATCTGTATTACTAGGACCAAGTCTTGCTCTTCTTCTTCTTCCTCTTGCTTCTCCTTGATAGCCCCCGAGGGTTTCTTCTCCTTCTTTTTTGACTTTGTCGACTCAGTGGATCTCTCTGTTATCTCCTCCCAAAATACACCGGTGGGACCGCAAGGCACTCGCGACCCGATGTTTGCAAGAACGTCGGCTTCGTCGTTGCTCAATCTCGCTGATATGATTTACTTCGCATCCATCGAACAATTTCTCTAGCTCATTGTACACCTCCTTGTATGCCATCATGCTATCATTGACTGCGTCACATTGGTTCATAACTTGCTGAGCTACCAACTGTGAGTCGCCAAAGATTTTTAGTCGAGTTGCTCCGCAGGCTTTTGCCATCTTCATCCCGTGTATGAGAGCCTCATATTCCGCTTCATTGTTAGATGCGTTAGGGAACGTCATCCGAAGGATGTACTTCAACTTGTCGCCTTCAGGTGATATGAGTACTACTCCTGCGCCAGCCCCTTCAAGCCTCTTGGACCCATCGAAGTTCATAGTCCAGGTTCTCGATAAATCTGGGGGTCCTGTATTTTGTAACTCCATCCACTCTGCGATGAAGTCTGGTAGTATTTGCGACTTTATTGCTTTTCTTTTTTCATACGTGATGTCCCGAGGGGAAAGTTCTATTCCCCAAAGGGAGACACGACCCGTAGCTTCCGGGTTGTTCAAGTATATTTGACAAAGGAGCTTCATTGACCACTATGATCGGGTGTGCCGAAAAATAGTGGCGCAATTTTCGTGCTGTCGTGAACACTCCATATGCTAGCTTTTGGTACTGAGGGTACCTTTGTTTTGAGGGAGACAGGACTTCGCTCACGAAGTATACTGGTCGCTGTACTCCATGGATTTTCCCTTCTTCTTCTCTTTCGACAACTAACACCGTGCTAACCACTTGGGGTGTGGCTGCAATATACAGCAGGAGAGGTTCCTTTTCCTTTGGAGCCACCAGGATTGGTGGTGTCGATATTTTTCGCTTCAGATCCTCGAAAGCTCTATCGGCTTCTTCGTTCCATTGGAATTTATCTCCTTGTTTGATCAGCGCATAAAATGGTAACGCTTTTTCTCCTAACCTGGCGACGAATCTGCTCAAAGCTGCGACTCGCCCAGTTAGTTGCTGTATTTCTTTCAACTTTGTTGGCTTCCTCATTGTTACTATGGCTTGTATTTTGTCGGGATTTGCTTCAATCCCTCTTGCTGAAACTAGAAACCCCAGAAGTTCTCCTGCTGGGACGCCAAAAGAACACTTCGTCGGGTTCAGCTTAAGGCAGAATTTGTCGAGGTTGTCAAAAGTTTCTTTGAGATCCTCGATCAGCGTTGTCCCCTTTTTTGATGTTATGACGACATCATCGATGTATACTTGCACGTTTTTCCCGATCCGTGTTGCTAAACACTTCGCATCATCCTCTCGATATGTTGCTCCCGCGTTTTTTAGACCGAAGGGCATTGTCTTGTAGCAAAACACGCCGTACGGTGTAATAAACGCTGTCTTGGCTTCATCATCTTCTTTTAATCTGATCTGGTTATAACCAGAGTATGCATCCAAAAAGGAAAGACGTTCACAGCCTGCCGTGGAGTCGATGATTTGATCGATCCTTGGGAGGGGAAAGTGATCCTTAGGGCAATGTTTGTTTAGACACGTGAAGTCGACGCACATGCGAAGGACTGTCGTGTTTTTCTTCGGCACCATCACTGGGTTAGCTACCCATGTGGCTTCGTAGATATCTCTCCGATAAAACCAGCTTCCTCTAGTCGATTTATTTCTCGATAGCATGGATTTGCGGTTTGGTTCCGAAAACGCCGCAAAGGTTGTCCGATTGGTTTCGCTGTTGGATCCAAATTTAGGTGGTGCTCGGCAAGTTCCCCGGGTACTCCCGGCATGTCAGCTGGACACCATGCGAAGATTTTCCAGCTTCTCACGGAGGAACTCGACGAGCGCGCTTTCCTATGCGATATCCATGTTGTTTGCAATGGATGTCGTCTTTTTGGATCCGTCGGGTGAATCCGCACCTCCTTAGAATTTTTCTCTCGTGTTGAAAGTTGATTCTTTATTTGGCCTTCCGACGTCCGGCAATACGTCGTAATCGGTCATGCTCTTCGACGCCGTGTATTCAGCTTGCATCCCGAAGGTTTCGATAACCGATGGAAATCCTTGTCGCACTTATCCGCTAAGGCAAAACTCCCTTTGACCGTGATTGGTCCCTTGGGTCCGGGCAATCTCCATAACAGGTATGTATAGTGTGGTACTCGCCATAAATCTAGCGTATGCTGGTCGTCCCAACGGAGCGTGGTATCGCGATGGAAAATCCACGACTTCAAACTCCAGTTCTCGATTCTATAATTTTCTCGGGTTCCAAACTGAACGTCGAGGTTGATTTTCCCCAATGGGTAACTTGGTTTCTCTGGTGTGATG
Organism: Lolium rigidum; assembly: GCF_022539505.1. Taxonomy (NCBI): domain Eukaryota; kingdom Viridiplantae; phylum Streptophyta; class Magnoliopsida; order Poales; family Poaceae; genus Lolium; species Lolium rigidum. Next base: position 405,063,598 of record NC_061510.1, read on the forward strand.
CCGTGGAACCTTGTGTCTGTTGGCTTCAGGTTTGCTAAGGATATGTTCATCTTCCTCAATGTATCTGCATACATGAGGTTTAGGCTGCTGCCACCATCTATGAATACTCGAGAAACGTCAAATCCTGCGATAACTGCCGGCGTAATGAGTGCCGACCGCCCCGGTCGAGGAACTTGCTGCGGGTGGTCCGCTATGGTGAAGCCGATGTCTTGTCCTCGACCAATTGAGGTACTCAACCGTTGGTGGAGGCATTTTCTCCGCCATGAACACCTGTCGCGAGATTACTTTTTGAGCTCTATTGGATGGCCTTCCCTTCGAATCATCGACACCTGCTCCGTTGGAGTTAGGATCAACATAGGGTGGTGGTGCTGGTGCCGCCGCTATTCCGAGCTGGTGTTGATTGCCTTCCGTAATCGCGGGAGGTGGCGGTAGATGAATTTCGCTCCTAGGCTCCCGAGGGTTTCTTTGTGCTGCTCGTGCGTGAGCGTTTTCTCGCACATCCGAACATTGCTTGGAAATTTCGACAATCTTTCCGCAGGTGTCCCGACTGTCTTTTCCCATTGCTATCGAGGAAAAAATGCATCCGGCACGGTCCGTTCAGCATTTCTTCGGGAGACATAAAAGGTCGTGGAAACCTTGGCCCACTATTTTGCCTCGTTACGGGAGTCGTCCCTATTATCGCCTCGCTGCTCATTGCTTCTCCGATAATCATCTCTCGGTGCTTGCTCCCGTATTTGACCGAAATCCTGCCGAAATTTGCCCCGGGGCGTCGTAATTCGGATACCGCCGAGGAAATCGTCGCCTCGTTCGATAATTTCGACTACGGTCCTCCTCCGGCGACTCGTGTCGTTTATTGTGGACAGCGTCTTCTCCGTCTGCCCATCTATTTGCTATCTCCATCAACGCGGATACTCGTTTTTGGATTGGTCCTTCCCAAGTCCTCGACAAAATCTCCGCGCCCGATTCCCGCGACAAACGCATCTATTGCTCTCTCGTCGGATATATTTTCTGCCGAGTTTTTTATGATGTTCCACCTTTGGATGTATTTTCTCATTGACTCATCTGGCTTTTGTCGACACGCCCTCAGCTCTTCCAACGATGCAGGCTTTTTGCATGTGGATCTGAAGTTTTTGACGAAAACGTCCTCGAAACTTTCCCAGCTGTCGATGGATCCTGGCGGAAGTTTTTTGATCCACGATCGTGCGGCTCCACTTAGGTGCACCTGAATACTTTGCATGGCTGTTGCTCTAGTTCCTCCAGTTAGCTTTACCGTCTCGAGGTAATCAATTAGCCGATCCTCCGGGTCTTGCGGGCCGTCGAACTTTTTGAAGTGATCGGGTAACTTGAATCCCGAGGGGACTCGAGTTTTTCGGACTCTTCTCGTGAAACAAGGTAGACCACACATATCCTCGTCATTAAGCTCCGGGGACTGCCGATGATCTCTCCTCGCTTTGCCTTGCTCCGTCGACCCTTGCTTGTACTCCCGTGTCTCTTGCTCCACTTGGTCCTTCCGGAGCTGCCGCCGTTACTCGCCGCAGGTCGTGGACTATTTTGCCTTGCTTGCTCCTTCGGGAGGCGTTGCTACGAACGCTGTCCCCATAGCTCCAACTCCTGCCGGTGCCATGTTGTATAATGTTTCCCTTGGATCTCCCGGGGGTGGCTTGGATGCGAGGATGTAAGCTTGTGTCGCCATATACCCAGCTTCCGGTGTCCTAGGGATAATATTCCCTCTTGTATCTATCGACATAAAGGACATGTCGAGGTTTTGAACCAAGTACTCTCTGTCCGCTTCGGGTATGTGTTGTAGCCTTGATCTTCCTCTCGTTCCGAGCCTCCCCGTGGCTATCACCCGAAACTCTAGATTGTCCACTTAGATCTGCCCTTCTCCTCGCTGGATGCGAAGCTGCCTCCTTTCTCCCGTTTAGCTCAGTCTGTCTGTTTTTCTATTTCTCGGGCAGTTCGTGCGAGCATATACTTGATAAGCTTGCAGCTCTTGAGCTGTAGCTGTTGTCGTCATTGGTTCTGAACCATCTATGGCTTTTGCCGCTCTATCCCAGGCTGCTCGTGGAAGTTGGACTCTGACGCGTGGTGTGGGCCCGACGTATTTAGTGCCCATACCTCTCCTTAGATCTGAGGGATCGACAAAAGGATTTCCCAATTGATCGAAAGCCTCCGATGTTTCCTCTTGATCTTCGATAGCATAAATCTGATGATATTTTGTACTCAGATCTATGTTGGGTTCGGTGACATCATTGTTGAGATTGATGAAGACCTTGCCCACTGTAAGAGATTTGTCGACGAAGTCGTAACTGTCGACATCGCTTGAGCCATCGCTTATATATGAGTCCGCAGATGACCCAGACGATGCGTTGCTGAAGATCTTGGCGAGTTTCTCTCTTGCTCTGGTGCTGACGTAGCGTGTTGCCGAAGTTTCTTCTTCTGACTCAGTTGATGATGCATAGCTTGAAAATTCAGAATCGACCGCCGACGATCCCGACGAAATCGGAATTTCGACACGATACGATCCTTCTTTCTTGATGCGAAAGTGGAACCTTCCGAACGTCATCTCCAAGGGCTCCGCCAGATACGCATATGCATCCAAACGGGAGGGTGGGTGAGGAACAAAATCAACAGAACCAGTAGCGATCTGTTTACCTCGATCCATAGTATTGCTCCCGGTTGACGATGTCGAAGATCTTGAACGTGCCATCGAGATCAGATCCTTACGCCTCTAATTCCCACAGACGGCGCCAATTGACAAGGGATTAACTTGTCAATGCCTATGGATTATAGGCTAGGGTTTAGTTAGAAGTAGAGGGCAAGTAGATCTCGAAGGTTTCAGCCGAAAAGTACTCGACGAATATGAAAACTAGGGTTTGCAGACAATGATTCGATGATCTCATCGTCCCTCGACCCCCCCCTTTATATAGGTGGAGCCGAGGGATTCGTACTATACAAGGATTACAGAGTCCGGGACGGTTTCTAACTCATCCCGCCAGATTTACAAATAACACTTCCTATTACAACTCTATCTTTTCCTTAAATACATCTTGGGCTGTCGAGTCTTCTTATTCTTCGGGTAGTGGGCCTTCAATAAACCCCGGGTACTATATTAGGCAGGCCCATTTGGGATGCCTATGTCACTAGGACACTAATTCTTTCATCAATTCCTCCTAAGGATTTATCAAGTTCATCAGTTTTATCAAGTAACATCTCCAATTTAGTTTCAACACTCGGAAATTTTTTCTCTATGGTTTCCAATTTTTTCATAACATCCTCAAGAGAGATTTCAATTTTAGTTTCATTAACAGGTGGTGTTCCAAATAAACTCTCAATAATGCAACTAGCTTCTAAAGCGGGAGCGCCTAGGAAGTTACCTCCCGCGAGACAATCAAGAACATATCTATTCCAGCTAGAGATACCAACATAAAAATTCTCGAGTAGGATAGTGGTGGAGTGTTTCTTAGTGCACCTATTATGAGCATCACTAATTCTATACCAAGCATCTTTTAAACATTCTCCCCCTTGTTGCTTAAATGAACGAACTTCAACTTCAGGATTACTCATTTTAGCAGTAGTAAATAAAGCAAACTAGATAAAGTAAATGCAAGTAACTAATTTTTTTGTGTTTTTGATATAGAGTGCAAGACAGTAAATAAAGTAAAGCTAGCAACTAATTTTTTTGTGTTTTGATATAATGAAGCAAACAAAGTAGTAAATAAAATAAAGCAAGACAAAAACAAAGTAAAGAGATTGGGAAGTGGAGACTCCCTTGCAGCCGTGTCTTGATCTCCCCGACAACGGCGCCGTAAAAAGAGCTTGATGGCGTGTAACTCACACGTTCGTTGGGAACCCCAAGAGGAAGGTATGATGCGCACAGCAGCAAGTTTTCCCTCGAAAGAAACCAAGGTTTATTGAACCAGGAGGAGCCAAGAAGCACGTTGAAGGTTGATGGCGGCGGGATGTAGTGCGGCGCAACACCAGGGATTCTCGCGCCAACGTGGAATCCGCACAACACAACCAAAGTACTTTGCCCCAACGAAACAAGTGAGGTTGCCAATCTCACCGGCTTGCTGTAACAAAGGATTAACCGTATTGTGTGGAAGATGATTGTTTGCGAGAAAACAAGTAAAACAAGTATTGCAGTAGATTGTATGCGATGTAAAGAATAGGACTGGGGTCCACAGTTCACTAGAGGTGTCTCTCCCATAAGATAAAAGCACGTTGGGTGAACAAATTACAGTCGGGCAATTGACAAATAGAGAGAGCATAACAATGCACATACATGTCATGATAAATATAGTGAGATTTAATTGGGCATTACGACAAAGTACATAGACCGCTATCCAAGCATGCATCTATGCCTAAAAAGTCCACCTTCAGAGTTATCATCCGAACCCCTCCAGTATTAAGTTGCTAACAACGAGACAATTGCATTAAGTATTGCGCGTAATGTAATCAGTGACTACATCCTTGAACATAGCACCAATGTTTTATCCCTAGTGGCAACATCACATCCATAACCTTAGAGGTTCTTGTCACCCCTCCAGATTCACGGAGACATGAACCCACTATCGAGCATAAATACTCCGTCTTGGAGTTACTAGCATCAACTTGGCCGAGCCTCTACTAATAACGGAGAGCATGCAAGATCATAAACAACACATAGGTAATAACTTGATAATTAACATAACATAGTATTCTCTATCCATCCGATCCCGACAAACACAACATATAGAATTACGGATAGATGATCTTGATCATGTTAGGCAGCTCACAAGATCCAACAATGAAGCACAATGAGGAGAAGACAACCATCTAGCTACTGCTATGGACCCATAGTCCAGGGGTGAACTACTCACTCATCACTCCGGAGGCGACCATGGCGGTGAAGAGTCCTCCGGGAGATAAATCCCCTCTCCGGCAGGGTGCCGGAGGAGATCTCCAGAATCCCCCGAGATGGGATTGGCGGCTGTGGCGTCTCAGTAAGGTTTTCCGTATCGTGGCTCTCGGTACTGGGGGTTTCGCGACGGAGGCTATTTGTAGGTGGAAGGGCAGGTCAGGAGGCGGCACGAGGGGCCCACACTATAGGTCGGCGCGGCCAGGGCCTGGGCCGCGCCGCCCTAGGGTGTGGCCACCTCGTGGCCCCACTTCGTCTCCTCTTCGGTCTTCTGGAAGCTTCGTGGCAAAATAGGACCCCGGGCGTTGATTTCGTCCAATTCCGAGAATATTTCGTTACTAGGATTTCTGAAACCAAAAACAGCGAAAACAAAGAATCGGCACTTCGGCATCTTGTTAATAGGTTAGTTCCAGAAAATGCACGAATATGACATAAAGTGTGCATAAAACATGTAGATATCATCAATAATGTGGCATGGAACACAAGAAATTATCGATACGTCGGAGACGTATCAAACTGCAAGATAGCATTATCGCCAAGGTGGACAAACTCATGTCCGCCGGCTTCATTAAAGAGGTTATGGTGCTTTATCCTTCATGGACGGGTCATCAGGTTATAACCAAATCAAGATGGATGAAAATGATGCAATGGACACCACATTTCGGACGCCGAAAGGGAACTTTTACTATACTGTAATGCCCTTTGGGTTGAAGAACGCCGGTGCAACATATCAAAGAGCTATGACCACTGTCCTTAATGACCTCATTCATAATTCAGTTGGGTGTTATGTTGATGACATGGTAGTGAAAACTAAGGACCGCGCGAATCATCAAGCAGATTTGCGTGTTGTGTTCAATCGTTTACGGAAGCATCAATTAAAGATGAATCCTCTCAAATGCGCCTTTGGCGTACGGTCTGGTCTATTCCTTGGTTTCATTGTCCATCATCGTGGCATTGAGATCTCTCCAAAGAACATAAAGGCTATTCAAGATATGCCGCCTCCCACGAACCTAAAAGAGTTAAAGTCCTTGCAAGGACACTTAGCATATATAAGACGCTTCATTTCTAACCTCTCGGGGCGTACACAACCTTTCACAAGGTTGATGAGGAAAGGTGTGCCGTTCAAATGGGACGAGCAATGCCAAAACGCTTTTGATAGCATTAAAAAATATCTCCTAAATCCCCCAGTTCTAGCAGCGCCTATTAAAGGGCGTCCGCTTATTCTCTACATTGCTACGCAACCCTCCTCTGTGGGTGCACTCCTTGCGCAGCATAATGATGAAGGAAAGGAGGCGGCATGCTATTACTTAAGCCGAACAATGGTTGGCACCGAGCAAAACTACTCACCTGTAGAGAAGTTATGTTTAGCCCTCGTATTTGCATTGAAGAAGATGCGCCACTATGTGTTGGAACATCAAATCGAACTCATTGCAAGAACCGACCCAGTAAAATATGTATTAAATAAACCTGCTCTAATGGGTCGTCTCGGAAAATGGGCAATGTCCTTGATGGAAGTTGATATTACTTATGTTCCACAAAAAGCAATTAAGGGGCAAGCCTTGGCTGATTTTCTCGCAGCACACCCCGTGCCAGATGACTCCCCGCTAGTGGTAGAGCTTCCCGATGAGGAAGTATTCTCCGTCGAGGTTGAGCCCCCATGGGAGCTATATTTTGATGGGGCCTCTCGCATAGAGACGGACCCAGATGGCGCATCGACAAGGAGACCTGGGGCAGGAATAGTATTCAAGACTCCGCAAGGAGGAACTATATACCACTCTTTCTCCCTCCTGAAGGAGGAATGTTCGAACAACGGAGCAGAGTACGAGGCTCTCCTATTTGGCCTCCTACTAGCACTCTCTATGGATATACGAGACCTCCGGGCTTATGGGGACTCACAACTCATCGTTCGACAGGTTAATGACGTATATGAGGTACGAAAGCCCGAGCTAGTGCCATATTACAAAGCGGCTCAAAGCCTTATGAGAAAATTCGAGCATATTGAAATTGCCCATGTGCCGCGAAGTAAAAATGCTTCGGCAGATGCCTTGGCCAAACTCGCAGCAGTGTTAGTGCTTCCCAAAGGGGAGCCCGCTCATATAGAAATTGAAGAAAGATGGCTCCTACCGGCCGTCCTGGAGCTAATACCCGATGAGTGTGAGGTACATCATGTTGTCGCCACAGTCATACAGGAGGATGATTGGCGCAAACCCTTCCTCGGTTATTTTTGTCATGGGACTCTCCCCGATGATCCCATAGAAAGGCGTAGGTTGCAAAGGCGCATCCCTTCATATAATTATATGGCAAGGACCTTGTATCGACGCTCTTTCGATCAAGAGCTCCTGTTGCGATGCGTGTCTAGAAATGAAGCTGATAAAATACTACAAGAGGTCCATCATGGAGTTTGTGGAGGCCACCAAGGTGGACCCAAAATGTACCATAGCATAAGGATTGGTGGCTATTATTGACCCGGAATCATGAGAGACTGCCTAAAGGTAGCAAGGTCATGTCACAATTGTCAGATTCATGGTGTTCTCAAACATCAACCTCATGTTCCCTTACATCCCACTGTGCCCTCATGGCCATTTGACGGATGGGGTATAGATGTTGTTGGCCCCTTTGACCCTCCATCTTCTGGAGGTCATGTCTTTATCCTAGCAGTGACTGATTATTTCTCCAGATGGGCGGAGGCTGTGCCCCTGAGAGAAGTAAAAAGTGACAATGTGATCAATTTCCTGGAGCGTAATATCATATATCGCTTTGGAGTCCCTCGTTGAATCACCTCTGATAATGCCAAGGCCTTCAAATCACATAAAATGCTGAAATTCATTGCCAAGTATAAAATTCAGTGGAATTACTCCACTGGATACTATCCTCAAGCCAATGGGTTGATTGAAGCTTTCAATAAGACTCTTGGACAAATACTGACGAAGATAACCCACAAGCATCATTGTGATTGGCACGATCGCCTCTATGAGGCCTTATGGGCATACCGTGTTACTGTCCGAACGCCTACCCAAGCAACACCATACTCACTGGTGTTCGGGACTGAGGCGGTTCTTCCGCTTGAAGTAGAGCTACCATCTCTAAGAGTGGCTATTCATGATGAAATTACCCAAGATGAGCAAATCCGACTGTGATACCAAGAGTTGGACTCCTTGGAAGAAGATCGCCTTAATGCTCTTCAAAATCTTGAACTCTATCACCAAAATATGGTTCGATCATATGACAAACTAGTAAAACCTCGAGTCTTTCATAAGGGAGATTTGGTTCTAGTACTTCGGCGCCCCATCGTGGTTAAGGGTAAAGTCAAAGGAAAACTCGAACCCAAATGGGAAGGGCCTTTTGTCATTGAACAAGTATATGATGGTGGTGCCTATCAATTGATTGACCAAGAAGGCGATCGCCCTATGCCACCCATCAATGGGAGGTACCTGAAGAAGTACTCTGCGTGATCTACTGCATGCAAGTCGCCTTTTTTCTCTTTTCTTTTTTCGTTTATCTTTCTTTGGAATTTTCTTTTTAACATGGACATCAACGTCCTACAATAAACGGCTTTTCCTAACACACACCATGCTAGTGATTGAAGTCTTGGTCACCCTTGGGCTAGTCTGAAGGTGGCACATGTGGCATGCATTAAAGTGGAGAGACACCTATACCCACTACACACGACACATGCCAAAGTGTATGCTTTCAGCAGGAGTGGTGGAAATTACTCGGGATACTTCTGTGCACCGAGGTCCCATACTCTTCATGTTTCTTGCCATGTTTCAGGCTCCTAGAGGCACGACGCCCTCGGGTAACCCATAGGAAAAAGAGCAAGAAAGGCATACCTGGCCAGTGTGAGCGTCTTGACACCCCCGGGGTGTTCCTTCCACCTCAGCCAGAATGCCTATGAGGGTTTATGTAGTCCACAGAGGTGCGCGTCTGCTCTTCAAATTCTGAAGATGAGTCCCCTAGCAACTGTCGAAGAAGGTCCTTCAAGAAGTCCAATCAAATCCTCTCAACCAAATGAGGAAACTCCAATAAAAGTTCATGAAGTCCAAGCAATCCTCCAATCAGAAAAAAAAACAAAGAAGAAGCGAGAAGGAAAATAAGCCAATCAAAGAAGCAAGTCTACATCAAGCAAGTCATGATTCGTAGGGGACTCGTTGGAAAGAAGGAGGGGAGTAGTCGTGCACCACCCCTCAACAAGGCCATGAAAAATAGCCAAGCCATTTATCCCATAACCATTTACACAAGTCATCCTCTCCTACGTCTCTGTGTTCTTGAGACATGTGCAAGGGGCATGATGAAGTTGTGGGGCTACTCAGCCGCATGAAGTCTAGGGTAAGAATTCCCATCCTTCTGAAAGCATCATGGAAGCATGCGGTCTTTCACATACACTCACATAAACTAAATTATCAAGTTGCAACTGTCATGGTCCTTCGACAGTTCCTGATGATTATCCCTTGGGTTACCATTTCTAAGATCACGTTCATAGCCGGTGTTACAAGGGAAAGCCAATATCCCAAAATAAAATAAAATAAAAACTTTTTTTTTTCTTTCTTCCTGCTTGGTTAATTTTGTGCCGCCATGCGGCTTGTTTCCTCGCTTGCTCTTACAGGGAAGTATATATTTTCTCGATCTCTGTGCAGCCTTATATGCTACTACCGCATACGCGTGACAGTGCTCATCGTGCATAACGTCACCGATGTTTTTCCAGCGACTGGCATTCTACATCATCTAATGCATCGCTATTGAAGGCACCATCCATAGTATGGCTGTATCGGTGATACTGGGGGCATCGACCCTTTGGTAGTCATACCGCCAACACTGGGGGCATCATCGCCTCCTAGTTCGTCTACCCATAGTTGATTCACGGTCGCATCGAACTTGATAAAATTGTTATTGCGGTTCAAAGCTTAGAATCGCGCATGGGTATAATCCATTGGCTGGCACCATCAACTGGTCGCAGTGGAGCCTAATAGTCCATTGGCTGGCACCATCAACTGGTCGCAGTGGAGCTCAATATCCATGGAGCCCAATATCCATTGGCTGGCACCATCAACTGGTCGCAGTGGAGCCCAATATCCATTGGCTGGCACCACCAAGTTGGTCGCAATGGAGTTTCAAATATTCACTGGCTGGCACCACCACCTTGGTCCCAGTGGAAAAAATGGGGACATATTCCCGTTTTCAAGAATAAGAGGTGTGAATTGGTTAATACTTTCCATCTCGCCTATCCTACCTAAAATTGTGGAGGTGTGCCTCTTCTCGCGTTGCTATCGTGTGGTACGTCATATTAGTAACATGAGCACTCTCACAAGGCATTGCAGCCTTTGAGCATGCACAATGACATCTCATTACCTATCCATCGGCTAGCACCACTAAAGTTGGCTGGCACCAAAACTGTCCGCAATGAAACAAGTCGGGGATGGATGCTTGTTGAATGAAAATGGCATGAACTGTTCGCTACAATTTTCTACGACATGATATCTTTACTTCACCAATTCTTTCAAAAAAAACCATGATACAATATTTTCACCGAGTCTAGTCCTCGCTGCTTCGCGCATGAACTATACTCGGCGAGGGGCATTTGTTTGACGATTTTTTGTATCGAACATTCATATTATGAGTAGGGATTATCACATGTCATTTATATGACCCGTGGGTCCCGCAATATGCAAAATATTTATGGGAGAATATATGTGTGATATTGAACTCATTTTATAGGGTTCGTCATCTACATCATCGATCATGATGCAAAGAGGCCATGATTTAGGCAAACGATTCAGATAATATGGTTTTCCAAAGATTTGAAATGCTTATGAGCTAGCTAGCTAAGTCATGTTCATCGATCAACTCTCCATGCATGCAATATTCCAATGGCAGAAGCAATTATCCATTGCGTTGCACTACGTAGGAGAGGTGGGTCTCATGAGTATGCCTCCCGTGAAACTTTCTTCAAATACGTATATATCTAGTCTTCGTACGGCCGGGTCAGCGATTGCGTCACGCGCACCAGGTTTAGATAAAATCGTTCTGAACTCCAAGCCTATGAGTGCGCTCACGAGATAAAATCCTAGGTAGTTTGAACAGCCACGCGTTTTCCGTCAGCGTGAGCTACAAGCCACGGCCTCCGCCTATATAAAGGCAAAGGCATCTCCCGGCCAAGTGGAGGAGGACCATACGTGAGAAGGAGAGATACACACGCGCACGCGGACGCGGGAGGAAAAGGCACAATCTCGCCAGACCCTCGCGCCACGCAAGTTCGTCGCTTCGCATCAGAATTTTGCAGCGACGAACAACACCATATTCATCCATCCAGTTTGTCGATCTTGCATCAAAATTTTGCAACGACGAACGCCACACTTTCACCCACCAAATTTCGAGACGATTGTTGCGACGCAACGGTGTCTATGGCGACTACTATGGGACCAGGAGGGAAGCGCGTCTTTGACGGTAAGCAATAAATTTTAGCATCTTGATACTTCTTCCTCAAAGTGTTTATGCTACGACGTATATGCATCTGTCACTGATTCAAAAGGAAACATCAAGATCAAAGTAATTATATACTCCGTCATCGAAGCGAGGCTATAAATCATGGCCTCCCGATGTGATGGAATCGCTGATCGAATACATGAGCGTGGGACGACTATCCCCACGATGTTGGTTTATCCCTACGATTGTGGATTACCTCAACAAGGGTGGTCGACTGCAGCTCTGTATAATTTATAACGGAAGTATACGGCCAAACGCCAAATATGAAGGAGTCGAAATATCAAATTGATCTTGCTCCTTACGGGGAGGCATGCTCAATCATTCATCTACATCTCGCACCTTATGAGGAGGCATCCTTACCATATATCCGTCATCAAAATTGCTCCTACACGGACGCGAGATTAACATATTTGAGAAGCATCATCCAACATACATATGTGATACTATTTGACATCGACACCTTGGCCAAGTGTCGACGAGACAATGACTACATATCATTTCCATCATGTCTAAGCTAACGAGGCTAGACAAAACCATGGCCAAGTGCCGACGAGGCTAGGTCACTATTATTATCGACATGTCCCAAACCTACGGGATCGGACATACTGTTGCCTGGCACCGACGAGGCGATAGCAACACATACACATGTCCGCGTCCGATGAAGTCAGGGCGTTACATGACTGGGCACCGACGAGGCGAAAGTCATCCCCTTCATCGACATATCCTGTTGGTCATACCAACATGGCGATAATACATGTGACTGGGTTTCGGCGAAACAAAGCCACCCGCACACATATTTTCCAATAATATCACAATGCATATGGATGAGCAATCCAAACATGACGACGACCATCAGTGCAGCTTAATCCAAGGTATTCCGTGGGGCTTGACCCTGCGGATGTAATTAACCGGATGCTTGCAAAGGTACCGGGAATCAATGAACTACGCAATCTCCTATGTCAGATACTCCATGAGCGCGACGCAGAAGGCAAAAAGGATATAGTCCTATTGGAACATGCAATATGTATTTGTACAATGCAATGATATGAATAAAATGCAGTGTTCCTCATATGGTGTTTTATCTTTATTTGTCTATTTTATTTTATTTCTTGTTTTCATTAAGCAAGATGGCACGCCCGCATATTTGTACTCCCATGTACGCATCTAGCAAAACTCCTACATACCTAGGGGAAAGTTTCGCTACTTTTTGTTAAAACAGGTGACAGTGTGCATGCTATGTTAGTACTTGGTTTGGTTATGTTGATCTGTCATGCACTATAAGGTTATTTAAATATGAACATTGAATATTGTGGAGCTTGTTAACTCCGGCATTGAGGGTTCGTGTAATCCTACACAGTTAGTGGTGTTCATCATCCAACCAGAGGGTGTAGAGTCTAGCATCTATTTATTTATTCTGTTATGTGATCAATGTTGAGAGTGTCCACTAGTGAAAGTATGATCCCTAGACCTTGTTCCTAAATACTGCTATCGCTGCTTGTTTACTGTTTTACTGCATTTATACTGCCTGCAATATTACTACCATCAACTGCACGCCAGCAAACACTTTTCACGGCGCCGTACTACTCGCTCATATTCATTCATACCACTTGTATTTCACTATCTCTTCGCCGAACTAGTGCACCTATTAGGTGTGTTGGGGACACAAGAGACTTCTTGCTTTGTGGTTGCAGTGGTTGCATGAGAGGGATATCTTTGACCTCTTCCTCCCCGAGTTCGATAAACCTTGGGTGATCCACTTAAGGGAAACTTGCTGCTGTTCTACAAACCTCTGCTCTTGGAGGCCCAACACTGTCTACAAGAATAGAAGCACCCGTAGACATCAAGCTATTTTCTGGCGCCGTTGCCGGGGAGGAAAGGTAAACGGCACTCACACACCGGATCCCGGCAACGAAGCTATTTTCTGGCGCCGTTACCGGGGAGGAAAGGTAAAAGGCACTCATACTCCGGTCCCAGGTAACTAAGTACTTTTCTGTTACCGTTGTGTGAGTGCTCGAAGCTATTTCCTTTAGATCCTGCAATTGCATCTTTTTGTTTCTTGTTTACACTAGTTAGGCATAATGGACAACAATGAGCTTCTTATTCTATTTCCTGATTTAAGACATGGATGGTTTGATGCGAAAATTAAAAAACCTATGGAACATATTAGTATGAACGCTTTGAACACCATTGTTGCTAATGATATGGAAAATTCTAAGCTTGGGGAAGCTGGCTTTGATGAGCATGATATTTTTAGTCCCCCAAGCATTGAGGAGAAAATTTACTTTGATGATACTTTGCCTCCTATTTATGATGATTATAATGATATTGGTCTTTTAGTACCGCCTGTTATGGAGGATAAATTTGATTATGATAACAATATGCCTCCTATATTTGATGATGAGAATAATAATGATAGCTACTTTGTTGAATTTGCTCCCACTACAACTAATAAAATTGATTATGCCTATGTGGAGAGTAATAATTTTATGCATGAGACTCATGATAAGAATGCTTTATGTGATAGTTATATTGTTGAGTTTGCTCATGTTGCTACTGAAAGTTATTATGAGAGAGGAAAATATGGTTGTATAAATTTTCATGTTACTAAAACACCTCTCTATGTGCTGAAATTTTTGAAGCTACACTTGTTCTATCTTCCTATGCTTGTTACTTTGCTCTTCATGAACTTGTTTATTTACAAGATTCCTATGCATAGGAAGCATGTTAGACTTAAATGTGTTTTGAATTTGCTTTTTGATGCTCTCTTTTGCTTCAACTCTTATTTCTTGCGCGAGCATCATTAAAACTGCTGAGCCCATCTTAATGGCTATAAAGAAAGAACTTCTTGGAAGATAACCCATGTGTTTATTTTGCTACAGTACCTTTGTTTTATATTTGTGTCTTGGAAGTTGTTACTACTGTAGCAACCGCTCTTTATCTTATTTTATTGCATTGTTGTGCCAAGTAAAGTCTTTGATAGCAATGTTCATACTAGATTTGGATTACTGTGCAGAAACAGATTTCTTGCTGTCACGAATCTGGGCCTAATTCTCTGTAGGTAACTCAGAAAATTATGCCAATTTACGTGAGTGATCCTCAGATATGTACGCAACTTTCATTCAATTTGAGCATTTTCATCTGAGCAAGTCTGGTGCCATTTTAAAATTCGTCTTTACGGACTGTTCTGTTTTGACAGATTCTGCCTTTTATTTCGCATTGCTTCTTTCGCTGTGTTGGGTGGATTTCTTTGTTCCATTACCTTCCAGTAGCTTTGGGCAATATCCAGAAGTGTTAAGAATGATTGTGTCACCTCTGAACATGTGAGTTTTTGATTATGCACTAACCCTCTAATGAGTTTGCTTTGAGTTTGGTGTGGAGGAAGTTTTCAAGGGTCAAGAGAGGAGGATGATATACTATGATCAAGAAGAGTGAAGAGTCTAAGCTTGGGGATGCCCCCGTGGTTCATCCCTGCATATTTCAAGAATACTCAAGCATCTAAGCTTGGGGATGCCCAAGGCATCCCCTTCTTCATCGACAACTTATCAGGTTTCTTTTCTTGAAACTATATTTTTATTCAGTCACATCTTATGTACTTTAGTTGGAGCGTCTGTGTGCTTTTGTTTTTGTTTATGTTTGAATAAGTTCATCCGTGTGTGGGAGAGAGACACGCTCCGCTGTTGCATATGAACACATGTGTTCTTAGCTTTACTTTTAATGTTCATGGCGAAGGTTGAAACTGCTTCGTTCATTGTTATATGGTTGGAAATGGAAAATACTACATGTAGTAATTGGTAAAATGTCTTGGATAATGTGATACTTGGCAATTGTTGTGCTCATGTTTAAGCTCTTGCATCATATACATTGCACCGATTAATGAAGAAATACATAGAGCTTGCTAAAATTTGGTTTGCATAATTGGTCTCTCTAAAGTCTAGATAATTTCTAGTATTGAGTTTGAACAACAAGGAAGACGGTGTAGAGTCTTATAATGTTTACAATATGTCTTTTATATGAGTTTTGCTGCACCGGTTCATCCTTGTGTTTGTTTCAAATAACCTTGCTAGCCTAAGCCTTGTATCGAGAGGGAATACTTCTCATGCATCCAAAATCCTTGAGCCAACCACTATGCCATTTGTGTCCACCATACCTACCTACTACATTGTATTTCTCCGCCATTCCAAAGTAAATTGCTTGAGTGCTACCTTTAAATAATTCAAAATTTATCACCTCTGATTTGTGTCAATGTTTTATAGCTCATGAGGAAGTATGTGGTGTTTATCTTTCATTCTTGTTGGGCAACTTTCACCAATGGACTAGTGGCTTCATCCACTTATCCAATAATTTTGCAAAAAGAGCTGGCAATGGGATTCCCAGTCCCAAATTAATTAACCTAAATAGACACTCCTCCATGGTATGTGATTATTGGACGACACCCGAAGGATTCGGTTAGCCAGGGCTTGAGAAAGCAAAGGTGGGGAGGAGTGTCATCATAATAAAACTAAAATAAAAAGGCACTCCTTCATGGTATGAGATTGTTGGCAGGCACCCGAGGATTCGGTTAGCCATGGTTTGTGAAAGAAAGGTTGGAAGGAGTGCCACCCAAAAATAAAAATAATTCATGGGAGCCGCTCTTTGAAGGTTTGTCTGGCAAGGGGGTTAGAGTGCCCACTACCATTCGTTGACAACAACAAACACCTCTCAAAACTTTACTTTTATGCTCTCTTTATGTTTTCAAAACCAAAGCTCTAGCACAAATATAGCAATCCATGCTTCCCTCTGCGAAGGGCCTTTCTTTTACTTTTATGTTGAGTCAGTTCACCTATTTCTCTCCATCTCAAGAAGCAAACACTTGTGTGAACTGTGCATTGATTCCTACATACTTGCATATTGCACTTGTTATATTACTTTGCATTGACAACTATCCATGAGATATACATGTTATAAGTTGAAAGCAACCGCTGAAACTTAATCTTCCTTTGTGTTGCTTCAATACCTTTACTATGAATTTATTGCTTTATGAGTTAACTCTTATGCAAGACTTATTGATGCTTGTCTTGAAGTACTATTCATGAAAAGTCTTTGCTTTATGATTCATTTGTTTACTCATGTCATTACCATTGTTTTGATCGCTGCATTCATTACATATGCTTACAATAGTATGATCAAGGTTATGATGGCATGTCACTCCAGAAATTATCTTTGTTATCGTTTACCTGCTCGGGACGAGCAGCAACTAAGCTTGGGGATGCTTGATACGTCTCAAACGTATCTATTATTTCTTATGTTCCATGCTACTTTATTGATGATACCTACATGTTTTATACACATTATATGTCATTATTATGCGTTTTCCGGAACTAACCTATTGACGAGATGCCGAAGTGCCAGTTCCTATTTTCTGATGTTTTTGGTTTCAGAAATCCTAGTAAGGAAATATTCTCGGAATCGGACGAAATCAACGCCCAGCATCTTAGGATTGCATGAAGCTTCCAGAACACCCGAGAGTCGCCAGAGGGGGGCCACAGGCCCACCAGACGACAGGCCGGCGCGGCCAAGGGGGGGCCCGCGCCCCCCTGTTGTGTCGTCGCCTCGTTGACCTTCTGACGCCGCCTCTTCGCCTATATAAAGGTCCCTGACCTAAAACACGATAGAAAAAAGCCACGGTACGAGAAACCTTCCAGAGCCGCCGCCATCGCGAAGCCAAGATCTGGGGGATAGGAGTCTCTGTTCCGGCACGCGCCGGGACGGGGAAGTGCCCCCGGAAGGCTTCTCCATCAACACCACCGCCATCTTCATCAACGCTGCTGTCTCCCATGAGGAGGGAGTAGTTCTCCATCGAGGCTAAGGGCTGTACCGGTAGCTATGTGGTTCATCTCTCTCCTATGTACTTCAATACAATAATCTCATGAGCTGCCTTACATGATTGAGATTCATATGATGATGCTTGTAATCTAGATGTCATTATGCTAGTCAAGTGGATTTTACTTATGTGATCTCCAAAGACTCCTTGTCCCACGTGTGTAAAGGTGACAGTGTGTGCACCATGTGGGTCTCTTAGGCTATATTTCACAGAATACTTATTCGCTGTTATGAATGGCATAGTGAAGTACTTATTTATATCTCTTTATGATTGCAATGTGTTTTGTATCACAATTTATCTGCGTGCTACTCTAGTGATGTTATTAAAGTAGTTTATTCCTCCTGCACGGTGTAATGGTGACAGTGTGTGCACCGTGTAGTACTTGGCGTAGGCTATGATTGTGATCTCTTGTAGATTATGAAGTTAACTATTGCTATGATAGTATTGATGTGATCTATTCCTCCTTTCGTAGTGTGAAGGTGACAGTGTGCATGCTATGTTAGTACTTGGTTTGGTTATGTTGATCTGTCATGCACTCTAAGGTTATTTAAATATGAACATTGAATATTGTGGAGATTGTTAACTCCGGCATTGAGGGCTCGTGTAATCCTACACAGCTAGTGGTGTTCATCATCCAACAAGAGGGTGTAGAGTCTAGCATCTATTTATTTATTCTGTTATGTGATCAATGTTGAGAGTGTCCACTAGTGAAAGTATGATCCCTAGGCCTTGTTCCTAAATACTGCTATCGCTTCTTGTTTACTGTTTTACTGCATTTATACTGCCTGCAATATTACTACCATCAACTGCACGCCAGCAAACACTTTTCTGGCGCCGTACTACTTCTCATATTCATTCATACCACTTGTATTTCACTATCTCTTCGCCGAACTAGTGCACCTATTAGGTGTGTTGGGGACACAAGAGACTTCTTGCTTTGTGGTTGTTGGGTTGCATGAGAGGGATATCTTTGACCTCTTCCTCCCTGAGTTCGATAAACCTTGGGTGATCCACTTAAGGGAAACTTGCTGCTGTTCTACAAACCTCTGCTATTGGAGGCCCAACATTGTCTACAAGAATAGAAGCACCCGTAGACATCATTGCTACAATGGACAACAAGGGATATAGAAAGAAAACAATTAAGGGTGAAAATCGCAATTGCAACTATCAAAGAATAGAGGGAACTTTATTGAGTTAAGAAAGCTTCTTGAAGAATTCAATCCCGAGATTGCGGAAGTTATTAGAGATGCTAAAAACAATGAGCAATATATAGCACTTAAGATCGAGTAAGATATTCTTGGAATTTATACATTTAAAGTTAGGAAGTATATCCATGAAGATATTGGGGATTCTAAATTTTCCATCTTGGTGGATAGGATTAGTGATGTAGCAAAAAGGGAGTAGATGGCATTATGGCAATTTTGATTTTGGTTATCATTTATAGTAATAATATCTTGAGGTTTGCAACGAAAACTTGCTATATTGACAAGACTACCATGAAACAAAAATAGAAATCTACTAAAGCTAGGTAGATAGATAGATTCATGTCCCGTTGTAAGGGCCTGTCACCAACCAAAAGGAGGTGGCCTCTCTCCAATCATTCTGAACAGCCAAGATCTTGTAAAGGAAAAATAAGCTAGCTTAGCAGGTTTGGATCCGGGAGAAAGTGGGATCAAACCCCAAAGTAGCCACCAAGCCTTCCACTTGATACTTAGTTAGCTATGTTTAAGGCTACTTGGTAGAGTATATATAAAGGAAAGGGGTGATTTTGTCCTTCACAACAATAAGAGTTGATTCCCTTGCTTGTAGTTTTGGATAGATTGCATTTTTGATTCAACTGGCCGAGACTCGCAAATCAATCCTTTTGGAGCACTCAACTTTCAGACAAATATTAAAATGCCTTGTTTTAGGTCAACAATCAATAAAAATATTTTGATCGAGAAAAATGTTCTTATAATACGCATAAAGTGAGAGTGCCTACTTAAGTTACAATATGATATTGAAATGTAGCCTTTCTTCTTGAAGTCGATGGATGCAATCACCTCCAATAACTGTTTTTAGATGTGTGGATAAAGATGGCATTTTGCTAGGGCGGTTCTTCAACTTGATACATGTGAAAAGAACCAAATCTCCAACACTTAAAGAGTCATTGAGATATATGTTAGACTAGGCACAATGGGATTATCATAAGTAGTATCATGCATTCCATGTTGGCAAAAATCTGATGTGACAAACCAATTAATGAGGTGAGAGATTGGAGTGGTATCATAATATGATACCATATCATAGCACATAAAACTAGAAAACTTAATGACAAACACATCATGTACACAAATTTGTATTGAGATTCTACAAAACATTAAATATGATGATACTATAATATTATCTTATGATACTATGCATTGTGGGGTAGTAAACTAGTATCATGTGCATGATACTAGTGTATGATACTTTCTATTGTGACTAGTCTTATCCAGAAATGCTTTTGATGTTCAATCCCTTCATGGTCAGGGGTATGATTGGCTACTAATATGAGGGGAGAATTTAATTCCCATAGTTGGTTGATCCAAGATACTAGTGTATGATACTTTCTATTGTGACTAGTCTTATCCAGAAATGCTTTTGATGTTCAAACCCTTCATGGTCAGGGGTATGATTGGCTACTAATATGAGGGGAGAATTTAATTCCCATAGTTGGTTGATCCAAGGAAGTTATCCATGTGGCTCAGTTTTTCCAGAAACTTCTATTTATTGTTAACATTGTTGACTCCTCCGCGAAGCGCCATGGTGAGCTTCATGATGCTCAGTTGGATGAGCTAGCCCGATTACTCTCTATTGATGACACTGAAACTAACCAAACTTGATATGTGCACTAAAACTCCCTGGAGACACAAGATAGGGTTCACTTAGAAATTTTTGGAAAAGTGTCACATTTGGGGATAGTGCAAAATTTTCTTGTGTGTGCCCGCCCTCTACTTTTCTATAGATTTGGTATAAGTTTAGAAAAAATAACTTTGGCTGAAACTGATACGCATGCTAATTTGGGAAGGAGAGAGTAGTGCTTTAATCACCGAACAAGGCAAGTTGTAGATTTCTTTTTCTCACGAAATATATTAGTAATAAATGACAACTCATGATGCAACACCAATATATACTTTACTAGTTGAATGCCTCTGCGTTACTACGGCATATTGCCGTATTTTATTTTGTAAGCGAATGTTAGACTTGATTTATAATTAACTATTTCGTCCAAGTGAGCGTCAAACTCTCACTACCTTCGATTTTTGTCTCAGTGATGTTTACCATTTACTTGTTTTATTACACTTGTCTAAAGCTCCTAGTGAAATACAATTTAGCTGATGCATAATAAAATAGGAAACATCGAAGAGTGTTTTCTCCTAAATCTTAATATCCCCAGTAAATAAACAAAATCTGATTATGCAATACCAATAACTTACAGACAAACAGACATGAGCACCATTTTATGGAAAAGTTAAACTGCAGGAAGCTCAATTTATCCATCTTCATTATGTCATTTTGCAGCTCATTTTCTTCTTTGACAATATAATCTTCACATGTCTTGTTTGTAACTCCTAGAAAGATCATGATCATTTGATTTTGAACCCAAAAAAGGTGAAATCGTGAAACAACATGCATGACTACTATAGCACCATTTATGTTGTCCTAGCAAGCTGCAATATACTGCCATATGACTTGCAACTTGATAGTTCAGGCTTCTAGCTAAATACTTGGAATACAAGGAAAATTTATAGGCGATGACCAACCTAAACCTGTCTTGGTGTAACACAGCTTAATTACAGAAATGTGGTCATGAAGGCAACTTAACTAATCCCATCCTATTTGGGGAATTGAATCCGTAGCAGAAAAATAAACCAATATACCAGTAAATCTTAGTTCATCCAAACACATGGATACACACTCACTTGAAAAAGTCATGCAATAAAAGAAATAATGCTAAAATAGTGACATTAGTATTGTGGAATAGATAAAGATTCAGCTTGTCGCATTAGATAGTTCAAAGTGCCATATGTTCACCTTTTCATAAAGATAACATAATAGAAAAAGGAAACATATTATAAGTGAAGTAATAGCATACAACTTAATTTGACATCTCCTTTATCTGTAGAACCTTCAAATCAGAACAAGCTCGTAACACAATGACAATGAATAACATCTTTATCCCAGTTCCTACCATGGCACCTCACCATCTATCTTTCTCCTGGCGTATCTTCTTTCACACCACCACCCACGAAGAACCAAGATGATGCTCAACAGTGATAACGAAGGCACGAATACGACGAATGTGAATAGAGGCAATGATAGAATAGATGCTTGTTAGCTCACCCAATACCACTTTAAGTGTTGCCCCAACCCTTGTAACCATGCACATGCGTCTGTTGGACAGAAAAAATTAGCTGATATCAACAACTGAACCCAGAGATTCGCCAAACCAATAATTGCAAGATTTCCGCAAATTTCATCTAATGCTCTATTGGTCATCCCACCACCAACATTTTTAATAGCTCCCAAGCGACAAACACCCATTCGTCTAATGACCTACTGAAGACCAATGTAAACATTAAGCATAAGTCGAATGTGAATAAAACAATACTCCCTCCATTTTCTTGATATAAGGTGTATAGTTTTCTTGCAGAAATATTAGCGCACAGGCTAAGAGGGCAAATTTTGTCACCTTTGGACATTTGTACCCCTAGGTGATCGATATAATACTGGTAGGGAAATATTGGCATCCTCCACGGAAACGGAGGGAGTATATTGCAAGAGCACAAATGAGGTAATGTATATAAGATTTGTGTGAAGTCAGGAAGACTTAGAGTGTGGCTACTTGAAAAAAGGGTATGTTGTGAGGCATTTTTGCGGATCTTTATTATATGAAGGTACCCACTATATCACTCACTGCAGATTTGGAGGCATAATTATCAGTGTAGATAAGATTAGTTTGGAAGATATTGATCAATATCTCGAAGTAAGCATAGAATTTATAAGTACCATCAGTCAGCTGGCACATATCAGGTGACAATGTTCTAGTGAGTGAATTGCCCCTCAAGCCTTTGAAGATCAAGAGGGAAAAATGCTAGTGTCATCTTTTATTACAGAGTGAATAGTAAGGAAAAACCATATGGTGCAGTTCAGGGTAACTCCTTACATGTATGGTAGTACTCTATTTCAGTATTTAAGCCTTGGGATGTCGATTTGTTCTGCACCATATTTGTACATTTCAATACAATAGAAAAAATAGGTTTATCCATGAATCTCAAAATAGGTACTCACGAAGACAGAAAGGTAAACTCACATAATTTTGGTTAGATTGATTAACCTTATGATTCCTATTGAGATGGTGCTTCTCCCATGTATTTCTTCGAACATCTGACATGCATGAAATAGATACATAAAACTGGAAAGCAACAAGGTGAGAGAAAAATATGAGAGTGATTCATTCCTTGCCAATAGAAAATAGAGAAAGGAGACGCTACCTGAGCGCTGCATTGGTCTCAATTCCTTGAGCCCCTAATCTCTTGACCTGCTGCCCAGCAGACACCACATCACTGGCCATTAAGAATGACTACTACATCCTTTGGTTCCTTGCTGAATAGGCTGAACTGCATCCTCAGTTGTTTGTCCTGTTCTTTTTCCACAATGTGATGTCCACCGTGCCACGTTCTTGGGCTCCCGACTAGCCCTAGATGACTAAACTTCAGCTGCCGTGACCAGAACCTGCACGAGTATGGATGAGGGGATAGGCAGAACTGAAGAGAACAAGAGAGATGCGCCATTAGTTGCGGTGGCGGTGGTTACCACTGGAGCAACGGACAAAACGAAGAGGAGGGCCTCCTGGCAGGTTGTGGGCACAACTGGTCATCCGCGTGTGCCGGCTTGTCCTCCAAGTGGAAGAAGGTAGATCGGTTGGAGCTTACGACACCTCGTCTTCTACTGTTCTCTCTATTGAGGCCTGTTAACGTCTGTAGATTGTATGGTTAGCTGTTAGACTAGATAACCATTGAGGTAGCTAGATAACTTAGCGTAGCCAATATCTAGTGGTTTGTTGAGCTGGTTGTTGTAATCTAAGCCAGCCACGGCTTCTATATAAAGGATCACGGCATGGACCTGTTGGTCATCGCCTCATCGCATATCTCTCTCTCCCTTCACCGATCCAATCTCTTGTATATGGTATCAGAGCCATCACGCCTAATGGCCTCTTCAACCTCCTCCGTCGCTCCCGCCATGCCAGTCACCTCCTCGGTCACCGTTCACCTGAACCACACCAACTACATGCTGTGGCGAGCTCAGATGATCACCCACCTCCATAGCCACCCTCACCTCCTTGGCCACATCACCGGCGTCACCCAAGCCCCACCTTCCACCATAGAGCAGGTCTCCGGCACTGGCGACAATGAAGTCCGGAGCCAGATCACCAATCCGGAGTATGCGACATGGTATGTTCGCGATCAGACGGTCCTCGGCGGATTTTTCGCCACCGTCACGGAGGAGGTCCTCGCGTCCATCATGGGCGCCGCCACCGCGCATGACGCGTGGCTTATCCTGGAGAGCATGTTCGCTTCTCGCTCGCGCGCACGGATCATCCAAATCCGCGCCCAGCTCACCTCCGCCAAGAAGAAGGGCACGACGGCGGCTGACTACTTTCGCAACATGAAGCACCTCGCCGACACGTTGGCCGCTATCGGTCAGCCCCTGCGCGAGGAAGAAGTGGTCTCGTACATCCTCGCTGTCCTCGGGCCGGACTACGACGCGCTGGTCACCTCGCTCACCACGCGCAACCACGATGTCACGCTCGATGAGGTTTACTCGCACCTCCTCGCCTTCGAAAATCGCCACGAGCAGCATGACGCCGAGCTCATCATCGCGACTGGTGGTCCATCTGCCAACACTGGAGGAGGAGGCGCCCAGCACCAGCATGGCGGACAGCACCAGCACGGTGGACAGTACCAGCACGGCGGCCGTGGCAACGGAGGTCAAGGTCGCGGACGCGACCGTGGAGGTGGTCGTGGTGCACCACCCCAAGGACGTGGCTATGGAGGACAGGGCCAGGCCGGCAGCAGCGCCAATGGTGCACCCTGCCCGGTGTGCCAGATCTGCAACAAGACCGGCCATAGCGTGATCAGGTGCTACCAGCGCTACAACCACGCCTACAACGACGACGAGCAGTCCGCCAACCATGCCGCCACCGGGTACACCGTCGACCCAACCTGGTACATGGACACCGGGGCGACCGATCACATCACAAGTGATCTAGATCGTCTTGCCATCCACGAGGTCTACAACGGCAATGAACGTGTCCACGTCGTCAACGGCGCAGGTTTGCACATTTCTCATGTTGGTCATGGTACTTGATGACCCACAAGTATAGGGGATCGCAACAGTCTTCGCGGGAAGTAAAACCCAATTTATTGATTCGACACAAGGGGAGACAAAGAATACTTGAAAGCCTTAACAGCGGAGTTGTCAATTCAGCTGCACCTGGAAACAGAACTTGCTCGCAA